>NC_135483.1:179501639-179804670 GCF_052094955.1 Ictidomys tridecemlineatus | reverse complement strand
CACTGTGAGTTTTGCCAGGCCTGAGTCACAGGGTAAGGAGGACAGTGGAGTTAAACAAACTCACTAATAGAACTGAGTGTGTGCAGTGGGCTGATCCCCCAACGCATTCACAGGTGGAGGAGGTGACTGTCTTCCACTGTGGCAGACCAGTGGGGAGTGAGGAGAGTGCCTCCCGGAAGGGCCTGTCAGAACTTCCATTGTACTCACAGGAAGGCAGCCAGATGCTCAGGTGGGACCAGCCTGCTGCTCTTTCTTCTAAGACAAGGTCCTCTGAAAAGGAGGGTCCCTCAGAGGACAAGGCAAGGTGGGTAGGAGTGGTAAAAGGTTTGGGGAATTGAGCCACGTTGGCGAAATCTGTGTTGGATTTAGTTTGGGCTGTTTAGATGGAAATATCTGCTGCGGTCTGAGTCATTTTTTGCATCCGCGGCTCAGGAAGGCGGAAGAGGGCCCAGCAAGAGTCAGGATCTGCAAATAAAGCCTCCATCAGGTGAACCGCGTCCTAACAGCATCTTAATGAGAGAACGTGGCACTGTGGTCACTATGGGGCTCTGGATTTGCCAATCCCTGCTGGTTGCTTTACCATGGCATATGTTGGCTCACGCAGACTGACAATGTGACCCAGCAGGTCTCCGAGATACCTATAGAGGCTGTCCTCCTTCTGAGCCTTCTTAGTAGCATGGCCGCCTGTCCCCCTTGCTACTCGCTTTGTAACAGGATGTCACCAAGACTCAGCTTTGCTCTGTGGACATGTAGGGACCTTCTCAGGGAGATCTGAGACCACCTCCATGCCCCAGGCCTCATCTAGATGGGCCAGTGGAGAGGGTCCTTGCCTTACTTTCCAGGGGGAGCTCAGTGATTCTGACTTCCTCCAGGTAGAAGGTAAGAGGGTGTGTCACACCATGACCCTGAGTCCAAACCCAGGAATTATTGAGCATCAGTCAGAGTGCCAGAGGGGAGTGTTAACTACATTTTATGGAGGTTGTTTGGTTATTTTGTTAAAATTTTTAGCAGATGGATGGGGCAAGAGCCCAGAGCTTCTAGGTCTCAGCCATTCTTTTCCTCTATTACTTCATCTCCTTGACGACTTTCTCTGATTGAAGTGAGAGGGCAAAACAAGACAAATGTGAAACTATAGGAAGATTATGGGGCTGGAGGATGTTCCCCTTTTTAGGTTAAATAGGTAGATCTTCTTGGGCTTCTTTGTCATTTGTAGAGTTAGAATATCAAATTCACAAGGCACACGAATGTTCTTCTGTTTGTAAGTTTTCTTTGTATCTTTTTTCTGAAGAGCTGCTAAAAGGGGTTATGAAAAAGAAGTAGCCTAGGTCTTGAGGTATGTCCTGGTCACATTGCTAAAGGAGGTATAAATGATCCAACATTTTATTCTAGAAAACTCCAGATGGTAATTCTTAGGCTTCTTGGAGGCAATTTTGTTTTATTTATTTATTTGTTTATTTATTTATTTATTTATTTATTTATTTATTTTTATTGGTTGTTCAAAACATTACAAAGCTCTTGACATATCATATTTCATACATTTGATTCAAGTGGGTTATGAACTCCCATTTTTACCCCGTATACAGATTGCAGAATCACATTGGTTACACATCCACGTTTTTACATACTGCCATACTAGTGACTGTTGTATTCTGCTATCTTTCCTATCCTCTACTATCCCCCTCCCCTCCCCTCCCATCTTCTCTCTCTACCCCATCTACTGTAATTCATTTCTCTCCCTTGATTTTTTCCCTTCCCCCTCACATCTTCTTATATGTAATTTTGTATAACAATGAGGGTCTCCTTCCATTTCCATGCAATTTCCCTTATCCCTTTCCCTCCCACCTCCCATCCCTGTTTAATGTTAATCTTTTTCTCATGCTCTTCCTTGGAGGCAATTTTGATCAAATCTTTGGAGCAATGTTTATCATCAGAGATGCCCACCCTGAAATAGGCTTTCTTGTAAAGTAGCGTGTGCCTTGTTGATGGAAACGGTTAAGCAGAGGTTGAAGGGTGAGCAGTCAGGGAATCATGGAGGAGATTCCCGCATGAGGACAAGTTCTAAGCCCTTGTGCAATTCCATGAGTCTATGACTCAGTATAACGAAACTCCCGCAGGCCCAAGATCCACTGGGCTCCATCACTGTGTTTCTTTGTGGTCCTGCTCTGGCTTGGAAGCTGTGGAGGAGCCTCTGGAAGTGTGGACCCTGGGCCAGGCCAGGCCCTTGTAGGACATGTACACCTGCTGGGACGTCCTCTCAGGTCTCCATCACAACTGCTGGATGAACCTCCAGTTTGCCCAGCCTCCTCTTCTCCTCCCACTTCTTTGTGTTACTTTTTCCACCTCCACCTCCAAGTCCACAGAGTTATTTTTAAACTCAGAAAAGAAATGTAGGAGGAGAAAGGCTTTGATGTTTTCGGGTCTGCTGGGAGGATTCTTGTGAATGGTCAAGTTGGAGAAAGGAGATTTCCCTCTGGGTCCTATTATTTGTCCCACCAGAGGGAACATGAATAAGCAGAGAAGGGGAGACCCGGGACTTATGCCTGCATACCTTGCCCCATTCTAGAGCAGAGCCAAGAACAGTCAAAATCAGCTGTCTTGTCCTAAGGCCACGAGATAAGAGATAAAAGAATGTGGAACTGAGCTCTCTGCCACTGCACCCGGTTATTCACCCTCAGGACTGTGTCCATTCCTAACTCCAGGGTGAACTTGTGCATTGAATGCTGGTCTGTTGGGGCTGGCAGTAGATTTGGAGAGTCATGAGCCTAAGGACCTTGTTGGTTAGAAGACAGAAATCAGGCCCAGAGAGTCCCACAGGGATTGGTGGCAGACTGGGTCAGCCTCCAAGTCTCCCGAGAGATCGTGTTTCTTTTTAAAAAATCTTTATTTTTTTTATTTATTTATTTATTTATTTATTTATTTATTTATTTTTATGTGGTGCTGAGGATCAAACCCAGCACCTCACGCATGCAAGGCAAGCACTCTACCACTGAGTACAGCCCCAGACCCCAAGATCATGTTCCTTTTACTGCAACAAGCTAGCAAGATATTCCTGCTGTTACCTGGGCTGTGAACAGATCCCCAAATGTCTGTGCTTACCTACTTAACCAACTTACCTGCCTCTTACTTCATTATACAGTTAAGGAACATTAGACTCAGAGAAATACAATGTTCCAAATGATGAAGTAACTTGCTTTATATACATACGGGCACTAAAGGTAGCCATGGGTGACCTGACCCCCAACTTCCCCTCATACTAGTTTAGAAGACAGCTTTTCCCAGAGCCCAAATGCAAGATTTATATAATGCTTAATACGACTATTGCTTTCACAGTACTTTCCATTTTTCAAAGCACTTTTTACAAACTCTATCTTATTTTATCCTCACCTACTTCTCCCAGAAGTGAAAGCTCATAACAACAGTGATTAAGAGTTCTCATTCTTGTGGGACACCACGCATGCACAAGCCATTAGGACTGCTCTGTGCCAGCCACCAGGAGTGTTTGCACACCTGGAGAGCAGGAGGGACTCCTGCACAGTGGCCTGGGGCATTGTGTAGCCAGCTTGGACATTTGTCTATCTTCTGTCACTTAGCAGTTGATTGGCAGTTTTCAATCCATCTCATGGCTCATGGGTCTTGGACCAGGGAAATCCTGAGGGACATTGCAAATCAGTGGAGTCTTCCTGGTAGCCCAAAGAGAGTGCTTTCTGCTGAGTCAGAAGTTTCTGATACCAGATGGTTGTAGGCTCCTTTTAGTGTAGGTTGTGACCTTGGACAGGTATCAGGCTGGGTAGGGTGGAGAGGACAGGTGCAGCACACCCACACAGCATTTCATCATCCTCAGTTATTGAAAAAGCATAATCAGAACACCAGGCTCCACATTCTCTGGCTTATCCCTGCTGAGGGCCCAAGAGTTAAAGAGGCTTAGTGCCCACTCATGGCCCTGGCATGCTGTCTACATTTAGGACTCCATCAGTGCTGCGTGTCGATACCCAGCCTCCTCCTGCAGACAACATGAAGCCCCTTGTCTGCCCCTCCAGGATTCATTTGCTCTCTGCCGCCCACATCAGCCTACGCATCCTGTGTCCAGGTGTCCACTCAGCACCTTGTATAAATCCCCCTGGACACACAGACGGCCACCCCAACTGCAGGATGGCAGCTCCCAGCCTTTCCCTGGCACCTGTCCCATCACTTCTCCTACACACACAGCCCGGAAATTCTTTGTTGCTGCCCAAATCCCACTGGCTGATTAAAAGTGTTTCTCTGTCCTCCAGGTCCCCTTTCTAACACACTTGGGTGGGTGGCTGCCTCTGGGAGTGAAGTCAAGTGGAAGAGATCCAACCTGGTGGTGGTCCTCACTGCCATCTCTGCTCGTCCTGCCTTCAAGATGCTCACCTTTGTCTCCACCTACAAAGCTCTTTTCCACCCACCAGCTCATTTGGTTTTATTGAAGAGGGTTGAGCTGGAATTCTTAAGGTAAAGATGGCAATTCAGTGAGGGCACTGTGTTTGCAAAGGTTAAGGTCACAGAACCAGTCAGGAGCAGGTTGGCTGGGTCATGCTCTCTCCCTGGCAGCATCTACTCCTGGAGGCCTTCTGTAGTCCTGCACCTTCACGGATGCCTTTAGTTTCCATCCATGTCCCCTTTCTCTTTCTGAGTGGGACACCCCAGAGCAATATTGACACATCAGTGTCAATGACTACAGTGTAGCAGGATGCTCAGGCCCTCACACACAGGCTGAGCATGAGAGGTAAACACTGTTATGAGGAAAAGAGTGGCCAAGAGAAAGATATGAGTACGGACTCACAGAGGATGAACAGAAGAGAGAGATGAGTAGCAGAAAAGATCACAGGTGACCACGAGGGAGGAGAAGGGTTAGAGTTGTGGAGTAGGGAGACTGGGTCCTAAACCCAGATCCCCCACTCAACATCTGAGCCCCTTGAGGGAGTCACAACCTCTCTAAACCCCATTTTCCCATCTGTAAGCTGGGCATTGTTTATTGAATAAATATTCATTCCAGTGTTACTTATTAGGTGCCTGGATACATTGATGAATGAAATAGTTTTTGATAATCCTGCTTTCTTGTGGGTAGAGATGGAAAATAAAAATAAATATATAATAAGTAAAGGATGTAGTCTATTAGAGGATAGAAACCACAGGGAGTCAGTCTTGGAGGGAGTCAGATCAGGACTGAATGTGAAAAGGTCATTATAGAAAGTGCCTGTGTGATGGGAAGTAGGGGAGCTGCCAGAGAAGGCTTTGGGGAGCCCTGGGCCACCATGTAAGTGTGAACCTGCGTGAAGAAAGAGGGAGATAAGTTTGGGTGGAGGCATCCTGGTTTGGCAGAGCCATCAGGAAGTCCATCCTCAAGCTAAGCTGGACCCCGGGAGTCCCACGTGTTCTTGACATACCCAGTCATTGCCTGGGAGTGGTAAGTAGAGGTGTGGTGTCAGCTCAGACCCAGGGATGGATTTCGAAGCAGAGCAGCTTGGCCAACTCTGCTGCCAGGAGGTGGAGGGCTGCAGGGGGCATTCTCATGGCTGCTACCTGTGAGCAAAGAAAAACCTAAAAAATGGAGCAGGTAGGGTAGGGAGTATTGGGATGTGAGCAGATTGCAACTTTAGTAGGGTGGTCTGGGAGGTCTCATTGAGAGGGTGATATGTGAGCCAAGATTTAGAGGGATGAGGGAGACAGTGGGCAGGTCATAGTACTGTTGTTGCCGTTGACATCATCGTGCTGCCAGGCTTGCAGGAGGTGGTGACCCTGGTGTGAATTCATGCAGGGGAAGCACTTTGTAATGATATAGAATTAGCTGCCTGAGAACAAACAAGCCCATTTGTCCTGGCATCTTGGGATGACATATCCCCAAGGGAGGAGATGCTGGCCTCTATCCCACACCATGTGAGACCCCTCTGCAGGGAGAAGCAACCTGGAGACAGCATTGGGACAACAAGGCATTCTGTTCCAGACAGGCTGCCCCTGGGAGTCCAGAGCTCTGAAGGGCCAAGACAAATATCCCCTAAGGTCCCCAGAGGATGGGATCTTATTTTCATCTCAACAATAGGATATAAAACAAAATCTTTTCTCAGACAACTAGATGAATATGTTATTCTCCCTGACAACTGGAGTGAACAATAGCTCCTGATAAGAGACGGTTTTTGTCTCTGTGGCATCTTGGCCGACAGAGTTTCATCAGGAAAGCCCAAGGGCAAGAAGGAAGGGGTTGGCAGTTTCCAAGTATTCACTGCATGCCAGGCTCTGTGCCAGGTGAGGTAGCTTAGTTGATTTTCATGAGTTTCTGAGTGTTCAATCCTCTTTGCAAAAATAGGAGACTGATGTGAAGCCCACAGCTTCACAAGGGGGAGTGAGGGGTCTCTATGTTCCCAAAGCCCACGTTCCTCCTCTTGCTCCTTATTATATCATGTTCTTCTTCCTCATTTCACACACTTATCAGTACAATTTCATTTTGGTGACTTGTCTGAGGATCTGTCTCCTCCTCCTTGTCTCCCATCTCCAGATCCCCTGTCCCTGGAGGAGTAGGCAACCATTTGTATCTGCTTGACCCATGCATGTGTCAGGAGTTTTCTTCAAGGAGGCTCTCAAGTTGGGGAAAATATGGCCAAGTCACCCTCAGCCAGCTGCCTGCACCTTCTAGGCAGGAGGGTGGCCATACACCTTGGCATTCTTTGGAACTAGGGTTCTTAAATAAGACTTAATCAGTCATACCTAAGAAAGGTTGGTAAAATAGATTCCCAGGTCCTGCCACTGGGAATTCTGATTTTGTAGGCTCAAAATAGGCCCAAGAATCTGCATTTTAGTAAGTGCCATCAGTCTGTGAAAACAGAGCTAGGTGTTGTGCTTTGTATCTTGATTGTCTCCAAAGGCTCATGTGCTAAGGTTTTGGTGTCCAGCTGATACCACTTTGGAACTGGTGGACCTTTTCTTTGGTGCTTGGGATTGAACTCAGGGGCACTCAACCACTGAGCCACATCCTCAGCTGTATTTTGTATTTTGTTTAGAGACAGGGTCTTACTAAGTTGCTTAGCTCCTCACCGTTGCTGAGGCTGGCTTTGAACTCGTGATCCTCCTGCCTCAGCCTCCCAAGCTGCTGAGATTACAGGCATGTGCCACTGCACCCAGCCTGGTGGACCCTTTAAGAAGTGGCGCTTGGTGGAGGGAAGTAGGTCACAAGGAGCGGGGTGTAAACTTGAAGGAAAAATATTGGGACTCTGGCACTCCCTGGCCCCTCCGCCCAAAACACCATTTCCCAGATTCTCTGGGGTTTGCCACTTTGGTCTGTCATATATTCTCTGCCATGATGCTGTGTCTTGATGTCTTGCCATAGGCCCAAAGCAACCATGTACTGGAACCTCTGAAACCATGGGCCAAAATAAATCTTTTCTCTTTATCAGTTGTTTATCTCAGGTATTTTATTATAGTAATGGAAAGCTGACTAACACACCTGGAGACCCTCAGGCTAGGTAACAATCCATTTGGTGCCATTTCTAAGGGAGATGGTACTCTTGTTCTCTGGGAAAGGGTGAAGAAGTGGTCCTGTGAAATGCCAGATGATCCCTCCCCAGCTCTAATCATAGAATGAGGACTGGATCAAAGCAGAGGGGAACCTGGAGATCTGGGGTTCCCATGCATGTTTTTTATGGGGTTAAGCTTGCTCTACTTGCTCAGAAGTGCCCCTATAATCTCTCTAAAAATTTTTTTGTAGTTATAGATGGACAGCATGCTTTTATTTTATTTACTTTTATATGATATGCTAAGGATTGAACCCAGTGCCTTACACAGGCTAGGCAGGTGCTCTGCTACTGAGCCCACTGTCCTAGCTTCCTATAATCTCTTAGAAAAAGTGGGTGAACTTGTTTTGGAGCTGTACTGTGTTAAACCTCAGGGCTCTTTCCATTTCCTTCCTTTGGTTGGTGTGTGGACTGGAGAATGGTTGGTGGTCAGATGCCTAATGACCCCCAAGTCAGACGAGGAGTCTGCCTCCCTATTCTCTCCACCCTTGCTCTCTTCTCTTTGAACTCATAGAATGCACTGCTCTCATACTCAGCATCCAGCATCCAGCACGGGCCAGCAGACGTGCTAACTCTGAAGACATGAGGGGATGTCTTGGGCCTGGCGAGGAAGACTTCTGGGAGTGTACATGCCCAGTTGCCAAATCCTCAATGTGCAGCAGGGCCTAAAGTAATGCTGGTTCCACTCACTGTCTCCATACTCAATTCTGATGTCTTCCTCCATTCACTGTTAATGGATTAGTTTATGTGTTTTGAAGGTAGATGGTTATAGGATATGGCATGACTTTAGGTGCCAACAGGCAAACACTTTAATAGTAACATGTATTGCTTATTACATGCCAGGCTCTAAGGACTCCAGATGTATTAACTCACAGAAATTCTCACCATTATCTCATGGAGTGGATGCCATTATCATCTCCATTTCATAATGAGAAAACTGAGGCACAGGGCAGTTCAGTGACTTGCCTCAGGCCATGGAGTAGTGCATGGTAGAGGCGGGTTTGGAGGCCAAGCTCCCTGAGCCTGTGCACCATCTATGTTCTAGTAAGACTTGGATTTCAGTGTTTGTTAGAAAATAATAAAAAGTTCAAAAGGCTACTTGGGGAGAATCAGACTCCAGCTTCACCTGCTATTGGATCTTGATTAAGAGACACTTCTTTTTTAAAAGAAGAGCTTGAAAAAATTATAAAATTATAAAACCTGCATACTCTAGGTAAGGAAACCACAGCTTCAGAGTTGAAATGCCTCCCCCAGTTCTGTGCTGTGGCCAGGCTGGAGTTGTCACCCAGTACTCCTGTCAACCAGTATCCCCTGAATGTTCATTCTCATGTTTTGACTGAAGTCACATCTTTCACAATTTAAATCACTGGATCTTCACACAAATTGTTTGGAATCAAGAATACACCATAGTTTGTGTTCCATAAGAACATTTAAAATTATATGGGTTTGTCTCTGTGTCTCCTATTCTGTACCATTGGTCTACATGTCTATTTTGGTGCCAATTCCATGCCATTTTTGTTACTTCTCAAAATCATGTAGCCAACAACATAGTTCAGAATCTGTTGTTTAAAACACCATCGAAATGCCTCAGTCGAGACAGAGTTGAGTTATAAAGCACTCTGACAAGTACTTATCTTTAAGCATTGCCACCATTTTCTTCTCATGCCCATCACCTCTCCTTCTTAGGGGCTCTTCTTCCCCTGCCCAGCATACTCACGCTCTGGAGCACGGGCTGTCAGTCCCACTTACAGTCCCCTTTGTCCTGAGCTTACCTTCCCTTTCCTGAGACTTCCATCTCAGGTTCACATGAACCTCCTTCTTTTTACCTACAGCCTCATCTTATGCCCTGAATAGCAGAGAGCTGGGATTGATAACTCAGTTCTTGTATTTGTTTGGTTTTGGTGCTTCCTACTCTGGAATTGCTTTCAAAGCCACAATGTTTCTTCTCTTTGTAGTGCCTGAGTTTCCACATCTGTAAAATATCGATTGGATTTGATGGTCACTAATAACCTATCATTAACCCAAGAGTGTTAGCGCTGCTGAAATATTGTTTACTTGCTTTACCCCTCAATTGATTTCCTCTCCTCCCCTGACTCAGCTGTGATAAGCAAGCAGTGCAATTTCCCATTCCCCAGGAAGTCTTCAAATAAAGCTTGTTTTTCAGTGGGGGTAGGGGGAACTGTACATTATTCTTTTTCAAAATAGTGACAGGAGAAGAAAAAGAGCCCCAAACACAAAAAAACTAGAAAAACAAACAAACAAAAAAATCTGAAGCAAAGCAAAACAGGAAAACCGACTCCTTGCAGGAGGAGGTGAGGAGGAAGGTCAGTACCCATCGCATTTCCAGGAGCCTGCGGCCCTTGCCTTGCTTATTTGTATGTCATTGGAGGACTCACCACAAATAAGTGAAGAGGAGAAGCTGGAGTGCTGACAATTCTAGTGGAAAGTCACTTCTGCCCAACAAAGGCCCCGTCTAAAAATATCTGGCCAGGATCTCACCTTTTCCATAAACAGATGGACACCGCAGGTCTGGCGGTGGGGCCGAGGCAGTGGGAGGAAATTGTATCTGACAATGATAAAAATCTGGCATCTCCCAGAACTTCACATTCTGGAGGGTCCAGCGGGCTGTCCAGATCCTCACTTGTATAAGTGAGGCAGCCGTAAATAGAATGCTCCCAGGTTCCCAGCATGCGCACCTGCTTGAGGGCCCACAGAGCCTCTCTTCTACCTCTCTCCCCATCCACCAAGAGGAGGCAGATGAGATGTGAAAGCTGTGGAGGGGTGGAGGAAATGAGGGGTCCCCAGAGACACATGGCTTCCTTCAGTCCAAGCCTTTGGGATGAAGTTGTCATCTGTTTGGGTGCTTCTACACATGACTTTCACAAAGTCTTGCTTAACCTCTTTGCAGATCTACAACAGGGAGGGACACAATATTCGAAGCAGTACGCTCAGTTCTCAGAGACAGTTGAAATAAAACAACAACCAAGTAGCGAGGTCAAGTGGGTCCAGATATGGGGATATTCTGGGAAATGGATCAATGTTGATGGACTTTCCCATGATTTGCTCTATGTGGTTGCAGACAGCAGAAAGAGAATCAGGAGGGGAAAGCCCAGAAGTAAATGGCGTCATCCTACAGGAGAATGCTTTCCTCATCAGAGTTTCCCAGGTCCAGAGGAGAGACCAGGGTAGGGGTTCCTTCTATGTAGGTGTAGCAGTAGAGGTTGGGAAACGGGGTCCAGTTGGGAACTTGTTTTTCTCCTTCATGAAATTTGCCACCAGGATGGCTGAAGAAATATGAGGAAGTTCAGCATCATTTAGAGGGAATTCACATGGGTGAGAAGTCACTGAATACTTGCTTGATGTATAGGAGAGACAGACCCACATGACTTGGGAATATTTACAGGAAAAAGAATGTATTGAGGGGAATTGGTTAGCAGATAAGGGAATTTAGAAATGGAATAGAGCTAGGAAGACAAGATTAGCAAGAGGAAGGAGCTTGGTTGCCTTAAGCTGCAGAACAAAGGGAGAAAGGCTGAGGGCAGCCATAGACCTGTCTGGTCTGAATTGCAGGAGCTGGAGCCTTGGAAGAGAATCAGTAGCTGTTGGAGATGCTTCCTTAGGAATCAGAGAGATAGGAAGTAAGACTTGGCTTCTCTCCTTCATGCCTTGCTCTCTAACAAGGTCTCACCTGGCATAAGCTGGAGAACTGTGGCTGTTTCAAGCAGAGACAGAAATGAAGTCCTTTGATGATCAGGACAAGAACCAGGGTCTGAACACCAGAGTTTTTGGAGCTTCAAGACACCTGTCCTCCTGGGCATGGGGAGTTTCAGCTTTCTGACTTTGGGTGAGGTGATTGGGCTTAGACATTGAGCATCTAAGAAACCATGTCCTTCACTGTGTCCTGAGCACCATTTAGGCAGCGTCTCCAAACATGACTGAGACTGAATAAAGAGATGAGGACTGTGGCACTATATTACACTTGTAATTGACTTGTACAAGAAAAGCAATCCCTTCTATAAGAGTTACCAACGTTTTCACACCCTGTCTTCACTGCCCGATTTTCTGGTCTGATTGAACCCAGATTCCAGATCCCCAGCCCCAATACCAATGAGAGTACAGCTCCAGGATCACCTTAGCAGCTCCAACATCTCTCTGGCTCCAGACCCCACTGTACATTTGCACTTGGATAATTCAGACATTGTACTCCACCTGGGAAGTTTGTAATTTCTGTTCTGCTGTGCAGAGTAATGCAGAGAAGAAAGAGGGAGAAGAAAGGTGGGCTTCTGCAGTCCCTATCCTAACGCTTAAGAAGGTCTTCTTTTCTGCCTCCCTAAGAAGGAGACTTTGGTGGACAGTACCCCTGAGGCTTGTCTCTGTTGGAAGTTCATATCCACCTCTTCCTACAGAGATGGGGCCCTCATGTGATCAGACAAGTTCAATCCAATGCAACTAAACAAGGATTGATGAACATTTATTTTGCATCAGGCCTTATGCTAGGCTTCATGGTAGCATGAGATGAACCACGGAATGTTCCTGCTCCCTGAGTGGACGTTGTTGAATTAGAAATCCAACCAACTCCTAAGAAAGTGCTCAGCTCTTCCTTGGCAGAGGAGGCAACTTCTGCACCCAGAGCTGATGCCTCTTTGCCTTTCTGCAGTGAGTTCAGAGACCTCTCCCCACCGTGGAGTTTCACAGACATTGTCAAGCTTTATCTCTTCTATGTTTTGCAGGTAAAAGCTTGCTTAGATATGGAGTGGCTCACCATCACACACCCAGAAGGACTTTTGCTGGAGACTGTGGAGCTCCCCTAAATAAGAGGGAAGCTATTTTCCTTCAGTGTCTTAGATGCAGGGGGGTGCACAAGATGACCTCCTAGCTTTTAGAACACCTGGCCCTTTGAGGTGACACTCTCTTCCTGGTCTTGTTCAGTGGAGACTGTTTCTAGACTGTTGCTTCTCACCCTGATTTATCCAGTGGTGAAATGGAGCAGAGAAAAAGGCCACTCTTCCTTCTTGTTCTCACATGACTCTGCTCCATGCAGACCCATCTGGAGAGCAAAGACTGTCCGAGTCCCCATCACCAGCAGTGTTTCCAGCAGGAGGTCAGTCAGTCTGTGGTCTCAGGAGCCTGATGCAGCAGTGACCGCAGCAAGAGCACATGCTAAGGAAGGCAAAAGTAGCCCAGTGAAACGGACGTCCCCTTCATCCTCCTGACCCCCTCCTTCCCCTCCACACAGCCTTGCTGGAGGCCTTTGCCAGTGAGACTAGAAGTGTAGACCTTACCCGTGGGGGAGCAGGTGGAGTAGATAGTGGTGGCAACAGTCTCCAGGTGCTGAGTTGTGCATGGACCTGGTAGAACAGACCCTTGACTGTTGAGGGCAGCAGTGTGAGTCAGGGTCAGGGCTTTGCCAGGGCTGTTGGGACTTTGCATCTCGTCCTATAAACCTCTCTAACCAAGCTGGCTTCTGGAGCTCTTGCAGATTTGAGTTCAGTCTTTGGTTTACCTGCCCATTTAAACATCCTAAAGACAAGGATGTGCACCATCACTTAAGGCTAATTAATTCTCCCTTCCTCTGCCACCTACTTACCAGTTGAGAATCTTTGGGCAAATGAACCTCTTTGAGCTGCATTCTTATCACCTGCATGAAGTCGTTACCATTAGTGCCTACCTGAATAGAAAAATACGAATGCTTATGGACAGTGCCTAGCGCTGCCTTATCACATTGTAGGTATTTTTGGGGAGCTGGTGGTGGTGCTGGGGATTAAACACAAGGCCTTGTGCATGAGAGGCAAGCACTCTACCAACTAAGCTATATCCCCAGCCCCACATTGTAGGTATTTAATAAACATTAGATCCTATACCAATCAGACTTCCTGCAGGAAACATATATCCTGTCTCATGTAGGGCTCCTCTAGAAGCCGATCCTGAGACCAGGTTTTTAGTGCAAGAACTTAATTTGGGAGTGATCTCAAGGAGCACTAGTAGGGGAGCAGGGGTGTGAGACAGAGGAGAGAGAGAAGGTATATTAATGAGCAAGGTACCACTGTGGGAAAATATGGCTCAACCCTTCCAGGGACCTCTGGGTGATGGCAGAGAGAACACTTCAGAATTGTCCTGAAGGACCAGGAAGCTGCTCACTTAACCAGCTTGGGAGTGAGGACCCTCAGAACCCTCATGCTGTCCAAGACATCCCAGGCTCCAGAGAGAGCAAGAGATGGTCACAGATGTTGCTGCCAGAGGACACCAGTGAGAATGGGATGTGCCCAGGGTGTGCTTACTGGGCATCACCTGCCTTTGGAACAGAGGGAGGACTCAGAGCAACAGAAGGCAGTTGGATAAAGGGGTTATTTACTTTGGTGTGGGCGGGTTAAGGGAAACCAGTGAGGGATGCTGCAGCACCTGGGCCTGCAGGTAAGAAGCAGCTATCACCCCTCATCCCCTGGTACCAGGCAGCATATGATGGCTGGGCCTCACTGAGATGGGGGCTATAGGAGAAGGGCCCCCAAGGAGCAGCCACATCCTCAGGTAGCAAAATGCAGCCACTGCACAGGAAAAACAGGAATTGGGGAATGTATTTTTAGACCTTTGGCTCTTCTTGTCTTTGAATTTCTTACTGTCAACTCCAAATTATTGATCCCAAGGAAGCCAGAAGGAGGCAAGCTGGGTCGTGCGTCCCTGAGACATCACCCTCTAGGGGCACAGAGCAAAAGGTGGAGAGGAGCCCTGGGAGAGCAAGAAGAGAAGATCAGCATAGATCCCCTTTCTTCCCTCCTGCCGGATTTCACCAATCCAGTCTCCACAAAGGCATTGTAGGATCCCGAAAGGCTGGAACTGTGTCTCATTTCGTATTCTTCCTTTGCTAGGACAGCATCTTGCACGTGTTGGAGACCCAAATACTGACTGATCGATTGGGAATTGTGGGGGCTCATGGCTGTGAAAGAGAAGTGGGCGACTCTGGGAGGGAGTGGTCTCCCATGCCTGAGCTAAGGAATGTGGTTGGAATTGGTCTCCAGGAACCGCTGTCCGTCTGTCTGGGCTCTGGAAGTTACCCAAGGAGTGAAGAATGTCATGTGGGCATGGTTCTGTCTAGGACATCTTGCATCTTCATCACTGTTGAGGAAATTCCTTGTTCTTCTCAACCCATGGCTGGAGAGACACTAGGCTTCTAGAACTCTCCTTCATGGAGCCAGGACTTTCTCCCCCATGCTGTTCCACCTCTGCTCATTCCATCGATGGCTACACTTCTCCCTTGTTAAATTTCAGCACACTTATCCCAGCTATTATTGTCACGGAGGTTATTATTTATGGGGTGCTGACAGAGGGCTTGGCAGCATTGCAGAGAGAGATGCTGTGGTACGTGCCTTCCAGCTGTTGTGACTGCCACCACCTCCTCCTTTTGTCCTAGGGGTTTTGAAAGACTTCTTGCCCTGTTGGACCTGGATGAGAGATAACATGGTGGTATTTCTCAAACAGAAGAGCAGGCACCACTTGTGATAGAGGCAGTTGAGGAGCTGAGAAAATGCAGATTCTGGATGTCCTCTACTGAGTCACGATCCAACAAGGTTCTTAGGTCTAACAGGTTTTCAGAAATCCTGCTCTGGGAAGGCTTTGAGGTGGAAGAAAAAATGAGGAAACAGGTGGGATATAAACACAGTGTTTGCTGGAAGTTCACAGACAAATTCACAGACAGATACTAGTAAGAAAGTTTAGTGAAGTATACTGTCCATCTTTGTTTGAAGCCACTGGTCCATGAGGTCTGGTCTAGAAAGCTGTGCTTGGAGTTGTCTTGTTCTAGAGTCCAAACCATTATTTAAAAAGGTATATATGTGAAAGAGGTCTTGGAAATTAAAATCTTATAAATAACCTTTATGAAGTTGACAGTAGCACCTACTGTTTCGTAAGTGTGTACTGTTGGCTGGTCATTCTTCTAAGTGACTCAGGTGCATAAAGCTCATTTAATGCACACCATGCTCCCTGGAAACCTGTATTAAGATGCTTCTATTTGTAGTTGAGGAACTGAAGTAGGAAGAGATGAAATCAATTGCTCAAAATGAGAAAGCTGGTAGTGGAGTCAGGATTTAAAAGCCAGGGATTCTGCCCCTTTGAAGGTATACTGTGCTGACTTCTTATGTGATAAAATGAGGATGTGTTTATGAAATTGTTTTCACACTGTTGCATCCAGTATTCATTCAAAGAATTCCAAGTTGCCTCTTGTGTTCTTCTATGGAATCTTTTTACCCTGTCCTTTTACAGCCTCAGGTATTTCGCTGTAATAACAGAAAGTAGACTAATATAGGTAGAGAATATAGGATTGGGGATAGGTTTAGGGAAGAAAAAAATATTTAGATTGAATCATGTTACATTTAAATGACCAAGAAATTAGAGTAGAGGACATATGAAAGAGACCTTTCCATGAAAGTAAGCCTTATCTAAATAAGGCTTACTTTCATGGAAAAATACAGTTTTCATGACAGTTCTTCCTGAAATTTTTGTGGACCCCTCTGACCCTCTACATTCAACTGAAGAAATGTTTTGTTCTATTTTTAAAGGGACACATTTGTACTTCACTATCTGATAAAGAATATATGCACCAGGTAAAAACATTATTCAAGTCAGTTGTTTAGAAATGCATTTTTTAAAAAAATTAAACTCAGTTGCCATTTTTGCTGCTGGTTTAAACTGTATTCCTGTTCCTCAAAGTGACTTGAGCCACTTCTGCTTTAAAACTTGGTCAAACTCATGTTACTCTTTTTTGAAACAGAACTTTGCATTTTTAAAAATCTTTTTTTAATCCTTTTCTTCTCCCCTAGTGGCATCTGAGCCAAAGTAAGCCCATATAGCATATGGGGGTAGAGACCCTATTTAACACAGCCTAGGAAGTTTATTCACTTCTCTCCTAGTATGGGAAAACATTTTGCGTTGTCACCTTCCATGTGTTTTAATCTGTATTTGTTCTCCTGCAGTTTCAAGGCGGTGGTTTATAAATGACTAGAAGTAGGGCATTCCTCATGGATCCCAGACTCTGAAGACAGAGTCTGCCTGGCTGTGTGGCTTAGGATAAGGTCTTTAGCGTGACTTTCCTTGCCTGTGAAACGGGATTGCAACAGGATCTACCTTATAAAGTTTTGTGAGAATTAAATGAGCTGACATAGGTAGAGTACTTAAAATGGTGGCTGACACCTAAAGGGGCTACCTAAGTTTTAAATTTTATTAATTCCTTGCCTTGCACAAGGATGGGATATAGAAGCTGCATTGAAATCTTAATGCTGTCTGTCTTTTGTAAAAGCTTAAAGCTACCAGGAGACTTAGGTGTCTTAAGAATGAAGGAGAGGAGAGGGAGGCAAATGCCTTACACCAAGGCAGAGGGATGACAGTCCTGATGGTGCCTGGGAAAGGAGGCTGGTCTTGGAGGACATGGTGGTGTGGGGACAAAGGGAGGCTGGACTCAGAGCAAAGTGATCACTGACCCTGAAGGGACTGTGCAGGTTGGCATAAGGGGCAGCCTAATAGGTACTGGGTGGACTCATGACAGGTGATCAGGGGAGCATCCTCAGTGAACCTGCGCAGTTCTCAGGGAGAAGGCTTCCACGACAATGGGAGCTTGATCTCCTGGTTCAGTTAGGGACTTGAAGTGAGCTACAAATCGGGACAAAAAGTGAGCTACTTTAGAGAAAATGCAAAGTTAAGCCACTGCTTGCCCAGGTGAGTTAACAGGGGCACAGTCGGTTTCAGGTAGGAGCAGGGGACGGGAGGAGGAGCACACACATGTTGCCTGTATACTCTTTGTTTTTAATTAAAGAAAAATGCTCTTCCCCTTCCTCCCCTGGGAGAAATAGAAGCAGAGTCCTCAGGCTCTGAGTTTAACCAGGACCTCCCTAGAGCAGCAGCCAGGCAGGAAGATTTAGCCCCCTTCCCCCACTTTCCTCATACCTCTCCCTGAGACTGGCTGCCCTTTTGAGTTCCACTTCCTGTCCTTCTCTTAAGGGCTCCCCTGTGCAGCTGCTCCACAGCTGGTGGCCCTCCAGTCACCTCCTGCCCCCATCACTTCCCTGTTGAAGGGGGCCTGGGGAGAGTGGAAGGTGCTACATCAATATGAGACATTTCCTCCCCTGCCCCTCAGCTGTGCAGTTCAGCTGTGTGTCCTCTGGCACCCACAAAATCAAACACCTGCCTTCCAGATGTTTGCACCTAAAGACCAGCAAAGCTGACGGCAACCAGTCCCTGAGAACAGAGACAGGTATTTAGTTGGAAGCAACATTAAATGCAATTCTTGACCTGAATAAAAACCTGGAGAAGGGCTGTTCTTCCCTTCACATTCCTCTACCTTCTGGAAGCATGAAGCTGAACAATTAAATTCTTTATGCATTAAAGATATCTAATGGAAGAGTCAACTACTTCCTTTGGGTTCATTGTCAGAGGTTTCTTTTTATGACCAACAATATTTCTTTCTTGTTTTAAGGGAGACAGACTTATGCTCTACAGAGCTTATGCATAATTATCACTCCTTCTTTGCCCCCAGAGCAAATTTTTTAGGTGGAAAGGAAGTGTGGTGGTGTGCAGTGAGCACTGTCTTTGGGGTCACACCAGCCTGTGTTCCAATCTAGGCCTCGCCCCATCCTAGCTATGACCTGCTTTAACCTGAATGTGGCAACTTTGTCCTCTTTAAAATCTGGATAGTAGCCCTGTTTGAAAGAGTTTGGGGGACTAAGTGGACAATGCCTGTGCATACCCAGCACTGTTGCTGCCTCAGTATTTGACCCCAGCAAATCATAGTTGTAGTTCCTATTGTCCTGGGTAGCCTGCTTCTTAATTCATGAAAAAAAAGGAAAAGAAAAATGTCCAGCTTGAATACCATCAGTTCACTTATGGGTGTCAGATGATGAAAGTGTTGAAGAAAACATGAAAACTCTTTAACACAATAGTCCAGAATTGTTTTATTATTATTATTATTATTATTATTATTGATTAAAAAATAAATGTCAGCAGAAGGCATTACAAGTCTTATTACACATATACAGCACAATTTTTCGTATCTCTGGTTGTATATAAACTATGTTGACACCAATTCGTGTCTTCATACATGTACTTTGGATAATGATGTCCATCACATCCCACCATCCTTGCTAATCTCCTGCCCCCTCTCTTCCCCTTCCACTCCTCTGCCCTAACTAGAGTTCATCTATTCTTCCCACTATGAGTCAGATTCCTTATATCAGAGCAAACATTCAGCATTTGTTTTTTGGGATTGGCTAACTTCACTTAGTATTGGCTTCTCCAACACCATCCATTTACTTGCAAATGTCATGATTTTATTCTCTTTTATTGCTGAGTACTATTCTATTGTGTAATATATGCCACATTTTTTTTTTTATCCATTTATCCACTGAAGGGCATCTAGGCTGGCTCCACAGTTTAGCTATTGTGAATTGTGCTGCTATAAACATTGATGTGGCTGTGTCCCTGTAGCAGAATTGTTAAAGGTGCACTTGGGGGCACTTGTTGAAACTGCAGAATCTTGTGTCCTATCATGTCTATTGATTCAGAATCTGGTGGCTGGGCCAGAGAACCAGCATTTGACCAAACAACCCAAATAATTCTGATCACCTTAAAGTTTGAGAACTAATCTGTAGGGCATGTTTGTAGGGTCGGGTAGCTCTTAGGTCAAAGCAGGGATGCCACTGGATAATCCCTGGTGCTCAGGGCAGGAACTTTGCTGTTTCTTTGTCCTTCCCAAGAGCTGATATTTAGCTGGTGCTCACCTTCCTGGGATCTACCTATCTCAGGATATTAGCGTTTTCGGCAACCTGTGGGTTTCCCTAGGGACTGGGGGAGTTGGCTAAGAGAAAAAGGGCAACAGGAAGGGAAAGGTTTGGCCTTGGTCTGGAGCAGCTGGCAGTGTTCATGGGATGCTGGTGGCAAGGAGAACCCAGCGCTGGCTGTGGTGGGGAGAGACAGAGAAAGGAGCAGGTAGGACTTTGCAGTGTCCCCAGTATCTGGAGGGAAACTGAGAAATCTAGTTAGTCATTCCAGTGTTTCCACAGGAGCAGATATTGGATGCCAGATTTTTGAGAGGTTCAGGATCCCTTTTGAGAATAAAGTGAGGATCAAGGGAAACCAATGGAAATAGATAGGAAGCAAAGAGGAAAAATAAAACCCAACAAGACATAGGCCAGTATGGATCATTAAATTCATGAATGAATGTATAAGGCCCTTCTGGGTGAAAAGCCCTGGAGATACAAAGAGCCATCAAACCTGAGCACGGCTACCAAGCCCAGCAGAGCAAGAGGAAGAGGAGGCTGGAGCAAGACTCAGGTGGGACTCACGTGGGAGCCCTTACTGAGCCTCAGATTTCTCATCCTACTTATGGGTTAAATAAGAACTCCTTTAATGGTTGCGGTGAGAAAGTAAATTACATAACGTGTGAAAAGTCCCTAGCACAATGCCTGCACGTGAAAGTACTCAGCAAGTATCACAGTTCCCTTAGGGATAAGAAAAGGTAACTCCTACCTAACACCAGATGCAAGTGGCACCATTAGTATCCAGTTAAAGCTGGTTTTGATGTTCCAAGGACAGAGTGGACTTAGCTCCTGAATTTTGGAGCCCAGGTGCAGTTCACTGTAATTTATTCAACTAATAAACACTCATGCATCCAAGAATAGCATTATTTTTTAGATTTTTGAAATTTTCCTTAGTGTTTATCTGGAGCCCAAATAATCCTGGGTCATGCCACTGGAGACAGAAATGGAGAAATTACCCATCCCTCTGAAGGACAAATCTAGGTAAGTCAACTGTTTTGGCTATTTTATTTTATTATTATTATTTTTAAAATTAGAAAAATATGGTTATATATATACTTAAAAACATGACTGAGGAAGTTTCTGGTTCAGAGTAACATGGAGTAAGTACACTTCACCTTGTCTTTCCCTCTAAAGGCAAAGCCAGGAAATAATGCACAGGGCAGCTATTTGAGGGCTTTTGAAAGTAAATGGTAGATTGGGATATGAAAAAAAAAATGTTCCAAGAGTCCCAAAGAAGTCAGTAGGAGGGAACTAGAAAAACAAAAAAAGAGAAGAAACAAAGAGAAAATAAAGAGTGACATGGCAAACCTCAATCCAAGCATATCAATAATTGCATTACAAGAAACACACTTGGAATGATGAACAGTCCTAGGCTGCATAACAACATATGGTCAATAGCCACTTGTATGATGGTGGTCCCATAAGATTATAATGGACTGTTCAGTTCCTTAGCCCATATTTTGATTAAGTTGTTTGTTTGTTTGTTTTGGTATCAAATTTTTTTGTTTCTTTATATATCCTGGAGATTAGTGCTCTGAGGTGTGTGTGGTAAAGGTTTCCTCCCATTCTGTAGGCTCTCTTTTCATGTTCTTGCTTGTTTCCTTTGCTAGAAGATGTTTTTTTAGTTTGAATCCACTCCATTTATTGATTCTTGATTTTACTGCTTATGCTTTCAGAGTCTTGTTAAGGAAGTCAGTTCCTAAGCATGCATATTGAAGATTGGGCCTACTTTTTCTTCTATTAAGTGCAGGGTCTCTGTTCAAGTGCCTAAGTCTTTGATCCACTCTGATTGAGTTTTGTGCAGGGTGAGATATAGAGGTTTAATTTCATTTTGCTTCATATGGATTTCCAGTTTTCCCAACACCATTTGTTGAATGGGCTAAGGAACTGAACAGACACTTCACAGAAGAAGAAACACCGTCAATCAACAAATATATAAAAAAATGTTCAACATTTCTAGAAATTAGAGAAATGCAAGTCAAAACTACGCTAAGATTCCATGTTACTCCAGGCAGAATGGCAATTATCAAGAATACAACAACAATAAGTGTTGGTGAGGATATGGGGGAAAAAGTACACTCATACATTACTGGCAGGACTGCAAATTGGGGTGACCATTATGAAAAGCAGTATGGAGATTCCTCAGAAAACTTGGAATGGAACCACCATTTGACCCACCTATCCCACTCCTCAATTTATACCCAAAGGACTTAAAATCAGCATACTACAGTCACGCAGCCACATAAATGTTTATAGCAGCTCAATTTACAATAGCTAAACTATGGAACCAACCTAGATGCTCTTCAAAAGATGAATGGATAAAGAAACTATGGTACATATACACAGTGAAATATTACTCAGCCTTAAAGAAGAATAAAATTATGGCATTTGCAGGTAAATGGATGGAACTGGAGACTATCAGGCTAAGCAAAATAAGCCAATCCCCCCAAACCAAAAGCTGACTGTTTTCTCTGATAAGTGGATGACAATCCATAATGTTGGGAGGCAAGTGGATGACAATCCATAATGTTGGGAGGCATGCTGGGAAGAATGAAGAAACTTTGGATTGGTCAGAGGGGAGTGAGGGGAGGGGAGGGGTTGTGGGGGTGGGAAGGATGGTGGAATGAGATGGACATTATTACTCTAGGTACACGTATGACTGCATGACCAGTGTGGTTGCATCATGCAATAAGTTAGAGGATTGAGAAGTTGTGCTCCCTTTGTGTACAATGTGTCAACATGCATTCTGCTGACATGTATAACCAATTAGAACAAATTTTAAAAAGATTATAAAAGACTGAAAAATTCTTGCTACCTAGTGACTTTGCATCCACCATACTCTGGTGCACCTTGCATTCCTCGTATGTGTGACGATGCTGGTATGAATAAAACTACTGTTCTGCCAGTTGTGGAAATGCACAGTACATGACACTTGATAATGGCAACAAATGACTCTGCTTTTTTATCATTTTTCCACAGTGTACTCCTTCTACTTCTAAAAAAATGTTTACTGTGGTACAGTGTGCCATGCCATGCTGGCAGCAACCTCATACATCTGTGTTTAGTGTCTCTGGATCCCATCATTTCCTCCTGTGCTTCCTTTAATCTCATGTTGTTGATACCATCATGGCTTGGGTGACCCTGAGCTTTGCACAACAAATTATGTAGCCACTTGTTTGTCAGAACACTTCCATGTTCTTAAGCAAAGCATGACTATGCAAATCAAAGAATGGAAGATGACTTATTAAGCAAACACCACAGGAAAGCTGTAGCAGTTATATTAACGTAAGACAAAGGAGACTTCACAGCCCAAAAAAAAAAAAAAAAAAGATAGTAAATTCACAAAGAAAACATGCCTGCCCTAAATGGTTTACCTCTAATGTCAGAGCTACAAAATTTATAAAGGAAAAACTAATATAACTGAAAGGAGAAATAGACAAATTCACAATTATAGTTGGAGATTTTAAATGTCCTTTCTCACTATTTGATGGAATGAGAGAAAATCAGCAAAGATGTAGAAGAACTGAATAGCATTCTCCACAGAACTTACCTACTTCTTAAAGAGTAGTCTCCTCTCAGTACCAGTGAAGTGCGCAGTCTTTTCCTGAACAAGGCAGACCATATCTTGGATCCTAAAACAAATAGTCTTGAAAGAATTGAAATCATACAAAGCATGTTCTCTGACCATAATGGAATTAAACTAGACACTAGAGCAATTTCTTGAGAAAAACCAAAACCATTGTGACTTTGGAATCTGGGAAGTTTTCTTAGAAACAAAACCAAAGCACGATCCATAAAAGAACAAACTGATGAATATGACATCCTCAGAATTGAAAACTTCTGCTCTTTGAAAGGTTCTAGTAAGTGAATGAAATATTAAGCCATAGGCTAGAAGAAAATATTTGTAAATAACTTATCTGATAAAGGACTTGAGTATATAATATAAAGAACTTTTAAACTCAATAATAGTAAAACTAAAAATGTGCAAAGAATTTGAACAGATACTTTATTAAAGAAGATAAACAAATGGAACATAAAGGGATATTCAACATCAGTAGTCACCAGGGGAATGCAAGTTAAGCCACAATGTCACTCCACTCCTACAGAAATGGATAATGTTAGTAAGGGCTGAGAACAGCTGGGGTTCAGCACAACTGGGGGTGGGGAGAGAACAGGGGCCATGATGCTGGTGCGATCAGATCATGGTGGGCCCAAGATTCTATTCTCCCAACTTCCGAGTTTCCAGATTTGGTAGAGGAGGGCCAGATTCAGAGCTGTGAAATATTATGTTTCATTTTCAGACCCTCACCTTCTTCTCTTAGATATTTCCTACCCTTGAGGACAAGGAGGTAAAAGACTCTGACACTCTTGCTTCAGAGACCACAGCACATGGGCCCTTCTTTTAAGGACTTGCTATCTTCTCCTTCTTTGATTTTTAGCCCAGTCCCACACATCCTTGATCTACCCTTTAAAATAATTCACTCCTACTTTAGATGCACAGATTTCCTCCTCTACCTTATTCCCAATTCTGGAAGCTTGTGAATAGATCCCCAATCCTGGTGGTGGTTAGACTTTGTGAATTATTATCCCTTCCTGCTTTGATTTCTGCACCAGATGTCTCTGAGTGAAATTCCTAGAACCTTTGAATACTCAATAATTACTACATAAGAGGGTGGACAGAGAGTAAAGAGAAAAGGCAGCATGCGGAGTTCATACAGAAGGTATGAGGAAAGAGTCAAATAGTGTCTTCATGGTACATTTATTCAGTCAGTCAATGTCTGTTGAGTACCTACCACATTCCCAGCAGGTTTAGTCATAAACTACAAAGGAGATTCCATTCTAGCCAGATAAGAGACACAGTAAACAAATCGATAACTAGATAATTTGTCAAATGGTCAAAAGCATCTTCAAATACAGCCTCCTAGGGCATAGGACTGGGCAGAATGGATGTGGGGGATGGAGTGAGCGATCAAAGACTTACACCAAGAACAAGAGGAGGAATGGCCAGCTGGTATAAAGAGGAAGAACATGCAAGTTTTAGTTCAAAGGCATTGGTCCAGATGCCCGCCAGGTAATCTAGCTGGAAGTCAATCCTCTTAACTTTCAGTGAGCAATTTGGACAGTGGTCTCTGCTGGGAAGGCTGAGTGGCCTTGTTTGTGGAGTGAATTGACCATTGATAAGGTCACCAGAACCAAGCTCCTATTCCACCCTGACATCCCATTTGGCTGTGTAGACTGAATTTTTTTAGTTTCTGATAACACCATTTTCTATCTCCCAGTTCTCAATCTCTTACTCAAGAATGAGGTATAGTTTTTCTCATACCTGGGATTGCTTTTCTATATGTGGTTCTTTGAGAAGAGCATAATTCAGTTTAGATCAAGATAGTTTGGGATTTATTCTTAAATTTAGACAAGCTTGCTTTTGAGGACAGGAGCTCTTAGCAGATTAGGTTTTAGGGACAGTAGGCAGTGCTTCTCCATGCCAGAGCATGAAAGGGACACTTTTAAGAAGTCTCCGTCCACCCAAAGAGGTGGCAGCTCCCAGAGCAGTTCAATTTCCAGCCAAAGTTTTGCCTGACAATTCCTCCAAATACAGTGTCTCTTTAGAAGGTGGATCTGGAGATTAAGAGGCCACGTCCTGTCCTTGGCAGCTGACTCCTAAGATCTCTGGAGACACTCTGGCAGGTCTCCAGGAAGCCTTTGACTCCAGACTTCACCCCTGCACTGCCAGAACATTCTGTAGGTCCCAGGTGGCCCACCTCCCTCTTGGTCTGGTACATAGAGGGCTGGAGTGGTCATGGAGGGAAGGAAGTCTCAATGGCTCTGAAATTTGCAATATTTGGTTGTAGGGGAAGGACTGAATTGACCACTGGAAAGGAGAGAGGGCAAAAAAGGAAAGGGATAAAGTGAAATACTCCAAGACTTCTATCTTAAGGAGGAAAGCAAGTAGGTGGGCCATGGTGCTCATGGATAGCAAAAAGGTGGGTCCTATGAGGCAGTTTGGCTGTGAATTCAGCAATCCTCATGGAGACAACTATGGCTCTTTTAATTATTAAACACTTAACAAGTTGAAAAATAAAAGATGATTTAACCCTTTCAATGTTAGTTCTGTTCTGAAAAACCTCTCTCTGTAGTAATCTCATGTGAATGGTTCAGGATATTCTAGAGCCGAGATTATCTGTTGAGGTTTGATGGGGAGAGTCCATGGTATCAACAGTGTGTAGAAAGATTTACTCTTTATTATTCTTGCAGCTCACTACAAGTGCATGAGTGTGAGATGGAGGATCTGTAAGAAAGTTTCTGCAAATTATTCTTCAAAGGGTTTAAGGCTCTCAAATTAAAATTTAGAGTGGCTGAATGAAGAAAATGAGTTCTGAGTTGTTTTATTCTTTAAGAAATTTCAATTTCACTTTATCCTATACAGGCTTTGCGACTTTCAGGGGAAACCTCTACATTTCAGATTCCTCGTGTGAAGTGGGCCAATATTACTATCATAGTGGGTGGTTGTTAGGAATAAATGAGAAAACGGCAACCCAGGGTCCTTAATAAATGCTTATAAAAGAAAACTATGTGGCAATCTTTCAGGATCTCCCTAGTGAGTTGGATATGGAAAAATACAAATAAGAAAATAAGCAAGCTTCTTGGAACAATTTACACTCATCTCTATTTTTCTGTTTAAATCTTTCAAAATAGTGAATTAGAAGTAAAGCTAAAGTGAAAGGGGATAAATGATTATAAAGATTGATGAAAAAAATATTTGCTGGAGAAAATCAGGCAATAAAGTCACTGAAGCAAGGGAGGAAGAGTGACAAAAAGTTAGTGGTGGCTTTTACACCTCCCAAAATACTGTGACCAAGAGAATTTCTATGTCAAACTGACCATTTTCCTCTATGCAGTGGTCTTTATGAAAACTTCCTTCATGATCAGCCGGGGAGAACTTGCTCCAATGTGATCTAATAATAAGGCATATGTTCCAATAGGTATATTACCCTCTAGGATGGGAACCTGCTAGTAAGCAACAAGTGATAGGAGTTCTTGAGTGTGATTCTGTGTATTTTAAAGTCATTTTTGGATTGAAGTAGTGCCGCAGTCCAGCTGCAGCAAAATAACCGGGGGTGGGGGGGGTGTGACCAGCAACTTGTGTAGATTGATACAGCAGGAGTGGGAGCCATTTATTGTAGGCCAACAGAGGTATTTATACATTCCACACAGCTTATCTTAATTAACATAAACTAGATACAGCAGTCAACGAATAAGGAATCTCCACACTTAATGACTTATTGGAGTTACTTCACAAACCACTCCCTCTGGCAAAATGCCAGGCTCCATCCAGACTTGTTTACAAACTCTAACATTTGCCACGCGCCATCCTGACTTGTTTATAGACTCTAACAAAGTAGTATTGTTTAAAAATTTTCTTACTCTAGAATTCTCCAAATATATGCTAAAGTAAAAAGAATAGCACAAAAACGTTTTCTTAGTTTCAACAATTACCAATTCAGTGTCATTCTCGTTTCTTTCCTGTGGGTTCATCTCCCTTCCCATATTATTTGAAGCCACCTCAGACATTACATCATTTCAGTCATAAATATTTCACATGTTTCTAAAAAAAGGACAAAGAGTCCTAAAATCCCTCAATACTATTATTATATAAAAAGTAAAATTAATTTCTTAATATCATCCAATATTCAGTCCTTGTTCAAATCTTCAGTTGTCTCATGAATTTTCTGTTTAATCAGGATCTGGGTTAAGTTCACACATTGCTATTGACCGTGAATAGACTGTTTTGCCTAACTTTTTAATTTGAAATAAATATATACTCACAAAAATGTGTAAAAATAATACAGAGAGGTCCTATGTTCCTATCATCCAGCTTTGCCCATGGGTACATTGTGTGTAACCAGAATACATGATCAAAACCAAGACATTGATATAGACACAATGCAATTAGCTAGATAGCAGATTTTACTGATTTTATGCATTGTCATCTTTCTTGTATGTCTTGTGTATAATTCTACAGTTTTTTAAATCCCATATATACTTCATATAACCTCCATCTCAGAAGAGACACAGAACTACTGACACCTAGGTGGAATCTCCTTGCTAGCTAGGAGGTTGCTCATCTTCACCCCCTGGAAACCACTGATCTGTTCTATATATTTGAAATCTTAATTTTTAAAAATGTTATATGATCCGAATCATAAAATAGGCAACTTTTTGATCTCTCTATATTTATAATTACTTTTTAAGAGTTTTTAGTCATGTGTGAAAATGTGGAAATGACTCTTAGAACATGAAACGCCTACATATCTTTTTTAAGCAGATGAATGTCCATTCATCCAATACTTACATTTTGAGGATCAAAGCTATTCTTGTAGCTCAATGGTAGATAAAAACTAATTGCTTTCTTGTGACAGTGTCTGTGTCACGTGTTTTGCTTGGTAAGGTTGTCAGAGTGGTGTCCACGGTCATAAACCATGAGCTCTACAGGAAGCTGATGTTAGGTTTGGCCTGGGTTTTTATCTTTTCTCCCATCTCCTCCCATGTCTGGGATCTCCCGACTCCACCCATAGGATTAGCCTGTCTTAGTTCATTTAAGCTTCTCCAACAAAATACCATAAACTGGGTGGCTTATATACAGAAATTTATATCTCACAGCTCTGGAGACTCTGGGGGCACTGGTGTCTGTGAGAGCCTGCTGTGGATCCATCATTGATGTCTTCCCACTGAGTCTTCATGTGGTGGAAGACACCAGGCCTCAGGGGCTATTATAAGGACACCAGTCTCACCCCTGAGGGCTCTGCTCTCTGAACTTAATCATCCCTAGCAGCCAGTCTCCCAGTAGAAGGAATTAGGAGTTCAACAAGTGATTTTAGGGGGATCTAAGCATTGAGCTCATTGCAGACCTGTCCTAGGCTTTGGAACTAATCTTCATTGGAAGCAAACTCTGGCCTAGACTCCCAGTATTCAGAAGACTGTCCTATGTCTGTCACCTTACTTGGACTTTGTGCTCTGATTCTGATCACAGAATGACTTGAGTGTGGGCCACCACTCACCCTGAACTTCATTCTATCGAGTAGGTTTCTAGGGTCTGGTCACAGTTTAGCTATTTTCTATCTGTCCAAGTACCTCTGGGGTTATGCTTATGCTTTTATTTACCAGAAAGGGTCCTGATGCTCACCCCAGGCTGAGGTCACCTTGGTTCCTTCAAGCCCACCTGCCAGTCAGGATGACTTTTTCTTGTTCCTGCATTTATGGTTCCCATGCTCCAGGCTGCCAGTTGCCTCTCAACCCTCCATCCCTGAACAGGTTGTCTTCCTGAACTACCACCAGTACCTGCTGCTGTTTCCTCTGCACTCCAAATTCTTCCTGCCAGATTGAACTTAAATCATATATAGTATTGTCATCAGATCAATATTGGCACCAGATTTGCCATGGTAGGTTAGGAGCCATTTTATCTAGAGGTACCAATTCTGAGACAATGCTTCTTAACTTCCCCTAAGAACACGTGCCTGATAAAGGATCCACCCCACCCCAACCTAGGACCCACCCCACCACAGTTTAGGAGGCAACATAATTTCATAAGCCTAAGCAGCTTATGAAATTCCTCTTGCAGGCTATAAAGCTCTTTGAGTGCCCACAGGCTGCTGCTCTCCTTGGAGGGATAGCTAGTTGATTTGCCTTGTGCTACTGACAATAAATCTCTTGCGTGAGAGTGGTTTGGTCTTTGGACTTGACGTGGACTCTGCGAATGTCCTTTCATATAGTTTGTAAGATTAGGCAGCAGCGACCAAAAGGAGGCAGATTTTAAAAGGCTGTTGGACGAGGCTTTATTGAGATTTCGCTCCTGGGCGAGACCCTGAGACTGAAAGGATGAGTCTGAGAAGCGTAGAGGGCTGACCAGACTGGAATTTTTATTGGGCTTAGAGCAGAAAGGGAGGACTTGGGACTGGAAAAGGGATTTTTAGAGTCCCTTGTCCCACTGGGGTTGGTTGGGGGAGCTGGCTAAGATCCAGGATTGGCCAGGAGACCCCGCTGATTGACAGGCCATTGTGTCAGCGCCTGATTGGTGGTTCTGTCCTGCATGGGCATGGGCATGGGTTGCAAGGTGCTTTGCTCCTCCACCACCTCCATCACCTAACATTGTTCTAGCTGGCTTTCTCCCTGTCCTTCATAGAGTCCAGTTTCTAGTTTTTGGTCCTGTGGCTTGACCTGACACAACAGGGTCATCGTCTGCTATGTCCAAAAGTATTGTTACCAAAAGCTCCGTCTGAAATATCACTTGCAGAGTCCAGGCAAAGTCTGAGGACCACACCACATCCGGAATCCTGCGTGGGAGATTTATTGTCAGTAGCATGAAGCAGATCAGTAAGGCTGTCCCTCCGAGGAGAGCAGCAGCCTGTTGGCACTCACTGAGCAGCTCTATAGCCCACAAGAGGAATTTCACAAGCTACTTAGGGGTTACACCATGGCTGGGGTGGGGTCAACCCTTTAGCAGGAACCTGTTCTTACGGGAGGGTAAGCACCCTTGCCTCAGGATCTCTAGATAAAATGGCTCCAACCTAAAATGGCAGATCTGGTGCCAATGTTGATCTGATGCTGATACCATCCTGGTCCCCAATGCCAATCCAATAATGAGGACATAGTTTTGAGAAAAGGGACAAAGTTTTATTTCTTTGCTAACAAAGAAACACAGGGGATTCCTGTCCCAGAGGCTATGATTCTGCCCATCAGCAGAATCATGGGGCTTTTAAAGAGGTGATTCAAAGGCTGAATACATTCCACAGTTCTAGGTGGATGTTGTAATTCACTTGTTAATTTGGGAGATAGTAATTTCTGAGATCTTCTGGTGCCATTCTGAGATCTTCTGGTGCCATCCTGAAAGTCTAGATAACTGGTTCCTATGGTGGGTGTGTGCTCAAGGACTGATAAATGTGCCTAAAATGGGGAAGGTAACCCTGTTTCTCCTGAGATTAGGGAGGAGTGAGGAGAGAGGAAGAGAAAGAAACATGTCCATTTTTAAAATAAGTTGCAGTGGCCGAGCAGCAAGGGCTGTATTCAAAGCATAAAGTGGACACTGTTACAGTAAGGCGTGGTTGTTTTGGTCTTTGTAAATATCTGTTTGTGAGCTGAAGAACAGCAGGAGGAAACCAGGTTATATCAACTCCTTCCTGAGTAGAAGTGATAGGATACAGAAAAAGTGGCAAGAGACTGGCCTTGTGGGATGACAACTATTTGAGGAGATCACAAAACCCAGGATGTACTCTTAACTCTGTCACCAACTAGCTGGTGACTCTGGAAGAACACATCCTCTTGAGACCTTCAAGTCTCTACAACAAGGCAAGTGTTCTCAAGGTGATCCCTATGTGTTTGTATAAATGTCTCACAATAGAGTCTACTGTCATGTATAACTGAAAAGAACAAATTAAAAAAAAAAAGATGATCCCTAAGTTTTCCTCTGGTTCTGGTTCCAGGAGGTATTATAACCTAAACTTTAATCTCCTGGGTAACTCTGGATCCCTCTCGATTACCCTAGGTTGACCTACCATTTTCTTTTACTGCACTACTGAGAGCTTATATTCTCCCCACCCCAGCAGAATTGCTGACACTGTAGATCCCTAGCACTCCTCCTGCCATTGACCTCAGAGTGAAATCTAAATTTCTAAAAGGATCTTCCATGCTCAGCCTTATTTGGAGCCTGCCTATCTTCTTTGACATTAGCCCCTCCTCAATGTCACAATCTGCACCTCAGCTACCCCAGGTTGTTTCAATTCCCAGTGAGCTCTGTCCATTTGGTTGCAATTTGTTATTTTAACTTCCTGTCTTCCCTATAAGGGCAGGATGTCCCATGTTCCCTGCTTTATTTTCTATGCTGGCCACAGTGCATGGTGCAACTAGTATTTATGTAAGAAATGGATGGGTTATATTAATTGGGGCTACTCATTCATTCATTCATTCATTTACCTTTTATTAATCCATTCATCCTTCAACAAATAAATTGTGGTTTTATTTGAAAGACACATAAACCCAACTCTAAGAGCTTAAATACTAAAAAGTGTGTGGGGGCCATATTTGGAGGTGTAATAGAAAGTCCTTGGATTCATGGATCTCATGGAGGGATACAGTCACACCTAGAAGCAAGTGAGATGGGACAAAGGGACAGTCAGTGTAGATAATGAATGACTGGATCAGGAATATGGGGGCTGATTCAAAGGAAAGAAAATGCTAATACCTCCAGAGCACCTCCCCCTCCTCCAACAAGTTGCCAAGGTCACCTGCCTCCAGGGAACTGTTCCTCCCAGCAAGGAGTTATTAATTAATACCCCTGGATGGCTCTCTTCCTGCCCTTTGGATCTTCAGGTAAGGAGGGCAGGAGGAGGGAGCCTGAGAAAAAAAGAGACCTAACATCTATATAAGAGGCAGGATACCCCTCTCCCTGGGGCACCAGTTCTGGACCCCCTCCTTTCTGGAGGAGTCTCTCTCTGTCTGTTCTATCCTTTAAATAAACTTTTTGCTCTTGCCTTGGAGTGTTCAATCTTCAGTACCAGGGGAACTGAAGACTGGTTTCACAGGGATGCAAGAATCTCCTCATTCCAAACTTCCCTCACCTCCTGCTCCCTTGCCTTGTGTTGGTCTGAATTGTCTCCTACAAGGGTTAGGCCTCCTCTCCCCTCCTTCAGTTCTTCCAGAATCCACATGCCTCCTGGTCCATCCCTCTAAAGGCAAAGAACTTCTCTTCCAACTTCCAGTGTCAAAACCCTGGGGATGGTTCCTCTCCCACCATCTTGTCATGTGTCCACAATGCAAAGGTCACTTTAACCAGGGAGATGTTGTCCTACAAGTGACAGTGTCAAAACCAGTGCCCAACCTGTGGCCAGAATAGGGTGGACATAACACAGAGGCAACCTTAGGTAGGATCAGAAGCCAAACTCTGACTCTGAACTCTGGGGTTCAAATTCCAACTCTGCCACTTATTGAGAGAACTTTAGCCAGTTACTTAATTTTTCCATGCCTCAGTTTCCTCATCTTTAAAGTGGAAGTAACAATATTTGCTTAACAGGATTATTGTGAGGATTAAATGAGTTAATGTATGTAAAGGGCATAGAACAGTACTAAGGTACATGATAAGCATCATGTGACTGTTTGTGGATAAAAAATAACCAAACAATTGCAGTTGAATCACATCTTCCAAAGAAATAACTACTTTACTCATATTTATTAAGCATCTACTAGGTTCAAGGTATGGTTCCTAGTCACTAAAATATGCCAGGGAAAAAGACAAAATATCTTCCTTTATTATATCCCTAAGTGTTATACCCAGAATGTAGAAGGAACCCACTGTGCCCTTGGAGACTTCACCTTTTAAAGAAATTATCTAGATGTTATAGAATTGGAGACCTCAGTGGTATCTTCAGTTTCTTTTGTATGAATGTAGCCTGATGACAAAGAGCCGCTGCCTAGCCAGGTGATAAACTGTTGCTTGCTGGAGTGGAGCATGCTCGCAGGGTGCCCCATGGTGATCTGTGCTCTCTGAAGTGACTGGTTTCTCTTTGAACCAGTCACTTGCTTTGTTTTTCTTTTTGGTATCCCCACTTTCTTTCCAGGGGAGCTAGGGTGGGTGGCAATGGTGGGAGTTGGGAACAGGAGAGTGTAGATCTGGAAATCTGAGGTTGGTCTTTCTGTAATTTGTGGGCCAAATTAAAAGATATTCTTAACTTCCAAAAGGCAGCATTTTGTTCAATAATGCTATATCATATTATAATAAAACTACATACTATAGTCGTAATCCTCACTATAGAAGGTAGAAATGTATGTTGAATTTTTTAAAAAACAAGATTGGCTTTTATTATTGTATCCTGAATACCTCTATCTTATCAAGAGAATGCAGAAATCATGCTGTTTTGTTAAATGTAGCTCTATGAATGCTATACATAAGTGTTATATTGAAAAGATTTCACAATAATCATTTATTGTCTAACATGCCTTGATTTTTATTTTGGTGAGAGATGATGGCACAGCATAAGCTATGTAATGACATATAGCTTGACATACGATCAAACTGACATGGTGAGTGATGTTTTCCATAGTTGGATCATATTTCTCTCTTAGTCTCTTCCCATTGTCTGTAGGATTAGGGGAATAATTAGTGGCCACTGGATGGAATCCACTAGATTTCATTCTCAACAATGTTTGCTTCGTTCACTTCTGTACTTTCAGTACTTTCTGTATTGAAAATATATTTTCAATACTGAGGGTATTCTTGGATGTGACAGTTTTACAGACTTTGTTTGATTGTGATGACCCTGGCAATGTTGAAGAATACTGCTCATGTAATTTGAGTTTTGCTCCTGTTTTTGTCATGGTTAGACTGGAACTATGGTTTTTTGAGATGAACAGAGAGGAGACACCATCCCCAATAAGAGTATGTGCCATCAACCCCACTTGATGCTGCTGACCCACTCTAGTTGCTCTCTCACTCACATAAGATACCTAATATGCGACTTCTTTATTTCACCCTTTTTATAAGCTTTGTATGCAAGACAGTAAGTATAGCCCACATTTAAGGGGTTGGAGACTATGCTTCACTCTTAGAGAGGGGAGACTATTTAGTATTCTTCTGTTTGAGAGATTTTTTTCTACTCTCTCTCATTATTTATTTATTCAATCCTTCAATCCTTCATTTGAGTCAGTATGATTTTATGGATATTTATTTCATATTTTGGGTTACTTAATACAATACTACATTATACTTTTTATTGTTGTTTTTCAAATTATTTGTTTGGGCCATTGGTAGTTCTTTAAGTTGGCATCCATGTTTTTTGACACACCTCTATTTTTTTTAATTTAAAAACAATTTGTATGTATGTATACCATGTATATGTACATGTATATAACACAACTAATTATTTTCACATATAGCCATCAGTATTTATATCAAGCTGAGCAAATTTCCACTGATATTTCTATTAAAGTTTAATACCACATGGTTCATTCCAGCCTTACCCCTGTCTTTATTTGTAACAGTGAAAAATCTGGCTTCACCACCTATCACCCAGTTACTGATTTGTACACGTGGTTTTAGAGTTGTTAATCTGCACTGCCATGAGAAGCAACTTCCTCAGCTAGAGGACAGTATTCTGCTTATGTATAGTTCTACTATATGAATTTTAAGATCAACAGTTTTTTTTTTCTCCAAGAATGATTCCACTCAATTCTAGACACAGAATGACTCTTTGTTAACAATTTGTTTTGATGTGAATATACTTAGTGCCTGTGACCTGTACACTTAAAATACTTAATATGTTAGATTTTATATTATGTATATTTCACTACAATAGAAATATTGTCTCCCCTTCTTTTAGATATCCCAATAAATATATTTCCAATACTGAATGATTATCAAAATCAATGTCTTTGTTGTATAAACCCAGAATCTGTATTTTTCAACAAATTTCCCAGCAGTCCCCGACTAGAATGGACCTTTTCTAAAAGAAAATAAAAAATACACCTGGATGATCTTGGGATCTGGATCTCCAGCTGCAATTGCAGCATCATGGAAAACTCGAGGGTGCTCTGGGACCTGTCAGCAGTGCTGGGTGTCCCATCTGGGTGAGCAGCAGAGGTGTGGCCTTCTCTCTAGGCTGGCCTGAGGACGTTTTGCTAAGCCTTGCTCCTGGTCCCTGCCCAGCCCTTCTGTGGGTCTGACTTTGCAGCTCCTGGGCATCACCCACAAAGGCTATGCTGAATTGCCAAAAATTCAGAGCTCTGCCTCCTCCACCTTCGGCAGGATCTAAGCATGTCAGAGTGGCCACATGAAAGAAAGCTACTTGTTTCTCAGAGCAGGTTGCCAATTGGATAACCAAGTATCATCTTCCCGGCCCATAATAAAACCTCCATTAAAATCTTTATTGCATTTCCCAGTCTGTGGAGCAGGCTTGCCTTGGACTATGGGCAGTTGAAGGAGGTGCCATCATGGTCCTCAGCCTGTTCCCTGAGGCTGTCTTCTCTGACACGCTGAAGGCAGTCGACTGCCTGACAGTGATCGAGGCTTTCATTTGCCTGTGTAGTTAGATGCTCTGGCCAGACCCTAGCTCATGACTGAGTCACCAGAGCAGGGTGCAGTTACTAGGTTCTGGGAAACCTGGAAACTATGTGCCAATCCATTTCCTGGGGGTGCAAACTTACGTCTACAAGGAAAACCATAGCAACTGTCTGGATCATTTCAGGTCCTCTCCAAATTGCTTTTGCTGATAAAATACAAATGGAAAGTAAGGGGACTTTATTTTTGCCTGTATAAATGGGTGAAATATGTCTGTTTTATATAGTGTTTAGTGCTTATGAATGTAGGGTAAGTGAAGGAAAGACTATAATCTAGACAACTGACACGTCACAGAGGTGAGAATATATGCACAACATCATGGACAAATCTATGTGCTCTTACCTTCCAAAGGTCAAGACAGCCACTGTCAGATGTTTGGGAGAGAAGTTGGGGTCAGAAGACAGTGTAGCCTTTTATATGGCTCAAGTATCTTGAGAAAGACAGGTATACTCTGGTTTTTGCTTTATTTGGAAAAAAAATAAAAGGTGTATTAGCATAGAGTGATAAAAGCATTTTATAAACTGTGGTCAGTTTGGCCAAAGTGCTATTAGACTGGAAGTAAGATCGTAGATCATGTCTTCTCTAAATGCTCCAGGCTTGCCCTGGTCCTGCCCTCCCCTGGGAAACTGCTCTGAGTGGTCTTCCTTATTCACTGCCTAGGGTACAAGTCATTCTCAGACCCTTCCTCTACCATGACCTTGAGAATTATCTGTCTTTAAAGGTACACCGTTGGCTTTACTTAATTGTACCTCAGTAACTAATTCTCTCAGGAACTCATTCATACTCTCTACTCTGGTGAAGCTTTCTTCTTATCCACTCCATTAGGCTGCTCCTGTGCCCCTTCCCCCAGAGCATTCTGTCCCCTTGGGTTCCCCCTGGAAAACCACACTCTTGTTTCAGAACCCTCTTGACCATAACCAAGATCATTCCTGCCCTCGCTGAATTCTTCTCCTTTAAGTGTGGCTCTTGGGCACACTATTGTCTTCTGTTAATGAATGTTGATTTGTGAATCGTTCACATAAGCAATCACTACATAAAATTCTGCATAGATGCTCCTGGGAATGAATGGGGCAGACTGTGGGAAAGTTCTGAACCAAGTCCAATGCTCTCCCTTTCTCTGGGGTTGTACATCTGGAATCCACTCTCCCATGGTCATGTTGATCATTTTCCCCTATTGTTTTTGCCCCTCCACAACTCTGGGATTTGAGTTAATTGTTTAATCTAAGACTCTGTTTCTCCTGACGGGTAATGGAGGCTAATTTCTCTCCAGAGTTTAAGTAATATTAACCATATAGCATACACAGTAAATGCTCAATAAATGCTAGCTATTACTACTATTACCTAACAAGTTTTTTTTTTTCAGTTTACAAACTACCAAATGCCCTTAAAGATACTGCCTTAGCTCTGTTTCTCTCTTGGGCCATTCCTCAATTTTCCTTCTTCCCTCCTTGACAAACCTTTGGAAGATACCATAGTGTCTTCATTTCATTGTCCCCTAATCCTCACCTTTATAGATTGGCTTCTATTTTCATCATTCATAGAGGCTGAAAATTTTAGCACATTTGGTAACACTGAAGCTCAAGTTCACCAGAGGCCTTTTCTCAGACTTCTTTCTTCTCCTAAAATCTAGTATGGTTAAAGGCCCTCCCTCCTCCCCTCCCTGACTTACATGACCCTTAATATCCCCCAGTTCTCACTCTTGGATTCTTCTTTGACTCCTTCTCCTTTGACAACATTTCTTCAGTCGGCTCTTGGCTCTCGACCGTCCTCTGCCCTTCTTAGTCCCTCTCTCTCCCTGGGCATCCCACGCCAGAGCTTGCAGAAGGTACTGCTCACTGCACAGGCAGGCTCATGTTGTGTAGCTCTTTACAGGGTCAAGTGCATGTTGAACAGGTGAGTGTGTGTGTGTGTGTGTGTGTGTGTGTGTGTGTGTGTGAGAGAGAGAGAGAGAGAGAGAGAGAGAGAGAGAGAGAGAGAGAGAGAGAATGAATTTAGACTCCTAAGTGGTGGTGGTCTGACCACCCTTCCCCTCAGTGAACAGGTCATGCTCTTCTGGTGTTTTTCTTCAACAGGCCCCAAACACAACTCTGCTGCTGCTTTTGTTGCTGAGATGGCGCCTCAATCTCTGCAGGCATCACAGGCCTGCCTGCTTGAGGCAGTGTGACTGGATATTATTGTTGAGTGTAACCTCTTGAAGGGACTTTCTTGAAAGCCTCTGCTCGACATTGACCTTGAACTAACTAATCTGTGCACTGACCTCCAGTCCAGATCCCTGACTCACTTTTGGAGAGTCTTTTTTCCCCGGCTCAAGACCTTTATATTCTGCCATGGCAGGCTCAACTTGTTTAGAAATAATTTTATTTATATTTCACTCTCCTAACACTGTGCCTTCTGTGTTTTTTATTGACACATTATGGAAAACCTTGAAACCATCTTTTTAAAAAATATTGATTCACACATAATGGTTATGCATGTTTGTAGGGTATAATGACTTTTTGGTACGTATATATATTGTGTAATAATAAAATCAGATTAGCACATCAGTCACCTTAAACATTTATCATTTCTTGGAGGTAAAACATTCAAAATCTTCTCTCCTAGCTATTTTGATACGTACAATACATTATTGTCGGCTGGTGCAACAGAACACCAGAGCTTATTCCTTCTATATAATATTGTACTCATAGAAAACCTCTCCCCGCCTCTCCCTGCCTTCTCAGGCTTTCCCCAGCCTCCTCAGCCTCTGCTGCACCCCACCCCTCCCACTTCCTAGCCTCCCAGCCTCCTTAGCCTCTCTAGCCTCTGTTGAACACTAAGCCGTATTATACTTCTAGGAGATCAATTTTTTTAGATTCCACATGTAAGTGAGATCATGTGGTGTTTGCCTTTTATTTTTTGATCTTCGCAATATCAACACTTCTTCCCTTAGAAATATGGTGATTTCTCTTCTGAATTGATAGTAGTTTTCAAGAGTTCTCCTCCCTTGGTAACTCTACCTCCTAGTCTACTCTCCATCCTGGCTAGAAAACTCTATCTAAATATCAGGACCAATCCGACCACCCCTATGCTTAAACAAGTTTCTTGACTCTGCATTTAATAAAGAATGAAGTCCCAAACCATCAACTTATTCCTTGAATAGAATGCTACTTTCCTGTTGCCAGAGTTTTGCTCTACACTGAGCTCAGAATACATTTTCTCTTCTGAAAGTTGAAATCCTAATCATTAGTCCCCTTTCAGATGGTGTCTTCCTTGTAAAGGCTTCTCTGATCCCTGAAGAATTGCTGACTTCTGCTTGGGCTCTGAGTGCGTTTTGTTTGTATATTTGTAGCAACAGCAGAGCCTGGCTGCTAGTCAACATAGAAGAGTCTGTTGTCCCTCCAAGGTGGAGGGCAGGGACCCAGATTTTGTGCCTTCCTTAACTCTCCCCAGGTTCTGTCCAGTGGTCTGCATCCAGAGGGTTTTCCACTAATTCTGGCTATTGGGATGGGCTTGTTTTGGGTGCTGTTGGACTGAAAGATTTTTAAATGGCAAGTGGGATTCTTTTGAAGAGGACTTCTAGATCCGTGTCTAGAAGCTTGGGCTTTGGGAGAGATGCAGACTCCAGCTGACTGTGAGGTGTGACACATTCCTCTCTGGAGTCAGTTGCTCAATACTAACTGGATCCTCAGTTCATCCCCTCTGAACCCAGGCCTCTCAGGACTTGGATAAATGTTGGCTCACATCCAGCAGAGAGAAGTTGTGTAAGATGCCCAGGGCCACACAGCAAACCACCAGGTGGAATGGATGAGCCCTGTCCTTCTCAGCAGGCTTACAATAGATGCCAAAAATTAAAAATTGATTTTGCAAGCCACATGTATTCTTTCCTCTAAGTGGCCATTTTCCCTGCTCTGACTGACCCCCGCTGTCAATACAGAGGACGTAAAAAGAACAACAGTCTCATTTCTTCAGAAGTCTGTTTGGCTTAAATGATCATTCTCTCACTTCCCTCCCTTCAGCCCTTGGTGGCTCTCGTTCCTTCCTTCTCGGTCTCCACTTCTGGTGCTTTGTCCTCTGCCCATCTTGGAGCCATTGGTGTCCCCAGGGTTTGCTCTTCTTGCTCCTTTATGCACGTCCCTGGCTCCAGTTTGCATGTCCTCGCTGAGGACTCCCCGCGTCTGACTCTGGTTCCGATGGTCTAACGCCTGCCTTTCCAGATCCACCCGCTCCTTCCATTCTATCGTCTAGTGTTTCTTGCCTTCTGTGGCCATTAAGGTGAGTTGGACCAAGGATTTCTTGTCTCCATTTTACAAATGCAAACACTTAATCTTAGGGTCAAAGGGCAGACTCCGAGTCCCATACCAGGGCAGCCACACTGGCAGGGCTCCTTCTCCATGTGCAGGGCTGTCGTCCCTTAGTCATGACCAAGGGTGTTGACCTCCTCAGGGTCAGGAGCTCCACTTCTGAACAGAACACCATGTGCTGAGTGGCTGGCTGGCCCTTCAGATAAGATGGAGAGCTCTGCACCTGTACTCCCTTCTCTTCTGGCTTTATAAAATTATTTCTCCTCAACCTTTTTTTTTAAACCATATAAAATCTATTTATGCATGGGAAACTCAGCTGGAAGGCACATTGTTTTTTTTTTCTTTCTGCTCCAGCACACACCCCCTCCCCACCCCCACATACACACACACACACACACACACACACCCCTATCTATCTATCTAGAGAGGGCAGACCTTGAACCTGTGTCCCTTGTCTCCAGCTCCTATTGATTCACACCCTTGTGCCAGACCTAAGTGGGGACTCTCTGTCTTCTCAGTGCCTCTTCCCCATTGTTCAGAGCTCTCAGGAGAGGGCAGGGCACAAACCCTGTCCCAGCACCGCCTCATCCTGAATGTGTTCCACCCTCAGCGGGGGTGAACAGCAGCCTCTTCCTTCTGGGAACTCAGCTGAACACCTCCCTTGCTCCTTTGGCTTCTCCTTGACCATCCCCCAGGGACCCTGATGGCAGCATTCCCATAGGCTGTGCTGATTGATGGGCACATGGGTGAGGATCTCAGAAGGTCACAGGAGAGTTAGGTGACGTGTAGATAGCTCAGGTCCAGCTTCTTCAGCTCACAGGTGAGGGGACTCTGACTCGATCCTGAAGGGGCCACATATCCAGTTATTTGACAGAGGGGGAACTCAACTCGGTATTGTGACCCTGACATGATGGTGTTATCCTCAGGGGTATGACCAGATAAGGAAGCAGCAATAGGAATTAAGTGCAAGAGGAACATACACAGGATTAAGCTCTTGGCTCTTGAGCCCTTTGGTAATACTAGTCCTTGGCCAAATGTGCGGGAGCCCCATCAGAGGTTCACTTGGGACACAGCCTTGGGTAAAGGCACAGCTTCATGTTTTCCTGCAACTGGTCATTCTCTTGTCCTCCCAGGTGTATGGGTCCCATCCTTTCTTCCCAGTACCTGTGCTATGGCTGTCTTCCTCCTGGACAGCAGCTCCCATCCCATCTTCTTCTCATGGACAAGTGGTTTGGAAACCTTTGAGCTTACCCAGACCTCTGAAAGCAGAGCTTCTATCTTCCTCCTCCTCCTTCTTCTCCGGCCTCCCCTTTTCTCCTGAATTCCCCTCCCCATCTTCTCTATCGACTCTCCTTGTTTTCTCCCGCTCTTTCCTCTGTCTTCTGCCTTCTTTTTCCTCTCCCTCTTCACCTTGGAATATACAAAAGGGGTTTTAACCCTACCCTGAACCTACACACACAAAGACCTAGGGCCCTTTCTAGAAGATGAAGGGAGAAAGTTAAGATTATTATTATATTTTTTGGTGAACTCGCCAGCAAAAAGATGCAAGACCAGATGTGAACTGGCATCACTACATCCCTCTAGATCATTTGAAGTTTTCCATGAATACAGAATAGGACAGGAGTCATAGATCTAGACCTTCAGTTACTGTAGAGTGAGGCTAAATGCAGTAGGGTGGAAAAGGAGAGGGCACAGGAAGGGGGCCACTGCTGGTTTTATTAATTTATATCGCTAACCATAGATACTATAGCAAAGCAAACAAACCAACACACAAAACCCCTGCAGGTTAGTGAATTATATAATAGAAATCCATTTTCTCATGGTTCTGGACGAGGAGTCTGTGGTCAAGGTGTTGGTAGGGCTGGTTTCTTCTGAGGTTCTTCTCTTTGGGCCACAGATGGCTGCCTGTTGTCCTCATGTGGTCTTTCCTCTACGGATGTGCATCCCTTGTGGCTCTCTGTGTGTCCAAATTTCTTGTAAGGACAGCAGTCAGACTGGACAAAAACCCATCCTAAAGACTTCAGTTCATCCTGGTCACCTCTTGGAAAATCTTATCTCCAAACACGTTCACATTCTGAGGTATTGGTGATTAGGACTGCAACACAATGAGTTTTGGTGAGAGCAGGGGACACAATTCAGCCCATAATACTAACTAACCTAGATTCCCAAGTCAGAGAATTGCTCAAGGACCTAGAAAGTATTGGCTTGAAGGGTCCTTGGCAGTTCTTTCAAGAAGTTAAGGTGTCTGCCACAGAGGCACCAGACAAAATCACCAAACTCCAGGTATTCAAAATTTTTAATTTATCAAATGAATTTCATTGTTCCCACAGATGGACAGGATACTGAGTCAATGTTAAAAGCCAGACGTATTATGGAATTGGTCTGCTGTTTTAACTGTTGGGATTACTCATAAATCTGCATGTTTAGAAGCCATTGGAGAAAGTGGTCGGATAACTCCCAAACCGGGCAATTTAGGATCCTTCCTGGGCTGACTCTACAACTCAAAGCGCCTCAGCCCTTCCTATAGCGGGTCTACCCTCCCTGAGCCTCCGGGCCTCATGGCCAGGTAGTAAGAAAGTGAGATGAAGCCCGCTCCTCTCCCAGGGACTCAGGGTCAGTAAGAGTGACCAGGAAGGGCCTCTGGTGGGAAGCCTGTGAGCAGAACAGAGCCACTCCTGTTATTCCCCGTCTCCTGAGCAGCCCAGGGAAGCTGCCCTTTCATCTTAATGGGCAGTCGATGTGTGCATGACTTCTTTCTCGCAGAGTTAGGGCTTTTCTTTAAAGAAATAATTAGCAGGTACTTTTAAACCTCTCCAGTGACTCATCCTTCTTTGAAATATTAACCTGGAGTTGTCTCCTTCAGAGAATAAGATAATGATGATGGCAATTTATTTCATAGCCAGAGCCAGGCCAATTAGCACATGCCCTATTCCCAGAACTTAAAAAAAGACCTCTAAGGTCTCTTTCCACTCTAACATGTTCTGAGATTCCATTACCAGGACTTTACCTTCAAATGCTTTCTTTTTTTTATTAATTATTATTATTTTAATTATACGTATCTGTGGGGTACTGTGAGATAATTTGAGGTCTGTATACCATACATAATGATCAAATCAGCAATGTTAGCATTTCTCTTTAGACTTTTTTTTTTTTTTAATGTATATGCAATAGTTGTACATATTTACGAGTACACTGTGTTAGGGTTTCCCTAGCGGAGGGTTCCAGCAGGAGGGATCAGAGGTGGACGCCCCGTAGGCGGAAGCTCAAAGGACTTGTGTGTTCTGAACTCTTGTCTATATGGCAGACAGGAACAGTGGTCGGGCTTGTGAATGGAGGAGCCATCTTTAAAGAGGGCTGAGAGGTTTGCTTATCACGGAATGTGTGTTTCATCTGTCTTCACGACATTTCAAGGATCTAGGAAGGTTGTGTGGCTTTTGAGGACACACAGTCCCTTGTACTTGTGCAACATAAATTCCCATTGATTTTCCTTAGAGTTCATTTCAGGGCCCACACTTTCCCCGCTCTCTTTGCTTTTTGGTGATCTGTTTCCCTCCGCAGCTGCTCTGAAGTATGCAAGATTCAGGTGGGAGGAATGGAGGAACCTGGGAGATCAGCTGTACCCAATCCTCTCATTTGATAGACGAGAAAATGGAGGTCCGGAGGGTGAGTTTGGGAGGAATTAAGGGCTTGGGAGATGACCCAGGTAGGTTGGGAGGAATTAAGAATACACCCAGTGTCTCCTGATTTCTCTGCCTTTTCCAGAGTCACAGCTTCAGCTGTCAAGATGTTGATGTGACACAGGTTTGGATGAAATGTATTTGTAAATCATCAAAAAAAGATGTTGACGTGTTTATAGGAATGCAGGACAGATTTGATAAAGCTCGTGATCTTAACAATATACTTTAAAGCTGAGGTCAATTCTACAGTAACTTGGGTCCAAATCCCTCATTTCTGTCTTCTTTAGAAGTGAAGGTGAGGGCTGGGGATGTGGCTCAAGCAGTAGCGCGCTCGTCTGGCATGCGTGAGGCCTGGATTTGATCCTCAGCACCACATACAAACAAAGTTGTTGTGTCCGCCAATAACTAAAAAATAAATATTAAAATTCTCTCTCTCTCTCTCTCTCTCTCTCTCTAAAAAAAAAAAAAAAGTGAAGGTGAACAACTTCTCAGTTCGAATACCACTGAGGTACCTTGTTCCTGGGACATATTTACCACTGTGGTTCCTTTTCTTGGCATCCTTTTTCTCTTCAAGTGCAGGGTAACACAGGACCCAGGAGTTTACAGAAAGCTGACTCTTAAGTCTTTGGTCAAATGTTCTCATGTCTAAAAGGAGATGCTGAGCTATTGGTGAGTGGATTATCAGACCATATTGTTTAGTTGCTCATGACAAAGGACAGGTGATATGGGAGTGAAGCTTTACTTCCTGAGGCTTGCCACCAGAGGTGAACTCCTCAAGTCACCTCAGCACTGACCTTCTAACAATTTTATCTATCTAGGTTCTGGTATGTGATATGCTAAGCTTGAAAGATTTGCTTAAACTTACTCGTGCAAAAATGAGCTTCAATTTTGTGGATGCAGAATGGGAATTAAAATAACACCCACCACTTAGTGTTGTTCAAAGGAATAAATGAGGTATTGCATATGTAGCATCAGACACAAAGTAAACAATCCATAAGAATAATCTTTATTGCTATTATTCATTGACAAGAAGTTGGAGTAAACTCTCCTTCATTCTTTTAAAGATTAACCCATGACCCATGTCGGGGGCTTGATGGTGTGTGAGCTGGAATGGAGTACGGAGGCCGAGAGTCTGTGCTCCATACCTTTCTTTCTAATGTCTGCTAACCAGGGTTCTAGAGCTTTCCCTTGGGTCGTTTGTCTGCACTTTCTGTGTGAAGGACAGCCAGATTTGACTTCTCTCAGATAGACAAGGACACCAGGCCAATCTTTCTTCATGGCTGAGCCAGAAGAAATCCAGCAGGAGGGATTTACTACTTCAGCTTGTAAATGAGTAGCTCTCTTCCTTCACCCCTCACCCCAGGCTAAGTTATTCTGAGGCTATAAAAAGATCCCTGTCCACTTCAAAGGGCTTTTTATCAGCTTATCCATGCAGATCCTATTCAACTCTTCTCATTTTCAAAGGCAGAACAAAACCTCTTGGCTGAACCCCCAGCTAGGCTCTTACCTTCCTTAAAATATCTTTAACTTCAATTAAACTGATCCCTCTTGGCTCCTCTTAACAAATAGGTTGTCTTCACAAAGAGCTCCCTGACATTATCTCCCCATCCACCCCAACCTCCTTATTGACATGCCATTTTGATCTACAGGGAAATTTGTACAGAGTTAAGCAATGTGGCTTGGGCCAGGCCCTGGTCTGCCGCACCTTTTTAAAGTACTCTTGTTTCAGAACATAGTAAGCTTTAAACCACTTCTGTGCCTGTAGAGAGGGGCAGTAAATTAAGCATTGACTTGGAAATTAACATCTTGGGTTTTCTATGTGTTTTTTGCCACAGACCCTCTAAGCAAATTTGTTAAGTCTAGGTTTCATTTTCCTATAAATAAAGTGAGGGAGGTTAAGTATAATCATTCACGATGATCTTTGCAACAATTACTTATAATAGCCTGTCTTAAGTCTGTCTCCCCAGTAGAGTATGTTCCTTGAAAGCAGGGAAATTTGTCTCATCTCTGTATCCAGTGTCTTGGGAAACATTTATTGAATAAAGGTGCCTGAGCTTTTCTCTGGTATACCTTTCCCTCTTACCCCCTCATAGCCAGATAGGGTTTTTGTACTTCCTTGGCTTTGTTCAGCTTTACTCTCTCCCAGACACTTAGTTGCCTATCTCTACCAGGGTGACAAGTTCAAGGTGAGCTGACACAATCATACCGTAGAAGGCAGAGCAACTGAATTCTGCACTTCTACTCTTCCCACTTCTTCCAGGTTGGAGGCAGTGTCACCTTTCTGGCTGGAGGTCTGGCTTCCTCAGTGACTTTTGAAGGGCACTGATGGTGGAACACAGAAGAGGAGGACTGAGAACTCCTCCAGGGTGAACTTTAGCCAGTGGAAACTAGGAAATGGGAGAGAGGAAATGGGAGGGTGTCTGCAGATAAATCCTGTTTTCTTTTTCCATGGATCTTTTTTTTTTTTTTATACATCACGTGTGGAGATGTCCAGTATGATGGAGTGACTCTTTGAGCATCTTTGCAGTATATTAAAGTATTGCCACTTGGGTAAGGTGTTCCTTTTGTTTTTCATTCTTCCTTGTCTCATGTCCTATTCCCCTTACCCTTACCCTTAATTAATAAGTATGGACTTGTGAATTCCTACTTCACAGTGTAGGAATGGGAGCATGGACAGGAAAGAAGAAGCAGTGGTGGTGGCTCTTCAGCTAGGGAGGGTTCTGCAGAGTGGTGGCAGCGTCTGAATGGAACCTGTTCTCATCTGGTCCTTGGATTGATGATTCAGTAATAGAGGTCCAGGTAGGCAAATCGGGACAAAAGGTATTTTGCCTGAAGAGAATTCAGTCTGCTTTTGACCAGGAAAACAGAGATTCCACCCCAGATGCAAGTGAGAGTCCAGGTATTTGCTCTGTCCAGGGACTTTGGGAGCATGCAAACTGAACTGGTATCTTTGCTTTCTTATTTGGACTCAACGGCCACCCTGCTTTTAATCAGGGCTGCACAAGCTCCTAGAAGAGCCCTTCAGAGCTAACAAGTGAGTCTTTGTGCACAGCACCAGCTGAGCTCCTTCCTCTTTTTCCCAGGGATGAGGGTTTATCCACATGGCTGTTGTCTGTTTTTAGGATTAGAAGAGCTGAGAGAACAAGGAGCTCATAGAAACTCCTTGGAAGGGGCCTTGGGATGCATGTAGTTAACCCATCTTACTTTATGCAGATGAAGAAACCAAAGACCCCAAGGTCATGTGACCAGCCCACAGGCAGCTGATTAAGATGGATCTGGATTCTAAAAATAGCTTAATTTCTTAATTGAGAGAGGGAATTTGGGGGAAAAAATTTTTTCCAGAGGCTGGCTTGGGAAAGAATCAGAAAATATCTCTCAATCCTTTTTTCCCCCCATCCTAGGATGGAAATTAAAGACACAGTCCTGTGTGGCTGCTCCACGTACCACCTTCCCCTTCACATGGAGTTGTAGAATACTCTGTGTCTCAAACTCCATGACTCTGCCTCTTCCTCTCCTCCCTGAGCTGTGATAGAGAGGAAGAATAATCTGAAGGGAATGTTAAAATGTTATAGTGAGGTAAACATGGGGCCCAGCCAACTGACCAGGGCCATCTTTGCTAACCAAGAATGAGGGTGAGTCACGTGACATTTCTGAACCTCTGTTTCCTTATATCTAAAGTGGACATAAGAACATCTGATTCCCATGTGGTAGAAGGGAAAAGAGGGAGGCTAGGGATAGAGGTCAGTTGGTCGAGTACTTGTCTCACATGCACAGGGCCCTGGGTTCCAGCACCATAAAAAAAATAAAAAATAAAAAAAAGGAAATAAAATGTCCAAAAGTATGTATTTGGATCCTAGAGGAAACCAAATTATGATAATTTAAGGAAGTATACTCAAATTAGGATAATTCAAAGAGGGCTACCTAGAGAACTCTTCACAAAGGTGTGGCAGAGTTTAGAGATGGCTCACAGATCAACAGGATCCTGGCATTAGTAATAGGGAGGGGAGACTGACCTGGTAGATCCTAATTAGAAGAGTAATAAGAGGGAGTAGTTGGCAGAACATGGAAGAAAACAATCAGTGGTCTGTGCAGAGGGCTTTGGATAGGAGCTGTGACCTTCAAATGGAGGAAGATCCAACCCAAGGTGACCTTGCATAGAGAGAACCAAGAGAATAAGCACTCTGACCTCACTCTCCTCCCTTCTGTGATCTCCTGCCAGGGCTCGATTGTCCAAACCCCAGTGGGAGTTGGAGGGCTTGGGAGCCTGCTGATGTCATTTTACAGGTCAGCCTCCCAGAGCAGAAGGCCCAGTGGAGAAAGGTAGAGAGTGGATCTGGAAGGGCCAAAGGGAGATATCTACACAGAACACCTTTGTTAAATGATGGGCTCATTAACATAGTGGATTCTATACTGGGCCATCCAGAACCACCAACTGAAGTGTGACTCCCCAGATGCAACCAGGGTATAAAATGATTTTCTCAGGACACTGTTTATCCTGGAGAATGGCCTTATGCTCAGGTGTTCAAACTGTGACCAGGTATCCCTCTCACAGGAAACCTGTTTATGCTGGAGGACACCATTTTGGCTTTCATCTGATCTGTGTCCAGTTTGTTCCTACCAACATAGCCACTGTCTAGGAGAATGCTGACCAAGGGGGTTGGTAGTTTCATTCAGGTGAGATACAGAGGAGGTGGCACAACAAGACACATGATATAACAGAAGCGGTTTTATTGCAGGTTCCAGAGAGAAGAGGGCGGTGCGTCTTGCAGGGCCAAGGGGAAGGTGGGAGCTGTCTGGGACACATGAACTCAACCAGCGAGCGGGAGCTAGAGAGAGGAGGAGAGAGAAAGACCACCTGTGGGCCAATACCTTTACTGGGGGTGTCCAGGGCATTATCCAAACAGGCTTCTCTTGAGGAATTTTAACAGTGGATTTATAGCAAGTGGACATGTGTTCCATGGAGTGGCAGTTTGATTGAGAGGTGGTTCCTGTGTCATATTTGCACAGTCCACACAGGTGTAGGGATCTGTGGGTTGAATCAGTTTGTATATAGCTGTCCCATAGGGAGGTGGTCTCTAGGGGGCACTTGTATAGCACAGCTAGCTGCCTTGATTACTTTAGGAATTGGGAGAAGGTAGAGAACAGGACACTGGGTCTAAGGCTGATTGATCCCTGCTTCTGGTATAAGGAAGTTCAACCTATATTCAAAATAAACACTGAGGCATCATGAAATCATAAGAATTCACTATGGTAGTTCAGTGATTAGGGTGTTTGCCTACACGTATCAGAAGCACTGAGTTTGATCCTCAGCACCACATAAAAATAAATAAATAAAATAAAGGCATTGTGTCCACCTACAACTAAAAATATTTTTTTTTTAAAAAGAATTCACTATAACCCATCTCAATGATTGGTCTATACAGGGTGTATAGGGATCTGGCTTTTCCAAATTCTAGACAGATCAGAAGCAACGTCCCAGCCACAGGATGGGTAGAGGGGTTTGTTGCAACTGCTCTGTGGTCCAGTTTCTCCTTCTGTCCAGATTTCCTTTCTTCCCTCCCTAATAGGTATTGATCTTGGGAATGTTTCCCTCAATTCAGGTCTTCAGCTCTGAGTCAGCTTCCTGAGGAACCTGGCCTGTGACACCTAGTGTCGTACCATTACTACTGACATGTAGATTTTGAGCAACTCCTGCAAGCTCAACTTTACATTTTGGGTACAGTTGTGTAGTTTGTATAGTGGTATGGGCGCATCCAGGTAAGTAGTTAAATGAGGGTTGAAACTTGCTCTTCCTGGAGAAGGACTGCCTTTTTCTAATTTACACAGTTTCTGTGTGGGCTCCTGCGGTCCTTGTCTCAGGTCCTTTATTTTCAATGAGGCATCCCCATGGATGAGACAGAAAGGGCAAAAAATCTTGGATGAAGCTGCAACATGCTCTGGAAAATTAGGAACAGGTTGTTTCTTCTTATAGACTCTTGGAGATGGTCTTGAGGATGAGACAAACTTCCCCAATCAGACTCAAAGGCTTGTGTTTCTTCTTTCAGCTAGGCTGGTCTAATTCACAGGAGTGTGACCAGCTAGAAGGTCATGTACAGCAGGGTGGGATTTCCATTTAATTCCAAATATAATTCTCTTGCTTAAGGGACTTTGGTTTTCCTCTTGAAATTGAAAAATGTATTCTTCTATTTTCTGTGGTCACTATGGTTCTTAAGAACACTGTTCATTCATTTCTTACTCTTTTCATTTTTTTGAGGAAAAGAATATGGGGGAGAGAAGTGTCCTTTTCCACGCCCCGTAGCTCTCTAGTTGTGAACGGTAGGTCAGTTGCCTGAACCCCCTGTCCAGTGCTTGTATGTGAGACTCTTCCAGGTTTCGGCTGCACTGAAGTACCTGGATCTTATCTGGATGGTGAAGAAGCTCCAGGAGGGGAAGGTGGGGAGGCTGTGGCAGATCCCCAGCCGGCCCAGCTCTGCTTCCTGACAGGAGAACCACTAGCAGTGGTTTCCTTCTTTCTCTCCTTGGCTCCTAGCAAACTGCTGTGCCCCCAGGGCAGGCTCTGCAGAGGACCCAGGGAGCAGACAGAGCTGTGTCTTTGATGTAGCTCCAGAGAGAGGCCACTCTCCTTGACCAGGGGCTGGGGTTCTGTTTCATGAAGACATTTCCCATCTTTCCTTTTCTTAAAACTTTGCTGCAGGAGATAAAGTATTGCACGTTTACAGTTTTGGCTTGCCAAGAACATCCCACCAGCTCATCTCATAAATCACGCCAGGCCTCCCTCCAGCAGCAAGTCAAGGCCAGGCCTGCCAGGCCTGGGCCAGGCAGGAGTCACTGATGGGCCAGCCCATGGCCATTGGGAGACCTCTGTATCCTCAGGAGTGTGTCTCCCTGTGCTTCCTGGTCTCTGAGCTTTGAGTCACAGCATTCCCACAGACAGTCAACTATAACCTCCAGAGATAATTTATACTCATTCTCTCCCTCCCTGTCCCCACCCCACCTACCATTCCACTCTGCTTTGTCATTCTAAATTTACATTAAATACAAGCTCTTTCTAGTCACTGGTTCAGAAGTCTCAGGCCTGGCTCATGCCTCACCCAAATCACAGTACTTAACATCTGTAGTTGAAAGCTTGTCTTCTTGGTGAACCATGAGCCTTGGATAGATATTTCATTTCCTCCATAGCTACCTTGCTATCCCAGTCTGCCTTGCAGAAAGATGGGTGACCTGGGACCCAGGGCAGGTGTGAGGACAGGAAGGGAGTTCCATCTTCTCTCTTTTGCTAGCCCTGGACTTCCTATAAAGTTGTCTCTGGTTTTCTCTAGATGCAAGTTCAACCAACACAATCTGTTTCTTTGATTCCAAAATATATTCTTTGGATGCTCCTTTGTTCCTGTCTTCCAGGTGCTCTTCTTTATGCCGTCTGTCGAATATTTCTCTCATTAGTCTGAAGCCCCATCTCCCTCCCTGTGTGCTCCCTCCTTCTGCCCTTCTCTGCACGTCCTTCCAATCTCCCCAGCTCATAGGACAGCAGGGAGTTACTCTAAAGTTCAAGCCAAATATTCTCAGGTCACAGGAGAAGGATCTGAGGCTAGCTGGTGAGGTGTTTGGGCTACTGTTATCCAGGTCCTAGACACCAAAGCTACAAATAAAATCTGCAGCTTCTTCCTAACCAGGGCTCTTTCTGTGATAACTCATCGCTTCAATTTTCCCTTTGTTTTCAGGAATTTCTGCTTCATCCTGCTTTTTGCTTAAACTTCTTTCTTGGCTCTTTTCAGCTGCTGCTGCTATTCCAATCCTGGTGACCCTGATGGGAGAGGGAATGGAGAAATCCAAGGACACAAGCCTTGATGGCTAAGTTGGTCAGGTTGGGCACTTAGTTCCAAAGCCAGGTTACATTTCTGATGTGAGATACCGCAGATGTGGGTCCCAGGCTGTATCAGACATCTGGGAAGGTAATTGGTGATGAAACAGCCTTATCTGCCTGATACTTGAATGGAATGAGTGTGAGACATGTTCTCAGGATCAAGGAGAAAACAGACATTCTGTTCTTTTCTGAGTAAACCAAGGAGCAGTTACCTGGAAAATTTTCTCTTAGAAAAGGTAGAGAGATAGGGTGGGCAGCAAATCAGAGACTTCCAAGTAACCAAAGGATTCATTTTTTTTTCTCTGGGAATGAAGCATGCCTGGTACCTCCCCCTTTCTTCTCAAGAAACAATGTGTGAATTCTGGGAACTGCCATGCAGCATGCTCTCCTTTTAGGGAAGCTAGAGTTGAGAGAGGGAAGACTCAGAGAGAGAGACAAAGAGAAGACTGTTATTGCCTAAGGACACAGGAGGTCAGCTGAGAGGATTCATGTTTAATGACCCAGTGGGCAGGACTGGATAACTCCCAGCAGGTCAAATGCTCCCATGAGATAAGAACTGGTTGGTTGGTTTGGGGATGTCCTATGTCCTTTTCATGTCACTCTTTGGGCCTTACCCATGCAGGCCATTTCACTCCAGGTGCTGAATATCACATTCTCTAGGGTTGAGGGACCAACAAGCCTTTGGAGATCAATATCTTGGAATATTGCCAACTTTTGAGGTTCCTGCATTTTAGAGCAATCTCAGTGAGCAAGCCCATTCTTTGAAAAGTAAAGTTATTTCAGTAGTGTATAAGGATATGTTTTGGTCAACTTTTTCCTTGCTGTGACCATATGACATGACAAGAACAATTAGAGGAGAAAAAGTTGATTTTGGCTCATGATTTTAGAGGTTCAGTTCATGGTTGGCCAACTTTATAACTCTAGGCCTTAAGTGGGGCAGATCATCATGGCAGATGGAAATGGTGGAAGAAAGCAGCTCAGGACGTGGCAACCAAGAAGGAGGGGCAAGGAATGAGCTCAACTCACTAAGGGAAAAATATAAACCCCAAATGCACATCTCCAGTGATCAACTTTCTCCAGCCATACCCTACCTATTTATAGTTACAGCCCAGTTAATCCATATTGGTATGATTAACATATTGATTAGGTCACACCTCTCATAATCTAATCACTTCACCTCTGAAAATTCTTACATTGTCTCCCACATGAGCTTTTGGGAGACATCTCATATCTAAACCATAATAGGACACAATGCAGTCAGCCTTGGAGTCTGCACAAGATAGCAGGAAAATGATGACTTTGGAGTCACACTGACCTTCATCATCAGAATCCCAGATTTCTTTCCTATAATCACATATTGTCTCTGTGGTTTGGGGAAAGTTATGACCAGGCATGGTCTCCTCCTCCTGATAGGAGGCTATCAGGAGCCACAATAGGGCTGTGAGTGCCTCCTGTTCTGCTTTTACCCTTAGTGGTCAGATAATTTCAGTTTCTACTTTCTTAATGCTCCTCCTTTTTTTTCCAATTCCACTTTAGCTCTTCTTCTGCCCAAAACATCTAAAAAAAAAACTCAGTGTACCTGGAACCCCACAAACTCAAACCCTTTAGCAACTTTGGTTATTGCCTATGACTTTTAGGAGATTGAGAAGTAAAGGAATCAAAACCAGATCATAACCTTTAAGGACCACCTTAGGCATATAGGATTTGGTAAGGATTTAAGATCCTCTCTTCTCCTCTGTAGCTCTGTGACTCCCTCATTTCTAGATAATTTGTGACTCAGAGTTCCCCAGAGAATCACTTAATTCCCCCCCCCCCAAAAAAAGTTTGATGGAGTTTGAGCTACTGTCCTGAACAAAATTGCAAAGTAGAATCATACTTTTAAGAAAAGATTTATAAATAGTTAGATCCAGGTAAATATTGGAAAAGACCCCAAGCAACATTTCAGAGTATTTCTTCTTGGTGAAATTGGGTGACTCGTCTATTTTGTGTTAATTTGATGAATCTTTATGGATCTAGTGAGCAAACAATGCAATAAAGTTGGCAAAATACAATTCATTCCAGTGACTCTCTTCCCTCCCCCAGTCCTCTCTGAGGCCCTGTTATCTGATTTCTGCCTTCCCCCACCTGCTGCTCTCTCTGCTCTTGATCCTATCCACTACCTCTTCCTTAAAAAAAAAATGTTCTAATTAGTTAGACATGACAATAGAATGTATTTTGACACATTATATATAAATGGAGTAGAACTTCTCATTCTTCTGGTTGTACATGATATAGAATCACATGGGTTGTGTCATATATGCACATAGTGTAATAATGCTCAATTCTTTCTACTGTCTTTCCTATCTCCATTCCCCTTCCCTTCCCTTCACTCCCCTCTGCCTAATCCAAAGTACCTCTATTTTCCTTATTGTGAAATAGCATTCATATGTCAGAGAAAACATTCAACCTTTGGTATTTTGGAATTGGCTTATTTTGCTTAGCATGATATTTTCCTGTTCCATTTATTTACCAACAAAATAATTTCATTCTTCTTTATGGAGAAGTAATATCCCATGTGTATATATATTACATTTTCTTTATCCATTCATCTGTTGAAGGGCATCTGGATTGGTTTCATAGTTTGGCTATTGTGAATTGAGCTGCTAAAAATATTGATGTGGCTACATCATTATAGTATGCTGATTTTAAGTCCATTGTATATAAACTGAGGAGTGGGATAGCTGGGCCAAATGGTGGTTCTATTCCAAGTTTTCTGAGGAATCTCCATACTGCTTTCCATAATAGTTGCCCCAATTTACAGTCCCACCAGCAATGTAAGAGTGTGCCTTTTCCCCACATCCTCGCCATCAGTTATTGTTGCTTGTATTCTTGATAATTGCCATTCTGACTGGAGTGAGATGAAATCTCAGAGTAGTTTTAATTTGCATTTCTCTTATTGCTAGAGATATTGAACATTTTTTCATATATTTGTTGATGGATTGTATTTCTTCTTCTGTGAAGTGTCTGTTCAGTTCCTTAGCCCATTCCAGGAAATATAAAGAACTCAAAAAAGTCAACATCAAAAAAGCAAATAACCCAATCAATAAATGGGCTAAGAAACTGAACAGGCCCTCTTCCTTTTAATTCTTTGATTAGTGCTGCTCTCTTTTCCCCCAGAGCATAGAATTCCCTCCTCTGACTTCCCCTGATAACTTTTATTCATTCTTAAGAATTCACCTTTGCTATCTCCAGAAAGTTCTCCCCAATCTTTCAGACCCTTCAGGGTCATCTGTTTCACACTCTCATTGCCAAGTGTACGCCACAATGATGTTCAGCTTGCTCATGTGCTCAGTTATTGAATGTCCATCTTCCTTTCTTGAGATTTACCTCCACAACAGTACTCCTTGTCTTAGCTTTCCTGGACACCTCAGCATTCACCTAAGTGCTTTGCTGTCTCAGGTAATTAATGGCACTTATTATATGAATCAATGAATATGAAAGGTTGAATTTTACTGCAAAAAGCCAAATTACGGCACTAGACCATACCAGGTACGAGGTAGTGTCTGACCAGCTGGACCAAAATGATGCAGAGGGTTTGGGGATGTCACTGATTGTAAACCAGGAAGGCTCCTGGCTACAGATCAGAGTGGGTATGGCCATTTAATTCCTCTCACATTCTAATTCTTCAGAGTTTAGATCTGCAGATGACCCTGCCCACATTCTTAGGATGTTTCCATGGGCCAGACTACCAATAGGAGCATGTGAGGCCACTATCACACTCTTCACTCAGATTTGGTGGTGAATTGGCCAGAATTTATTTGTTCCTCTCTAATCATGGCAAGGTCGCAGTACATGCCCCTGTGACTGTTTTCCAGTACATTCTTAGGGTCATACTTTGGATGGTGTTAATCCTTTTTTACTAATTTATAATGAGCAGCTAGTAGTTGTTGCCATCTTAGCAATATCATACTTCTGGAATAATCCAAAATGCACAGGGATCACCCTCTTCAGTGTTTTGGTATCAGAAGATGAGCTTTGAGCACTACTACCTCCAGTGGGCAGGACTGGGACCTATAAGGGCCAGGGTCATATGAATGGAAGGGCAGATAGGACCCCTGTCTGCAAAAAGAAATAGGAGACACAACATCTGAGAAATTCTAAAAGATCACTTTGCCATCACTGTATGTTTCCAGTGTTCCTAGTGCTATTCAGTGAATGATGAACAACAAATATTTTTGTTGCCAATTACTCTCTTAACTTCATGAAAACTAACATGGTGACTACTCTGTGCATTCTTTTCTTTTTAAAATTGAAGTGTAATTGACATAATGAATTACACAAGTTTAAAGTTACAAATGGATGTATCACCTTCGGCAAATATCTGAACCCACAATGGCTGAATCATATGCTTAATTTCTTAAGAAACTCCTCAACTGCTTTCCAAGGTGGTTGCACCATTTTGCATTTCCAGTGTATGAAAATTCCAGTTGTTCCCTGTCTTCACCTTCACTTCAAATGCTCACTCTAATGTTACCCACTCTGGGCTGGCTCTATTGCTTGCTGGTCAACATACCTGTGATTTAATCCACTCCTGTATGTGTGTAATAGAACCTCTCTGTGGTCTTAATTTGCACCCCCAATGACTATTGATGCTAAGCCTCTTTTCATGTACCTGTTTGCCATCTGTTTATCATCTTTGGTGAAATGTGTTTCATATTTTTTGCCTATTTAGAATTTCTGGCCTATTTAGAATTTTTTTTTGATTTTTTGAAGTCTGAGAGTTCTTTCTATAGACTGTATACAATTCCTTTACCAGTTACATGAATTGAACGTCACCACCCCGACCTGCTGCATACTGCAGCTTGTCTCTGTATTCTCTCTGCAGTGTCTTTCAAAGAGGAGGAGGAGTTTTGAATTTCAATGTAGTCTAATTTGTAAATTTTCTTCTTTATGGGTTATTCTTTTAATTATATATCTAAGAAATGTTTGTTTAACCCAAGTTCACAAAGACTTTTTTTGTATAATTTCTTCTAAACGCTTTGTCATTTTACATTTATGTCTGTAGTCCACTTTAAGCTAATTTTTGTATATGGTGTAAAGTTTAAACCAAAGTGTTTTCTCCTCTCCCCACCTTCCCTGTGGAACTAGGGATTAAACTCAGAGATACTCTATTGCTAAACTATATCTTGAGAATGTTTTATTTATATTTTTTTAATTTTTAGGTTTTTTGGCATTGGAAATTGAGCCCAGGGGCACTTTACCACTGAGCTACACCCCCAGATCTTTTTTTATTTATTTAGAGACAGGGTCTCTCTGAGTTGCTGAGGCTGACCTTAAACTTGTGATCCTCCTGCCTCAGCCTCCTGAATTGCTGGTTTTACAGGTGTGTACTACCATACCCCATTAGTTCTTTCATTTTTGAGACAGGGTTTCATTAAGTTGCTCAGGCTGGCCTCAAACATGTGATCCTCCGGCTTTAACCACCTGTGTATCTGGGATTATATGTGTGTGCTACCTTTTCCAGCTAAAATTTCCTTCCTTTCTTCTTCTCTTCCCATATGGATACCCAATGAGTTCAGCGCTATTTATTGAAAGATTATTTTTCTGATCAAATTGGTTTTGAACCTTGTTAGAAATCAGTGGTGTGTGTGTGTGTGTGTGTGTGTGTGTGTGTGTGTGTGTGTGTGTATCTACTTTTAGACTGTCTTCTGTTTTATTGATCTGTGTCTATTTTTATGTCAATACCATACCATATTGATTAGCTTAACTTTATAATCCTTATAGTCAGGTAGTGTTAGATTGCCAACTTAGTTTTTCTTTTTATTTTCTAAAATAGCCAAAACATTTATTTTTGTATTTTTCATATGAATGTTAGAATAATCTTGCCAATTTTAATCAAAAAATTCTTCCAAAACTTTGGTTAGGAACATAATGAATCTGACTATACATTTTGAATATACAGGAATGGTAATTTTATATATTGATATTGTCTCCTGAATCTTTGCTGAACTAATTAGTGTACCACCTTTTTTGGAGGGGAGATTTTAGGGGAACTTTCTACACAAATGATCATATTTTCTGTCAATAAAGACAGATTTTTATTTCTTCTTTTATAATACAGATGCAATCTATATGCTTTTAACTTCTTTTTCTTACTGTATTGTAGTGGCTATTACTTCTAATAACATTTTGAGACCTAAGGGGCAAAGATTTAGTTATTACCATTAAGTAATAGGGTCTTAGTTTGGTTTTGATATTTGGGTAGTACTAGGCCCATTAAATAAATTGCAAAGTATTCCCTCCTCTGTAATTTTCTGCAAGAGTTTGAGTAGGATTGATACTGTTTCATACTAAATGTTTGGTAGATTTCACAAGTGAAGACATTTATGTCTAGAGTTGTATAGTTTTGTGTGTATGTGTGTGTGTATGTGTGTGTGTGTGTGTGTGAGAGAGAGAGAGAGAGAGAGAGAAAGAGAAAATTTTAACCACAAATATGTCTCCTTTTGTATATAGAGCTATTATGTGGGTCAGCTATTTCTTCTTTGTTCTTCAATGAGTTTTGATAGTTTTTGTCTTTCAAAGAATTTGTCTTTATTTGCTTCATTTGTCAAAGTCATAGGACTATAATTGTTATATTTTTTCTTTCAATATCCTTAGAATCTAAATTAATGTCACTTTCCTTACCTTTATTCCTGATATAGGTAATTGTTTACATCTTTAGCTAGAAGTACATATATTTTATTAACTTTCTCAAAAGACCAGCTTTGATTTCATTATTTTTCCTCTGTTTTTTAAAATTATTAATTACTGTTCTGTTTTTATTTTTTTCTTCTGATTATTTTGAGCTTAATTTGCTCTTTTTATTTCTTAAGGTAAAATCTGGAGTTCTGTCAATAAAAATTTTGCTTGTAGTTCTGTCAATAAAAATTTTAGGGGCAAAACTTATAAGATTGTATAAGTCCTAGTTTATTTTTTTTAAAGAGAGGGGGAGAGAGAGAGAGAATTTTAATATTTATTTTTTAGTTATTGGCGGACACAACATCTTTGTTTGTATGTGGTACTGAGAATCGAACCCGGGCCGCACGCATGCCAGGCGAGCGCGCTACCGCTTGAGCCACATCCCCAGCCCAAGTCCTAGTTTAATTGACCCATTTATTATTATGAAATGAGATTCTTTGTCCCTGGTCACATTCTTTGCTCTGAAATGTATTATGCCTTAATATATCAATATTTGTTTAATATCACATTTATATTTCACATTAAAAGAATTATTCCAGCTTTCTTATCACTAATGTTAGCATGATATAACTCTTCCCTCTTTCATTTTCACAAATCAGTGTTTGTCTTTATAGTTTTTAACATGTTGATTGTTGGCAGCAAATAGTTGAATTGTGCTTTACTAGTCAATCTGAAAATATTTGGCTTTAATTGGAGTGGTTCAATTTTTTACATTAAATGTGATATTTGTGATTGTTGGTTAAGTCTGCAGTATTAGTTTTTGGGTCCCATTTTTTCATTTTTTTGGTTACTAAATAATATTCATGATTCTATTTTACTTCTTTTGTTTTCTTATAGATATAGTTGTTGTTTTATTTTAGTTACTTCATTTTCATAGAGATACACATACACACACACAATTTAACCTTACCATAGTTTACTTTCAAGTGAAATAATTCCTATTCATTTACAGTGGTGGTTGCCAAGTATGGACACTTTGGCCTTCCAGAGGACATTTGATAATGCCTGGAGAAATTTTATCTGTCACAACTTGAGTGGTATCATCTTTTAAGGATTGAGATCAGGAAAGAATGTTTCCAATCTACTGATTACAAAAAAGTCCCCACAGGACAAAGAACCATCTATCCCAAAATTCAGTAATTTTGAGGACTCCTGATTCAGTATAACATCTTTACAATATTATGTTCCAATTTCTCCTAATTTTTTTGCTATTGTTATATGTTTTCTTTTCACACATAGCATAAGGCTCATGTTTTAAAATTCAATTATTTTAAAAGTGGAGTTAAGTAGCAAGAAAAAACTTACATAATTACTATGTAGTTCCCATTTTTGTGTTTTTTATTACCTTGTGTTGATCCTTATTTCCCTACATCGATCGAGTTTTATACAACCACAGTCACATTGGTTGTAACTACCATTTTGCCCACCAGGTAATCCTGGCATGCATTTTAAACCCTGTAGGATAAATAAAGTCATCCGATGGTCAGTGAAGAAATTTATGCTGGTAATTGATGCATGGACTGTTTCTTAACTGATATCTGACATATTAATAGGTCATTTTTGGAAAGCTCAGGTATACTCCAGTTTACTTATGACCATCTTTGTATAGTTTAGCTTGTAAGCACATGCATACTGCCTTGGAATATGGAGATGCTACTATCTTGCTGCCGCTTAAGATCCACTTTTGTCCATGAGCCCCTAATAAATTGTACTATGTACAATTTTGGAGTTGTCTGCCTTTTTCTTTGTCTTAGAAGTGGTACCTTCCACTTTTGGCAGCTGGTCCCTGTATGCTGTTTTTTTTTTTTTTTTTTTTTTTTTAACATACCATGTGCTATACTTTTTCTTTTGCTTAAAGAAATTCCTTTTAGATTTTGTGTAGTGTATATCTGCTTGTGATGAATTCTTTTAGCTTTTGTATTTTTGAAAAATGATCTTTCAATTTACAATGGGTTTATCAGGAGGAAATCCCACTATAAGGACAGAGCATCTATACCATAAAGATGTTATTCCACTGTCTTATTACTGACATTGTTCTAATAAGACATCTGTTATTCTTCATTCTCCTGAGTGATGAGATTTCTGGTATGTTTGGAAGGAAAAGACTGTTCGAAGTACTGTAAATTTCAGACACTGTTCTTTCTAGTCCTTTTAGATGACTCTTTCACTGGCTGTCCTTAATTTCCTTGTACTTTTACTGATAATTACTCTGTAGGATGCTTGAGGAAAATCTCTGTCCAACTCTTGGCTTTTCTCTCTGTGTAGGCATCTCCTCTGAATTCTGACCTATGAACTCTAGCTACTTCAGTCTCTGTGAACTATCAGTGCTATTGCCTCAACTCAGAAAATCTGGACTCTGCGTTAGTTCCTCTTGCCTGGTGTACAGTGTCTTTTTTTTTTTTTTGGTACCAGGGATTGAACCCAGGAGCACTTAACCACTGAGCCACATCCTCAGCTCTTTTTAATATTTTATTTAGAGACAGGGTCTTGCTAAGTTGTTTAGGGTCTTGCTAAGTTATTGAGGCTGGCTGTGAACTCCTATCCTTCTTCCTCAGCCTCCTCAGCTGCTGGGATTACAGGCCTATAGCACTACTGCACCCAGTTGGTGTACAGTGTCTTGAAAACTATTGTTTCACATATTTTATCCTGTAGTTTAAAAAATTTTGGATCAGATAATAAACATGTTACTTATTACATATGTGTTAGTCATATTCCCATTACTATAACAAGTACCTGAGAAAATAAACTTGTAAGAAAAAAGGTTTATTTTGGCTAATGGTGTCAAAGGTTTTAGTCCATGTTTGCTTGGCCCCATTGCCTTTGGGCAAATGGTGAGGCAGCAAGCGCATTATCCTGGGAACATGTGGTAGAGCAAGCTGCTTACCTCATGGCACCTGGGAAGCAAAGAGAGAGGAAATGGAGGGGCTTGTCTCAATATCCCCTTCAAGGGCACAACTCTAGTGGCCAGAAACTTCCTGGTAGGTCCCATCTTATCAAGATTTCACTGTCTCCCTACAGTGCCATAGGTTGGGGACCAAGCCTTTGAAAAACACATGGGCCTTTGGGAGGTATTCATTCCAATCATAGCAGATTCTTCTTGGCCAGAAGCACAAGCCTGACTTTTCTGTATATTGAGTATGGTTGTTCTTCATGATGGTACCTGTTTCTCAAAACTACTAAAACTTTGAACTTAGAAAGGATATATTTTACTGTATGAATTTATAACACAACTTAAAAGAAGATTTAAAAACGTTTTAAGTTATAGTTAAGTTGAAAGATTATACACTTATTAGTCTGAAGTCCTAGAGGGTCACTCATCTACAAATAAGCTGTGTGAATTCTAGCAAATAACTTGATCCTTACTAGGTTGGTGTTTTCATCTTTTAACTGAGGTTTCTGGTGCTTTGCTACTCTGTAGGAGTATGGAGGGATTGATGTTAGGTAATGTATGCACAGGCCTTTGTGAAATTGCTTTGAGATTCTTTTGCATTGCCTATCTGACTTTGCTTTCATGATTTTGTGGTTCCATCTGTCTTTGGTAGATTACGATCCATCAGGGCAGAGATCATATTTGTTGTTTACCTCTGTAATTTTCACATATCTGTGTGTGTGTTTGTAAGATACTCATGGATATATATTTGAATTATGGATTAAATGGATATTTGAATATTGAAAGTTAAGTGCTATGAGTTAAAAAAATATATATATTTACATATATATGTATATGTATATGTGTATATATGTACACACACATACACACACACACACATATATTTATATATAAAATCAAAGTTCCTCTTCAAAAAACTGGGCAACTCATGAAACTCAGTGGATTATGGTTTACCTTTTTCATTTTCCTTTTGCTTCAGGTTAACTGATTTCTCTGCATGGGGGAGCAAAGCTTTAGGATTCTCTACAGTGGAAGGGGATTGTGTTTCTACATGTGGACTTACCATCTTATGATTTTTTTTAAATTTGAAATAATTTTCGATTCATAAAAGAAGAGGCATAATATAGCAGAGTTCCAGGGCTGCGGTTGTGGCTCAGTGGTACAGCGCTTGACTAGCATGTGTAAGGCACTGCATATAAATAAATAAAATAAAGATAGCAGAATTCCTGTGTACTCTTTGCTTAGCTGTCTTCACTGTTAAGATTTACATAGTCATGGAACAATCAACAGAACTAAAGATTTAACACTGCTATAACAATCCTAACTGAACTGCAGCCTTTATTTGAATGCTGTTGGTGATTTTCATGAGTGCCTTTGTCTGCTCAACACTTCAGTCCAGGACACCACTGAAGATGTCTCTTCAGTCTCTTCTAATCTGTAACAGTATCTCTGAATCTTTCCTTGGTTTTCAGGACTTTGAAAAGTACTGGTCAGATGTCTTGGTTGAATAGTCTTCAATTTGGGTTTGTCTGGTGTTTTCTCAAGATGAAGGGCTAGGAATTTGGGAATGCCATAGAAGAATGTCTCTTCATCACATCATGTGAGAGTCTATGTGGTATCACATAACTAATTACCAGTGATATTAACCTTGATCTCTTGGTTAAAGCATTATCTTCCAGAAGACCATTTTCTCCTGTATCTTAACCTATTTCCTAGAAAGCAATCACTAAGTACCATGGATGCTCCAGAAGAATGGAATTAAACTCCAGTTCCTAGAGATAGGAGTGTCAAAGAATTTGTGAGCATTAAAACCACCACACTAATCAAAAATATATGGAGGGCATATACCTTGAGACTGCATAAACACAGTGGCTTCTAAAGTTTCTCATCTCTTTGCCATGGATATTGCCTGTAACAGCTATTACTCTGATGTTGATTTTCTATTTCTCTGATTCCTTCTACATTTAATATTTGGAATTTTTCTGTTAGATTTTATTCCTCACTTATTTATTCAGTAAATTGTTTGTAGCAATGTGAACTCATAGATATAATCCCATGTTAGATTAATCTACTTCATCAGTTTTGGCCACTAAGACCTTTTCCATGTTGACTCTCTCTCTCTGTATATATATATTTTTGATATGCCCACCACTAGTTGATTCCTGAATTCATCATATATCATTCTGGGAACAGCCCACAGTGAATATAAAATCCATTTTTCTCTTTTTACTTCTACTTTTACTTTATATGCCAAAAGTCAAGTTTCCTGTTTCTATCTTAATGACTTCCCCAGGATAGATATCTGGTCTCTGTCGTATGTTGACACAAACCTCTGAAGTCAACCAATCTTCATTGTGCTTTTAGGGCAGTGCAGGTGGTAGTAGAATTTGAAGGCAGGGAAATAGAGAAAGAGTGTTTTCACCTGATCAGCAAAATGAACTAACTACTTCATCATATGTGCACTTGTGATTGAAAATAGTGTATATATTGTTTTTTGGTTAGATGAGACTTATTAGTTGTTTTTCAAAGAAAAATAAGGTAGAGAGAAAAAATTAAAAAAAGATTCAACTCAGTCTCTATATAAGTCCAATTTCCATTTGACACCTCTCTCTGTCAAATGTGACACCTCTCAAGTGTCAACTTTGATGGCTGGGCTTTCTCTTACCTGTTCAATGGGCGAGTGCTTGATAATCAGTTCCTGAGCACCTCTCTCCAGGTAGGCCTTCTAGATCCTGAGAACACTATGAGAAAATGAAAACCATGGCCCATTGTCTAGTGGCATTGCCTGCTTGAATTCATAACTGCTTGGACTGAGATTCTTTATCAAGTTGTCTGAATTATTCACTAGCTCCTCTGAGCTAACAGTACCTTTAGCACCTACTAGGTCCCGTTGATATCCTTAATGGTTGTACATTATGCAGCAGGAGGGGAGCAAGCAGGGCAATCTGGGCTTCTGAATGGTCCCATTCATTCTACAAAAACTCTTCCTCCTGCCTCACTGCCTTCCAAATCCTTTTCTGTTTCCTCCCTGATTCTCCACGGCTGTGTGAGTTTAGCCTTCCATTACGCTGCCATGTGGCTTATTTCCAGTGCGAGTTTATTTAGGCACAGTCTCCACACGTGTATGTTGGATTTTTCAATGTATCCAGCATCCTCTCCTCACCAGCTGCCTTTTTCTACAAATGATAGCTTTTGGACTCAAACAGAAAAGAAATAAGGCCTCTTCCGCTCCTGGGGGAGCCACCTGCATTCCACCTCCAGATCAATTCTGCTCCATTCTGTTGATCTTGAGTAAACTGTGGAGCTGGAAATGGTAGAAGAGAATTTTAGAATTTCATTTACCTGAACTGTTTATATTTTTTGGACCTCAACCAGGCAGCTCGTTGTATCTCAAGTAAGGTTCAAGTAATTTTTTTTTTCTGACCTCTGGTGACTCATAAATTTCAACTTCTGTGTGAAGCTTAATGTGTCCATATTTCTTGGTTTTCCTTGACTCACACCGGGAGGGTAGTTTTAGGCTAATAAAAGTGACCAATTAAAGCAACTGTTTTGAGTATTTAAAAATATATGTACACATTTACATATGCACACACATACTATGAAACTTTTTTTTTAGTATTGATAAAACAGAGAAGCACATATCATGAGCAGATACTTCTAAATCATCATTTGTTCATCCAAAAGCCGTTGCCAAGGAAACATGTTTAGATATCTAATATTATGTCTATAAAGCCAGTGCTGTACATAATTTATGAAATCAATCTTTCAACAAACATCAACTGATCATCAATTATGTGCCTGACTCTATTCTAATATATGAGGATGAACAAGAAAGTACAAAGTACTTCCCTTGAAAACTCACATTCTAGTATGTTCATGAAAAGTCAAAAGCATTGAAGGGAAGCAGGCTAACACTTTTGTTGGGTGCTTTGTATATGGTGCTCAACTCATTAAATTCTCACGATCATCCTAGAAAATATTACTGATGTTATATGTCCCCGTCTCAAGACCCTCTGGTTCCTCCACAGGGTTTCTTTCTCATACCTTTATCCATAACAAAGTTCACATGGATAAGACAGACATGCAGTAGATTATTATGCAGTGAAATATGTGATAGATGTCAAGATGCTAAGGGTGGCAGAAGAGGCAGGCTTCATTATCCAGACAGGTAAGGTCTTGAAACTTTAATGTTCTCAAGAATGACCTTGGAAGCTTGTTTAAAGTATTGATGTCTGGGCTCCAGCCTGAGAGATTCTGATTCAGTTGGTGCTGGTCCAGAGAACCAGGAATCTACATTTTGACAAATGCTCCAAGTTATTCGAATGGAGTTGGTCTTCAAACTATTTGACAAACAGAGGTCTAGAAGAAGGTAGACTCCTAGATCACGTAGGTAGTTCCTTCCAGAGTCCAATGTGGCTAAATTTATTTCTTGATAATATTCTAATCTATAAAAAAATCTATAAAAAATTTATTTATCCATTTATTGATTTAAAAATCATCATTGTTTAACATCTTAGTGTGAATTACATCATTAGCTGCACTGATCCCTGACAGGAAGAGCAGAAGTAACCTAAAGCACAAAGTGCAAAAGCTGAAAAGCAGGAGAGAGCAAAGACTGTATTTCAAGGGCAAGTTGGGAGCCAGGGGCCAGGCTTTGCTTGAGATTCTCATGAGTCACTGCTTCATGGATACATCCAAAGAGGTGATGTCCATGGTGATGAGCTCAATGCCTCCTGACTTTATTTTGCTGAGATGAATCTCATGTATATCCTATTCCCTTCTGAACTGTTCTCTCCTACGCTGTTTCTTTCCCCTCCTGTCAGATGCCTCTCAGAGTTCTCTTTGGAGCCTTCCCAGATTTCCAGGCATAACCTTACCTCTTTGGATAATCCTAGGAAATTTTCAGGCCTTTTGTGTGTAGGGATGACCATGTACTCCTGGGTATGCTATTGATGATAGGCACGACTCTTAGCCCATGCACTAGAGTATGCAGGAAATGTTTTTTTTTTTTTTTTGGTCAGTATAAACACAACTTTTGATTCCTAATTGCTCCTGGTTGCTGGGAAATTCAAGCTCCAGAATTCAGGGTCCCAGGATCTTATGAGCACCACAGCTTTGGAGAGGGGCCCCTTCTGGTCATAGGAAATGATCGGCTCTGGTTAAGGCTGCCCATCATTCCTTCACGGTGTTACTTGATAGTGTTACAGAGCCCAGTGACTCTTTTAATAAGACATATTTTGTATCACTGAGGATATGGGGATTTCTGAGGAGGCTGGATACCATGGTATACCCAGGGTCTAAATCTCCCTGGTGTGTCCACACAGGGATCCTTCTTGAGTTGTTTTCACAGACCTGCACACAGTGCAAAGGCACTGACCTTCCTCAGAGTGAAAGCTAGAATAATCCATTTAACTTGGTTAGGCTTTGTTCTGAGATAAGTTGAAACTGAAAGTCAATGTTTCCTTGTCTTTCACATAAGTCACTGAGAGAAGAAATATTAAGACTTGGGTATTTGTTTGCAATTAGAAATGAGGGAAATAATTCATTGTTGACCTCTTGGGAAAAAATACTGATATTGATAACTTACTATATATCAGGACTTGGATTATGTTATTGTATTTAATCTTCATGCATTTAATGAAATAATAACTTTCAAATTTTATAATCATAGGGGAATAAGCAGAATAAAAGAAGGCAAGGAATTTGTATAATAAAAAAATAATTTAGGTATAGAAAAGTGAAGTGACTTGCCAACGGTGGAGTCAACTGGGTCTCTTGATTCCAAGAACAAGGTTTAATTAGCACATCATTATGGGCCTGTCTGCCATTGCTACATATTTGACTAAAAGGATTATTCCCCTAAAACCTCTTTTCTTTAGGGAACAGTACACATTTATATTGTTAAACTATTTGTCCATTTATAATGAGAGCTATAAAAACATTTTAATATTAGAAAAGTCAAATTTTAACAGAGGTCTGGTTTTTCATTGAAAGGTTTCCTTCATTATTGCTTATAGATGAAAGAGACATCAAATAAGATACAAGAGAGATGAACTTCTGAATCCTAGATTGTGACAACTATTGATTTCAATTCCTGCCATTCCTTGACTCCTCTTCCTGAAACAGAATTTGTAACTAATTATAGAAGAGACAAAACTTACTGTCATATACAAAACAACACTTAGGTTTTGATGGAAATCCTGTGATGTCCAAAGTGACTCTGGGAGAGCCGGGTCATTTTCTAGTGTTCCTTCTGTCCTCAAAGTGACCTGTGGCCACATCAACCCAAACTGATGTTGGCCTTATTCAACTTCAGATTCTCCAGGGGGAAGACATACTCAATCTTTCCTTCTTCCATAACTTCCCTATCTTTTGTCTTAATCTTGCTTTTCTACCTATGCGACTTGTATCTTACCCGCTGTGAATCCAGCAGTTTTTCCTCTTGTTAAATCTTCAGAAAGGATAGAGAACAGCTGGTTTCCTTTCTGCATATAATAATCCCTCTGAGATTTGAATACTGCTATTCATTTCCTTACCTTTAGTGGGAGAAATTTTTGTTGAACATTTTGGAAGGCCTACCGGATGCAGCTTTTAATAAAATATACATAATCTGGAATAAAGCCACCAGATAGGAGGTGACTGCTGTTCAAATCAAAGCATTATCAAGACCATAAAATTTGAAGGCAGACCCAATGTGGAGGGGTGCATGCTGGTGGGGTGCATATTAGAGGGACGGCCACTTTTTAAAAAGTTTTTTTTTTAAGCAAATCAGGGTTTTATTCTAATATACATGGTTAGAACTACTAGCCAATGACAAAATATTGGCATTATTTGCATTTGTTTTCAAATAATTAACTTAAACTCCAAGGGAAATAGTTATGAAGAAATCCTAACAAGGAGAATAACAAAAGATGTAGGAGGCATTATGATTTGTATTCTTATTCTTATAACTTTCATATTCAATCATCTTATAATAATTTACTGAGAGTCACCCTATCCCAGGCACTATTCTAGATACCAAGGCCACATTAATGACAAGAAAGAAGTCATTGGAATTATCAATATCAAATTGCCTCAAACAAATCTTGGTAGCCACAGTTCCTGTACCTTAAGAACTTTTAGACTGGCCTTTGGAAACACTGATATAAATCCATTCAAAGAAGGTAGAAGAAAAAGCAAACATATGAAAAAATGTTAGCTGCGTAGTCTTTGAAGATTGGAATAATAGACTTTTGCAATCAGAGAGCACTCAAGGCAACTTCAAGAGTGAAAACCCTGAGGTCTTGGTGTATTCAAGGAGAGCAAGGAAGGGGACATACAATGAACATGGTCAGGAAGGAGAATGGTAGAAGACCGGCCAGCAAGGGTCAGAGATTGGGACATGGAGGGTCTTGCAGACCAAGGCACAAATTTGGTAGGCTGCACCTGAGAAGAGTCCTGGATGCTGTCAAGGCAGGGATTTGGAGAAAGTGTGCAAACCACAAAGGCTGTGCTTACTCTGAGCTTTGACTTCTTCATTAGTAAATTTGGAGCAATAAACTTCAGAGAGTTGTTTTGACCATTGAAAATACAAAGATGAAAAGTGGATAGTGTTTAGAGCACAGCAGACTCTGAATAAATGGAGTTGTTGTTACTCTCTGCTGTTAAGCCAGTGTTGATAGCTTGTCGCAATCAGAGCATCTGGCACACGAGACAGTCTTCCTTCCATTTCCTGGAAACTGCATAGTTAAGGATAAGTGGTAAGTATCACTAATAAGTAGTGAAAGCAAGATTCAAATCTGGACTTGTCTGACTCCTGAACCCTCCATTTTCTTCTGTCTTCTTTGATAATTCTAAGGCTGACATTCTCGTGGGCTGGCAGACTTTAAGCCCTAAAAATAATTTGGAGTCAGAATGGAAGCAAAAATTGAAAACTTGAATCTTGCACTGGCATTGGGCTTATGCAGTGGTCCCAGGGCATGTCAGGGGACAAAACATCAGGATAGAGTAGGACAGAAAAGATGGGATCTCAGGGGATACCTGTAGCGAGAACATAAGGGCATATATCTTGGTTGCTTTAGACACAAATGTTGAAAGCAGGAGATCAAGCAAGCTGGCATCTCGGCCTCAACATGCTGTTTTCTGGGTTTAGGAAAATGAGCTTTACAAAGCTTATAGAAAGATTAGACATGCTAGCATTTACTTGCTAGTGCTTGCTCAAAATCCATGGACCTTCAACTTGCACGTTCTCAGCATCACAAGAATCCTTAGCTGACTATCAGACATATCCCTCTACTAGTGTGATATAGAAAGAGGAAGACTACGGGATAACTTTAGGATAGCCACTGGGAATTAGCAGATGTAGGAGAGGGTAAGCAATGGTGTATGGATTTTGTGAAAACAGATTTGGTATTCAGGCCAGGCTCCTTCAAGGACAGCCTCTACCCAGTAGGAGAAACCTTGAGGCTAAGTCAAGCACAGTTTCATGGGAGGGTCCGCAGGATGGGTAACTTGACTGGAGCTCTTTATTACCCAGAAGTCTATGGTATGGATTTCTGTGAGGCTCCAAAATGGCAAGCCTAGTGTCTGCCCAGGGCTAAGAGGTTCTGTGATCTGTTTTTGTTTTTGTTTTTGGTACTGGGGATTGAACTCTGGGGCACTCAACTACTGATCCACATCCCCAGCCCTATTTTGTGTTTTATTTAGAGGCAGGGTCTCACTGAGTTACTTAGTGCCTGGCCATTGCTGAGGCTGATTTGAACTCATGATCCTCCTTCCTCAGGCTCCTGATCTGCTGGGGAGACAGGTGTGTACCACCACACCCAGCCTGTCATCTGTTTTGAGACTAGAAATGTTATGTTATGGTGGTTTTTACATCAGAATAGTGACCAAATCTCAGGGGATAGACTGCAAACAATATGGCAGTCAGGGTCCCAGTAAACAGCAGAGTTGTGATTCTTACAACACAAAACTTGTACAGAGCAATGCTTAGCACAGAGATGATCATATATATGAACTCAAATGCACGAAAGAGGGGAAATTCTTTGTAAGGCAGGGCCTTAGTTTGAGCCTGTAGTGACCTCAGGCTATCATAATCCTTCTTGTCCTATTCACATCTCTTTGGAAAGTTTAATTATTCTAGTTTACCTCTTAGGTTATTTAGAAAGGGCTAAGGTCCCTTAGGGATAAACTGGCTCTGTTCAAGGTATCTGAAGAGGGAATTGGAGATGATATGAATAATGATAACATGATTTCATGATGCTCTTCTTTCATGTTTTATTAGCTGATTATCTAGAATGTGTTAGGGACATTATATACTATTGCATTTAACCCCCAATATTTAATAGTCTTCTTGCATCAAACGAACAAGAAAAAGAGTCTTAGGCAGTTATATAAGCTGTCTATAGTTGGGGAAGACCTGGAACTCTGACCTAGCCTTTCTGATTTGGAAGCCCAGATGAGGATGGTACAGGGAGGCTGTGGGGTGGGACATGGGAGGTGTTTGGTCACTGATATAAACTTTGGAATGCAAAGATCTTTTGCAAAACAGCACTAGCTATCACCTAGGTGGAGCCATATGTAAGGTCTTGTGGATGTCTGGGCTTTGGGTGTCACCTTATGTCCTTTTCCAATCAACATTCTCAAGCTATCTTGGGTGGATTGCTCATAACCTCATTCAGATTAAACTGTTTGGACAGGACAGGAGAGGAAAGTATAAAAAGGCTGAATAGAAAATTAATGATTTGGGTTCTCCCCCTCCCCCAGGGAGAAGAGGTAGGAGAGAAACTGTTTTAGACAAACTAACACTTTATTTTTTTGAAATATCTGTTGGGGCTTGAGTTTTATTTTAACCCTAACACATCCCAGGGCTCTCACAGCTGATGTAGTAGCAAGGAATAACTTAGCAGCCCTTGAACAAAGTTATGCAGTGTGATGGGGGAAGTGTCTCCGTTTCCTTGTTTCCAGTTCCAGAAGAATCAAGCCTTCTGTGTAGGCTGCCTGACATAGGCCATGGCCTTGTCGGTGGCTCCTTAATTAACAAAGAGGTTTTTATTTATCCAGCGCAAAGCTTTTCTTACCTCCTTCCCCTGTCCGCTAAACCAGCCATGCAAATCAGCACGTACTGAGACCTCAAAGAAATCCAACAGTGGACTTGAAAGAATCCATGCAGCCAGCTGAAGGGGAGTTTAATAAGCTTGGTCTCTCCTTTTCTTCTGTTTGGATTCAATTTTTACAAGACTCTTGATGTGTTTGCTGCAGTAAAATTCTAGGTCTCTGGGAGGCCAAAGAGATGGAAAGCAGTCAGGGAGCTGGGGATGGTAAGGGGTGCATTGAGAAGGTAATGGAAGTGTGGCTTGGGCCACAGCCAAGGGGCTGGGCCATTCAGGATTGCCAGAGCTTCACGCTCATGGAGAAAACTTGGCCAAGTCACAGCCTGAAATATAGGCCTACCTTTTTATTCCCTAGGGCTTTAAATTGCATGTTTCTTCCCCCTAGATGCCTCAAGCTAGCTTTATTTTCTCTCTTTCAGAAAACTAGAAGCTGGTCACAAGGAACTGGACTTTCACCTGCAGGCTGTGGCCTCTCTGAACAGTGATAAAGGTCTCTGAGGTTGTCAAACTGATGGGAGTTGTCCCCAGTCTTGACAGACAGGGCTGAAGCTAGAAGGAGAATTTAGGTTGTAACTGGCCGTCTCTATACTTTCCAGAAACTAAGGGGGCCTGAGTTTTCCAGAGAAACTGAGATGAGAGGGGCCCTGGGTTTCCTGTGGTCTTTGACTCTCAGCTGAGTTAGTGGGAAGAGAACCAGCCACAGAGATACCAGAAAGATTGTATCAGCAACCACTCTGAAAGTCATTCTCCATCTGAAAAAAAGGAGAAAATGTGAATAATCAGCAAAGGAGAAAATGGTTCCCAGGGATCCCTAGGCCCCTGTGTTTGTGAATCTTATCTAAAAGCTTGCCTTAGCACCCTCCAGTGAAAGCATTAAAGGAGAGAGAGGAGGGACACAATCTCTGGCACTCAGTGTGGTGAGACAGCAGAATCCCCATCTACTGAGTTTCCTGGAGTGGGGGAGACAGTGCTCATGGGATGTTCCCATGCTCCTTTTGCAGTTGAACTGGAGCCATATGATCACTTCTGTCCAATGGCTTGATCATAAATGGAGTGTGCACTTTAGTGTCCAGGTAGTGAAGAGCCATTGTGCTACAGCCATCTCTCTTTACCTTGCTGGGCCAACCACGACAGGCAATGCTGAGGTGGAAAAGACAGCTGGACGCTAGTCACTAGTTGGAGAACTCCTTCCAGGTCACATTGGATTTTGAGTGAGTGAGAATTAATCTTTCACTGTGCTAAAACATGGAGATTAAGAGCTTTCCCATGCCAACCACTATCAATAATCATCATGACTAATAGGATAGTGTTGGGCTGGTGGTTTCTGGAGACACCCTCCAAGCACATGAGCACTTGTCCAGAATAAGCTGATGGAGTTCTATCTCCATCCAATCTTGTCAACCCTCCACAATGTTTTGTGAGGTTATTCTGTGGAAGTCTGAGTACTAACCAATCCTAAAAGGTCATCTGTGGATTGTTGAGATCTCTGCAACTTGCCAATGGGAAAGCACTTCCTATATATCCAGATGGCTCTTACCAATGTCAATCTACCAACATTCTAAATACTCCAGCCCCCCCCCCCAAAAAAAGATGTGATCGCATTGATTTATTCAACGAATATGTATTGAGTGTCTACAAAAGTCCAGACAGTTTTCTGGGTACAAGGATGTAATGGAATTTGACTTGTTTCATAGCTCTTTCTCCATCCTTACAAGATGGTGATTATATAATATGGCAGAAGGCACCATGCCCAGAAGCTGAGCTAGGTGCAGACACATATCAATGATCTCCTCCCAACTTCCCAAGAACCCCATTAGGTAAGAATTCTTTCTCTGCTTTTTCTTAGATGATAAGGAGACTAATATCTAGAGAGATTCCAGGTCACAAGGCCAGAAAGTGTAGAGTCTTCTCAGCTCCCTGATTCCACAGCCTCTGTACTCTGTTTGCTAGATGCGGGCATTCCAAGATTCCTTCTCAGATTGACCACGATGAGATTCTGAGATGTTCTCTCTGTGGTCAGCTTTACTCAGTGAACAGAGACCTTTCCCAGTCCCAAGTCTACTGATTAGGATCTAGAGGACAAGAAAAGATATTGCCAAAGAATCATGAAGTAAAATTTTCTAAAGATGCGGGGGTGTATCTCTTAGACAAAGTTTGGAGGGATTTTCAGATGGGTTTTCTGGTCTGGACTTCTGATCTCTTCAGGAACCCTAACCCATTTCCTTGGTTGACCTCTCCTCCCCACTGGTAGGTTTGTTGAGGAGGAGATAGATTATGTCTTTGGTGGTCTGCTTTCTACAATCTTCTCCATGTGAGCTGGCAGGAGATTTTGTTCTTTATTCTAAGTGCATTTCTTTTGATTTAGACTTAAGTAAAATAGGAGAGTAACCATAAATGAATCCATCAAAGCATGCTGTGAAATAGGTCTGTGGCCCTGGTGTGAAGTTTTAATAATAATGATTACTGGATCAGGTATGGGGAGAAAGGTGGGAATTAAAAGAAGTTGTCCAAAGTCAAGATGCATTCCTTAAGCCAGAATAGGATAGAAAGGAGCAGACAGAAGATGCAGGACAAGGAGTCATCTTGTTGCAGAGCCAAAGAAATTGTCAACTCAGTAAAATATTGCCTTTGATGCTTTTGCTCCAGGGACTTTCTTTTTAATGGTGCGTAATTAATTATCATCATCCACTCTTACTTACTAATAATCTTTTACAAGCGCTTGGGCATTCCAAATGCATGCCGTTGTCTAATAGCCAGGCTGCAGAGAAGTGGTTCTTGGGTGGATGAAAACTGCATCCCTGGAGAGCTTCTGCCTTGGGGCACATTCTCCCCAAGACTCTGTGATTCACTAGCTCTGTGGAGCTCTGGGAGCTAGACCTTCTCAGTAAGCCTTTGGAATCCTGCACACATGCATGCAGGACGATGGTCTCAGCAAGTGATACAAAGTGAATACAGCCCACTTCTTCCTCGGGGGACAGAAGAACCTTTGAAAATTCTGGTTGTCCCTGAAGAATAACCCATGGTTACCTCACTTGGGTCGCTGCTCAACATGAACAGCTGTGGGCAAATCATTTACCTTAGTTTGCAGCTCTCCAAATTGAGCTGGGCATAAAAGGTGCTTTTGCTTTTGACCTCACTCAACTGCTCCTGAAGTGAGTGAAGTCATCCAGCTGAAAGGAGTCGAGCTCTTCAAGACAGGTGCAAAATAAAAATCACCTATTAAGGTTGACTTCATGGTGATTATGTGCCTTGAACTAGTGTTGCAGCAACTTGTCCTCTGCCTGTGGCTTTTCTCTGGCTGTTTTGGGGCTGAGAGGACGTGTAGGAAGGTGGTGAGAAGGGAAAGGGAAGAGAGAGTTAACAGAGAATGTCCTCTGCTCAGGTGCTCTGCTAAGGCATCTAGACCCTATTATCTTATTTAATCTTCACCATGACTTTTTAAAGTGGCATAGCTAGTTTTTCAGAGAAAGTGAGGCTTAAAGAAGTTGTGAGCAGTCAAGAGAAGTTAAGCCAAATCCCAGTGCCAGAGGGGTCCTGAGGCTCTGTCCACTCTGAGAAACCCCTTCTTAGGTTGAAAGGTAAGGTGAGAGCCTGGTAAAGCCAGGGGGAAATATCAGAGCGTTGATTCCTGTACTGCTCTCTTGTTCTCTTCATTCCACTTCTCTCTCAGGCCATCCCCCAAATTGAGCCCATCCTGAGAAATCAGAAATGACAAAAACATAAGGCTGACGCCTCCAACCCCCTCCCCCTGCATTCTTGAATACAACACCCTCCTTTCACCCCCCCCCAACTGCTGCTAGCAGAGATGCCTGCTCAGCTCCCTCCTCCAGGGCTCCAGGGCGGGGACACACTCCTCCCAACTCACTCTGCTGCCCCACCCAGAGCCTCTCTTGGGTTCCTAGAGTTACCAAACTCCTAGAGACAGGGAAATCAGAGGAGGAACATAGGTTGCCAGGCCGTGTCAGGTACCCAAGACTTGTCTGGGAAGATAAATGGAGTAGTGCCCTGCCCTTTCTGAGTTTCCTGGACCACAGAGAAGAAGGAATTCCAGAGATAGAGTTCCTTCTCTCCACACCACTGGTTCTTCCTTACTGATGAAGCCTGCTGATTTCAGTCTTTGGAAGAGAGAGGGGCCCTTCGGGATGGTAGTGCTGTGGATGTGGTGACTCTGTGCTCTGCAGGGCAGCCTAGCAGCCACTTCCTTGGTGCTTATTCTGAGAGCCACCTCTTCTCCCTGGCCCCTCCTCTCTCTGCCGTTCATGACATTTCCCCACACGAAATGCAAGAAGAGAAATGGTAACTAAGGCACAGTACTGAATAGAAAGAGAATAGTTTAATTCTGAGAGGTTGATTATCCCTATTTCAGCATCTGTAAAGATTAAACTGGAATGAGAAATGTGGGAGAGTGTGTGTGTGAGAGGGAGAGGGAGAGAATGAGACAGTGAGAGAGCAGAGATCCTGCTGCAGTTGGGCATGTAGAACTTCCCACCTGGGAGCTGTGATAGATACTGGGCTTAGAGAGAGAAGACAAGCAAAGGGTCATTTCTAATAGATGTCAAAGATCAGGAGACAGCTCCAAAGACAAGAAGGTACTCAGAAGGTGTCTTCTGGACCAAATGGCCTAATGTGAGATTCAGTGAGAGGTACAGGGCCACAGCTGGGACTCCAGATCTTGAAGTCATCATCTGGAACAGAGTACATTCTGGACTTTGCATCCATATTTTTAATTACAATACCACTGCCATCATCTAAACAGGTGAGCTGTTTCAATTTCCAGAGCATGGAGACAAATGCATATACAATATGGCTATTTTCTGACATAAGGCTAAAATGCCACTTTAACCCTTTACATTCACATCACTAAACATACACAAAAAAACCAACCAACCAACCAACAAATGAAAAAACACTTTACAAGCCCTGTGTCCACGGGCATGTACCACGAAGAACAATGCTGGCATATATAGTCACTGCTTTTGATTTCAATCCATTCCCTAAAGGGCCTTCCACAGCTAAGGGCTGCTCAAGCATATTCCCATCACCACAACATCCCATTTGCAGAAGAAACTAAAGAGTTTAAGCAGCTGCCCAAGTGCAGAGGAACTCTGTGAAGCATTCCAGGACACAAACCTGAGCATCCCAGGTGAAGACTCAAGAGGGAGTGTCCCAGTGAACAGAGTAGTTGCATGGCTTTGTAAAACCCATCTTTAGCCATTATCAAGCCTTGTTCTTCTGATGTCATAAAGCTACTCACATTTCAAGGGAGGAGATATGGACCTGTCAACTCAATGGAAACTATCAATGAATTGTGGCCATGTTTTAAACCCATAATATGTGTTAAAATTCTGTATCAGTTAAACACAAAAAATTCTGATAAATGCAAAGGGCAAATATTTGTTTCTTTATTTTTTTAAAAAAAATAGCTAAATTGAAAACATCAAGATGGACACAGTTTGGATCTTTATTTGGTAGAAACCATCAAAGGTAGGTAGCAGCCCAGGACAGAAGAGCCGGCAGACACCACCCAGCAATGGACTATTGCCTGCAAGGGAACCAAAGAGCCCTGTTCCCTTGGATGTCATTCAGAGTTGGAATCTGTCCACCTAGTCCATCACTTTCATTTTGCAGTTGAGCAATCTGAGTTCCAAAGAGGAGAAAAGATTTGCCCAGAGCTGTGTTGTCCAATATGATAGCCAATAGCCCCATGTGGCTATTTAAATTGAAACAAGCTAACATGAAAAGTTCAGGTCCCATGCTTCAGCACTAGCCATGTTTAAATGCTGAATAGCCACACGTGGCTACTGTATCAGACAGTGCAGGTGGAGAGCATATCTACAACTGCTCTCAGTGGCAGAAGAAGTACTGTTCTAGGGCTGGGGATATAACTCAGTTGGTAGAGAGTGTTTGCCTCACATGCACAAGGCCCTGGGTTCAATCCCCAGCAAAACACACACACACACACACACACACACACACACACACACACACACACACACACGAGATACTATTCTAGAGTCACACAACCAACACAGCTAGTTTAGGAAAGAACCCTAATTCTCGAGGACTTTATCCTCTATTGACCAGGCCCAAAATTTGCCCCAAAGAGGCTGCAGGAAGCTGGGGCTGTTGGCAGAGTCTTAAAGCCTCTCACACCCAGCACCTGTCTGTTTTTAGCAAGTTAGTCTTGCTAGCTCTGATCAACTAGGTGACCATTTCTGCTCAATGAATCGAAGAGCTTGAATGGGTGACCCGAGACTCCTGCCTGGGGATAAGGAGGACCCAAAAGAGAGAAGTCTTTGGTAGTACCATGATGGGCAGCTCCCAAGTGGAGATGATCCCCCACTAGGAGAGGGAGCTCCCCAAGCTCTCACATGGCACAGAGGCGGATTCATCATCGCTCTGTGGGCAGCAGTCCTGGCCTCTCAGGAGAGCACTTCTTGCTTCAGCCTGGAGACTCTCTGTTGTGGCTTCTTGTTTGACAGGTGTCCAAAGCCAGCTTCCCTCCCTTCGCAGGCCTCTGGATCTGCCTGACCCCAACATGACCCCTTCTCCTTGGGTTGTCACTGTCATCTGCTTATCTGCAGTGGCAGGGAGGCAGCCATCAGCACCCTCCTCCTTCCACTGCCAGGCGCCACCAAGGCCTCTCTGGCCTGGTGCCTACTCACAAGCAGAATGGCCGAGGCTTGAGTCCTGGCTTCTGGCCCCAGCTCCACCTATATGTGGTTTTAGCCAAGTTGGTTTGTATTTTTGGATTTCAGTTTCTCATCTGCAAAGTGAAGAGTGTGTTGGGGGGTAAAGTCAGTGCTTCTCAAACTTCACTGTGCACACGTATTTCCCAGGGGTCTTGTCAAAATGCAGACTGTGATTCCACAGGTCTGAGTGTGACCTGGTAGTCTGCATTTCTGATAAGCTCCTAGGGCATCCTCTGCTGCTGTTCTGAAGTAGTGAGGATTTGACACTGTCCTATGGAACTTTATGCAGTGGTAGAAATGTCCTATATTTGTGCTCTGGAGTATGGTGGTCACAAGTGGCTATTGAGCACTTGAAATGTGGCTGGTGAGTCCATGAAACTGATTTTTTTTTAAACGACAGAATTTTTATTTGAAAAATGAAAAGTGTTAACAAACGATAATACAAATCTGTTACTGTGTACCATATGATAAATGAGAGAATGAACAATTGCAACAAAGCTTGTTAACAATCTTCCCTCTGAGCCTGACAGTAGGACTAGTCAACCTGTTTTCCAGAAATATTCTATCATCAAACCTATCATTTACCCAATTTTCCAATGACCTTGATGTCAGGTGTTCTTTTTTTTTCAACAGTATTAACAATTAACTTAAATATCTGATTGTAAGTTTTATTTAATTTTAATTAATTTGTGTGGCAAGTGGCCACCATATTGGATGACACAGGCTAAGCCTTCACTAAGATCTGCCACTGACAAGCTGTGAGACTTTCTTTTCTTTAGTTTTATTATCTTCTGAAGGAAGATTCAGACAGGTTATTTAATTTCTCAGAACCTCATCTTTACCATTCGTAAATTAAACAAAAACATGAGATATCTCTTTCTGTCTAAAAGATATGTGTTATATAGTAATGATGTTATCATTAATATATGGTGGAATGACAGGAAGTCAAACAAACTGGGTTCAAATTCCTTTTCCATCACTTCTCTCTGTTTTTGGCTTCTGATCTTCCATTTTATCATCTCTAAATTGTGAGTGAAAATAATAGTCTTACAGAACTGTTGGGAAAATTATATGGGTCATAGTAGTGTGCCTAGGATTCAGTAGGTGCTCAGCAAATATTCATATGGCACAGTGGAACCATCCTGAGAGGCTGGGTTTCAAACCCTTACTAACTGTATGTCCTTGAGTTGATTATTTAATCTCTTTTCCTTAGTTTTATGATCTTCTGAAGAAAGATCATGATATTTACCAAAATAGTTCAATTAGTTATTAGTTGCATCATTGAACAAACACTGTATTTTGGCTCTATACAATCTGTGCAAGGTGCTTGACATATAGTGACTAGTAAAACCAGAAACCTACCCTGGTCCTCTGATTCCATATGTGTTAGGATCTGTAAACAAGTCTGGATGGCGCCTGGCATTTTGCCAGAGGGGGTGGTTTGTGAAGTAAGGCCAGCGAGCCATTAAGTGTGGAGATTTCTTATTGGTTGACTGATGTATCTAGTTTATGCTAATTAAGGTAAGCTGTATGGAATATATAAATACCTCTGTTATCCTACAATAAACGGCTCCCTCTCCTGCTGTATCAATCTACACAAGTTGTTCGTCACCCCCCGGCTAGTTTGCTGCAGCCGGGCTGCGGCACATATGATTTATTATGTGCTAAGTCAAGCATCCTGACACAGCGTATACATGATGCTGCCAGGGCTGTTATTGGAGGCCAGGGAAGGCCACGTGGGGAACAAACATTGTAAGGCAATGAACACAGCATTGCCAATGGGATATTGGAAAGGAGACATGGAAGAGTCTGCACTGGGGATATAATCTGTGAGTTGTTTACTCATAGAGTTGCTGAGGAGCAAAGGAGAGGACATGTGAAAGGAGTTAAGCACAGTATCCCTGGGAGGGCTCAGGACCTGGCTGTCCCCTTCCCCTCTGCAGCCGTGGAGTGGCACCTCATGTTGGCTGAGCGGAGGCAAGTCCAGCCTCTGGACTGGAACCCTTAGTCCTTGTTACAACATGGATCCACTGAATTGGGAAAATTCCCTTTCCTGGTTGAATTGATACATCATGTAATCTGGAGGTGCCATACTTAGTCCTCTGATGAACCAAATACCAATACATTCAACCGAGGAGGGGAATGAGATCTAGGTGCATTCTCTTCCCTGGTGATGCAATGGCTGTTACTGGTCTGTCTGTAGCTCCTTTGAACTTCTTTGGTAATTTTAATCTGTATTCATCATTTGCTGCCACCACATACACTCGGTGAAGCTTGGTAGTTTTGATGTATCCTTCACAAGGAGGGGGCTTGGAGTCAGGAACTTACCCTGTACCTCTGCCTCTGCACAATCACCCAGCATGCTGTTCATGTATGATGTGAAACTTCAGAAATGCTGGTTATCCAAGTGACTCTGTTCCCCAAGATCTGCCATCAAGGTTTAAGCCCTGGTCCTGAAATTTCCTCTCTTTCCAGATTTCAAATATTCTTAAGACTGAATCAATTTCCTGAAAAGCATTTATTATAAAGCCAATTTGCAAAATAATCATTTTACCTATTGACTAATATGCCAAGTTATACCAAAATTGGATATTTTGTAACATTTGATCATTTACCCACTTTACCAAGAAATCTTTTAACAAATAACATGAATGTCTCATTTTCTGACTAATAATATGACATGAAGAAACATTTTATTGCTGGTCACAGTGGTGCACACCCATAATCCCAGTAGCTCAGGAGGCTGAGGCAGGAGGATAATGAGTTCAAAGCCAGCCTAGCAAAAGCCAGGCACTAAGTGACTCAATGAGATCCTGTCTCTAAATAAAATACAAAATAGGGCTGTGGATATGGCTCAGTGATTGAGTGCCCCTGAGTTCAATCCCTGAAATCCCTCACCCTCAACAGAAACATTTTATCATTAGTACCAAGCTTCCGGCATTTCTTGATAACTTTTCAATCGATGCTAATATATATATAGAACTTTTGGGGCTGATGGCTACCTCCGAATTTCTTTGTATGTTCTGGAATATAAATCCCAATTTATTCTAATCAAAAACTGATTGAGTTTGTTTTCTAATTTAAATATAAATGACTGATTTTTCTATGTGTTCAAGATTTACTTTAAATTGAAATTTAATTTGAAATTCTGATATATTTTCAATGTTTTTGTATATAAAAGTAAAATTAAGTTTAAATATTGAATTGCCAGGAATGCATAATTGAGGCGGATATGCTGTTTGAGGAATTGGCAAACACAACTAAAAAAGGTTTAATGTTTTAAAAGATGGCAAGTGGTATTTAAATGTGATAAGAAACAGAAGTGGCTAAAAATTCTCATTACTTAAAAATGTTGAGGCATTGTATTTGTAAAAGAGTGACTAGAATCTATTGACTTGGGAGACGGTAACATAAAAATCCACATTTTGCAGTAAAGGTGAAATTGTCCCTTTTTGATAAATCAGCTCAGCAACTAGAAATCTTTTCTTAAATGTCACCTTTATTTTTTTGCTGATCTTTTTGCATTTTTAGCTTTCTGTCGGATAGTCAATCTACTTTGGCTCATTATTTCCAGCCATTAGTAGCCACACTTTCAAATGTGATGTTGTCCGTGTAGTTTCTAAATTGATCCTTTCCTGACCTGTGTGGGGGATCTCTTCTGAGCATCTTCAAGTCTCTTTCATTTGGACCTTTCTGCAAGCTTCTGAGAAGTTGATGTAAATTTTCAATTAACTTTAATTCAAAACTAAAATAAGTTAACTTAAAAAAATCAATTGAAATAAAACAGAATTGTAAAATGACATTATTTTAAAGTGTAATTTAAAATTTAATTCCAGTTCAAAACCATCCAAAAGAAATCAGAATTAGTTAGAAGAAAATCCTGTTAAAAAGTAGACTGTGCCAAAGAGCTTTCCATTACATGCACAAATCAAGTGGATAAACGTTTCCATTAAACATCCCAACATATTAACTTAGTGAATTTAGTGAATTGGGCACTTAGCAAATTGATCTAAGCACTGGTTTCCTGGGTATTAGCTTTTAGAAAATTGGCCTTTCAGGGAATTCACTTTTACCAATTGGACATTTATTGCAGTGATTTTTCATGAAACTGGCCAGATTGCACCCATTTTCACCCTCTTCTTTTGAGTTCTGTAGAGTCCACTGTGCCTAGTTCCCCAGGACCCTGTGACTCGGTAGCTAGCTGCGAAGGTGTAGGTTCATACTGAGAGCATGAGATTGGCAGGTATTCAGGAAGAAGAGGCAACATATAGGTAATTTCTTTGGGGTTTTTTGCATGACAAGACAAAGGGTTTTTAAAGGGGTTACCTCGACGTGGGTATGACATCCTCGTCCCCTCCCTGCCTCTCCTTGAGAAACACTGGGTAATGGAATTGAACTCCATCTATGCAGCAAGAGGGAAAATTTAAGGCCTTTCATTTCATTCTGAAAAGATCTTACAATCACTCTTGCAATTTCTCAATCTCAAGACTGTTGACCTATTGGGTCACATGATTCTTTATTGTAGGGGACTGTCCTTCACCTGGTAAAATGTTTAGCAGTATCTTTGCTCTGTCCACTAGATACCAACATCACTCCCTCATTCATGACCATTCATGGTCATCAGAAGTGTGTCCAGACATTGTCCTATGGGGGAACCATCCTTGGCTGAGAACCACTTTCCCATCTCATCTAGAACTTTCCTTTACACTGTCTACCCTCTATCCTCTAAATGCTCCAGGACATGAGAACTCACCTTTTCACTCAGGTTTCCCTGGGAGGCAGACTGTTTGGTGTCATATGCCTTGAGTTTGAGTCCTGATTCTGTTTCTCACTAGATGTGTCCTTGGGCAGATCTTAGAACCCATTTCAGCCTGTTTCCTACTCTGTCTTGGTCCCTTCTTTATACCTTTACTGAAAGGACTAACCAGGCACACATATGCGGTGTTTAGCCCTTTGGTGTGCTTGATAACTGTATTCATTATATTTAGCCCAATTATCTACTTTCAGCTGCCCTCCTTGGTTGTACACCCCCACACCATCCAGATTGTCTCGTCTTTGGGTCTCATGACAGCTCTGTTCTCAGCTCTTGAAGGTTATCATCCCATTCTCAATCCTTATCAGCAGACAAAGCCCTCAAACGTTGACTCCTTCTCAGACAGTTCAGAGAGGGCAGCACATCACAGTTTAAGGGCACCTTAGTTGTTAAGCCAATGTGAAGTGGGGCAAAAATGAGACTCAGGGCTGGCACTGTGATGGGATAGGGGACTCCTAACAGGCCTTGAAGCTCTGCTCCTTCAGAGGCTGTGACAGCTACTGCAGAAAGCATTGATTTTCCGCAGCCTGTGTCTAGAAGAAGTGGCAAATGAACAACCTAAAAAGAAAACAAAGCTCAGAAGCATTATTTTCTGCATGAAACCTAGTGCTGGGCAGCCCGGGAGGGCTAGGCTAGAAGACTGAGATGTGCTGCCCTTGGCGACCTTCCACACCCATTGCCCACTTGGAGTTAGCTCCGGACACTTTCCAGGAAATATACATGAGACACCAAGCCTCGAGCCTGGAGATCTGAGTTGCCACCTGACCCCTCAGAGCAGCCAGCATCTGCTGGTCAGTTTAAAAAAGAGCCTTGGTATCAGGGACCCAGTAGATGTCCCTATGAGGGGACTTTCTAAACCCCTCCTCCTCATAGTGGTCAAGGGCTGAGTTTATCTCGTTTGCCCCATATGTAATTGGACTTGATACAGCTTAACGGCTCTTGTTAATTTTATGCCTAGAAAGTACAGGCCCCAAGGACTTCCACCTTGTGTTGGGGGAGGAATTATGAGTCAGAGTGCTGGAGATCCACCTAGCCACTGCCAGAAGAGTCCCCCAGTCAGAGATGGCAGGCCCTGAAGGAGAGCAAGGGACCCAGGGATTTTTCTTCCATTGATTTTGATATATTTGAGAATATTTTCATGAGTGCCCAAGCTGGCTCTTGATTCTCCTTGGGATGTAGAGAGGAAATTAGATTGAAATGGCTCTAATTTGAGAGAGTGGTCTCCCGATGTCCAACTAGAAATGGACTGAAGTCATGAGTAATGTTGGGATTGCTCATGGGGCAGCCCTGCGGGCCATTCCTGGGCAGGAGGGCCTGTTAGCCAAGGGGATCAGTGGGTTGTTTAAACATGGGGCTTCTGTTGTGCAATTTAATTTACACAATCTCCTGATTGAGGGCTCTAAATCATACTGAGCACTACTATTATGATCTGGATGTGAAGTGTCTCCCAAAAGCTCATGTGTGAGAGAATGAAAAAAGGTTTGGAGGAGAAAGGATTGGGTTATAGCCTTAACCTAACCAGTGAATTAATCCCTGGTGGGATTAATTGAGTGGTAACTGGAGGTAGGTGGCCTGTGGCTGGAGGAAGTGGCTCATGGGGGGCATGGGCATGGGGTATACAGTTTGTATCTGGAGAGTGGAGTCTCTTTCTGCTTCCTAATCATCATGTGAGCTGCTTCCCTCTGCCACACTCTTCCGACATGTTATTCCTGCCTCACCTGAGCCCTGAGGAATGGAGCTGGCCTTCTATGGACTGAGACTTCTGAAACTATGAGCCCTCAAATAAACTTTTCCTCCTCTACAGTTGTTCTGGTGGGCGTTTTAGTCACAGCAGCAAAAAACTTGAGTGAAACAACCACTGTGTGTCACCAGTGCCTGCCCCTTGCTGGGTTTTGAAGATATCAACTCCAAAATGGGAGGCTTCCTTGAGTCTGGGGAAGAAGAGCAGGACTATATTTCCCAAATCTGTGACCAAACTTTTTGGACATCTCTGGGGAAGGGTGGACCTTGGAATATAGGAGGAGGAGGAGAGAGAAATTTCTAAGGTCTTTCCTTCTCTCGGAGGTGATTCGCAATCCTGTTGCAATTTGGAGCTACCACGTCTCGATAGCTTCTACTTTCTATAGAAGGTCATTGCTGTACTGGCCCCTCTTAAAACAAATGTGACTTCCATCCTTCCAGAAGTATTGAGTCTTGGCTGGAAAGGTGTTTATCTGGGTTCTTTAGTTGAGTGTTCTGCCTAGACTGCAGGAACATAATCAAACTTTTAATCTAGAGCCATTGGGGTTGGAGGATCTTTAGACATTGTCAACTTCTATATTGTGACATCAGAGAAAGCCCAAGAGCTAAAGAAACTCCAAGGCCAGCCATCCAGGTGAGGCTATCCTAAAGTTAAAATATACCTCGGCTTGGAGGAGTGATGTGTTGCCTACACATTAATTAACGTCAGAGTCTGGGCTAGTCGGATGTCTTGCCTCCTAGTCTTGAGCCACTTCAAAGAATCTCACCATTGTCTCTGGTTCCACTGGGCCTTTGTTTGCTTGGGATGTTTAATTGCTTTTGCAGGTTTTTCCTTCTTCTAAACAGTTATCTCTACCCTTGACAAGATCAAGAGCCATGAAAAATGGTATCATCTATATGTTATTTTTCCTTAATAGTGCTTATTGAATTATTCATCATCAGTAACTTTTATTAGACTATATATATTGAATTTTTCACTCAACAAGAGTCACTGAATATTCATTGAGCCCTGTCTATGTGCAGGGATGGTCCTCAGAGCTCTATGTGTGTTATCACATTTAATCCTCAGAGTCACTCTAAGGAGTAGCTACTCCTAATATCGATAGTTAATAAATAAGGACATGGAGTCTTAAAGAAGTGATCTAAGTTCCCAGGTTTGCAGTTAGGCTTGGATTTGAGTCTTATTTCTGCCACTTTCTTCCTGGCACTGGAGTTGATGATATTAAAGATGACGTCGTACCACATATGCTTTTCTACTTTAGTTCAAACTAGCTCAAGCTCTAGTTCAAATTAGTCATCAATGAGCATAAGTACTTCTACAGGCTGACCATTTGCAGGCTGACTTTCCATTTTTTTAATTGCCTCTTTCTGTAGGGAACTTCCTTCTCTTTCTACCCTACATGGAGAGGAACATTCCGATCTTCAACTGAGCCTGTCAGTATTTCTTTAAGACTGGAAAATATTTTGGACCTCACTGAAGCTATCAGAATAATCCACTCAGAGGTTAGATGAGGCCTAGTAAGCATACTGTATCCAAAGATGAAATATTTGTGTCGTTTTTATCTTCTAATTCAAAGAAACACTTCTAAAAGCTATAAATTTGAATGTATCAAATATTACCAGGCTGGTGGTATCTGATGAGTCTCTAGATACCAAACCTGGTGACCTCAGAGAATAGCAGAGGCCAGAAAGGTGGCTCATTGTCACAAGTTTGGCATTCCAAATATTCCTCAATATGGCCCCCCACTTACCCCTCTGATGACTGTATGTCCACCCCCCCCCTTACTCTCATGCTCTATTACAGTGTAGCCTAGCCACTTAACTATTCCTAAAAGATTGTCCCTGGACATATTTGTATTTCTATGGCTCCTTCAGGGCTCTGAAACCCACCTTCCCTATGGAACCCTGCCTGGGTCTCTCTGGCTGGCAGGAATCTCCCCTTCCACTTCCTTAGGAGGGGGTCCCTCCTCTAACTTCTTATCACATTTGACACCCATTTGGCATCAAAATGTCTTAGCAGGCCTTAGAAATGAGAAAATGAAAAATGATCATAAGCAGGAGAATAGAGGCTCAGATTCATATTTGTATGTTGTTCTGTTTTCCCAGGCACTCAAGACCACCAGGGACAGCTGGGAAGATTCAGAAGGACCCTCTTGGACTTGTGGTGAGTCTGGCTTGGTAGATGAGGAGTTTCTTCAGTGCTCTGGGGTGCTCAGAAAGTAGTGCCAGTCTGTTCTTTCCAGCCTCTGGCATCCAGGTCCTTTCTCCAAGGATATCTTTGAGCTCAGCACAAGTTCCTCTTTCCTCTGACATCCCACCTTCTCTCTCTCTCTCTCTGTGTGTGTGTGTGTGTGTGTGTGTGTATGGGTTTATGGGTTTGTGCTGATCTGCCATTATTGTCACCATTGCAGCCAGTATTCCGGATGCAGATGCAGAGAGATAGAAAGCCTATGAGTGACAGTTAGAGAGAGTTTTCAGTGAATAGTGTTGGAGATTGGATACTGATAAAGGAAGTCTATCTCTGCTTAGCTTCCTGAATGTCAAAGTGGTGGGAGCCCAGGAGCAGGTGACTGAGGGGGCAGACTCATCTTCTGACCTTGGGAAAATCTCCCTACCCACTCAATACTTGTGTCTGTTTATAGTAGGCAAGAGTCATTTTGATGTAAAGTGAGGGCACTGCCAAGATGACCTCTGCAAGACCCTTCTGGAATGCATCATCTGTGACATTGTCTCTTCAGCCCCTATGGGTAGAGTATGTACTATTATTTTAGCCACATGAAAACTGAGAACACTGCCTAGATGCACATGATTGAACAAGAGCTGTTACTGTGACCTTGCATGTTTTTATATTTCCCCTTGCAATTACCCTGCTCTTTCCCCATTTTGGCTTATTTAGAACTATGCTGTCTGCCAGGAGGGAGATATTTCATAGAGTGGGAGTTAATCTGGAGGCAGGACTCTGAGCTGGGAAGGAGGTGGGAGCAGTGGGCTTCTCCCTGAGCTTGGTGAGTACTGTGAGTTTGAGAGGGAACATTCTGACCTTATAAAAGAAACCCCACATGGTCGCACAGCAGCTCCCAGCTGAGCCCCTGTCCCTTAGAGGGCTGCAACTCAAATTAACAGAGACCTCAGTTCTCTTTAAAACAGCTTGGGAAGCAAGTTTATATTTACATTTTGCCCAGACTCAGTTAACACGGGGCTTGTTTTCTTTGGGATTCTGAGGCCTGAGTTAAAAGAATATGAAATGGAACAACAAAGATGGAAAGAAAGGGAAGAGTCTAAATGCATTGAAATATCCATGGAAAGACAGATATTCTTTCACTGAAAGAAAATTGGCACCCAGAGAAGTTAAATGACTTGTCCAAGTCCACATGTGGCATTAGTGGCAACAGTGACCAGAAAGCCAAAAGATCTAACTCTAATAAGATTTTCTTAGTAATTCTAAAAATTGGGTTGTTTTTTTTTTTACAATCAAACCAGTCAAGAATTCCCTGAATCAATAAAGACTTCAGATTCTCTCTCGTGCGCTCACTTATGTATATGTGTATTTCTAGATAAACATACACACATACATGCACAAACAGGCTTACCTACAATATAACTTAATACTCTGAACTTCAAATGACATTATTCCCCATTCAACAACTTCAAAATTGTAGCTGCAGCAAAGAATCAGGTAGAAGACTGTGGAAAGCAGGAAAGGGGTATGAAAGCCTCACAGTGGTAAAAACCACAGATAAAAAGACCCCCCAGAAAAAGAAGTTCACACCTGAATTAAAAATAACCACACTCTGGGGCCAGGTAGCTTGAGAGCCCTGTTCTGATGAATTGGATGGACAGGTTCATGGTGCATGGGGCCGGGCTGGCAGCCTGGGGAAGGCACCATGTTTGCAAAAGTGGATGCCATTTTGCAGAGGCAGTTGGAGGTTTGTTAGCAAAGGGAGATAACCAAGTAAGGGTGTCCTGCCAAACAAAAACGATTCAAAAATCAGATGCTGCACCAACCCCTATCTCCGGGGGCCATCGACTGAAGAAATTACAGTTTCCTATGCCAACAGAAGAGGGCGCTCTTGAATCGAGAAATGCTGTCAGTCACTCAAACAACCAGAATGGGACCTATGGACAAGTAAATAATGTAAACCTTAAAAAATGAACAGAAAATGGCAGACGGCATCCATCCGAGGCCACAAAGAAAATAAAACAGGCGAATTAAAACATTTCAGTAGATGAAAATGCTTCTTCCTAAATCAAACACGAAGCAGAAGAGCACAATACTCCAACTGAATTAAATAGCCCCAAACAAGCATTTTAAAATGTGAAACAAAAACCTTAAATCAGAAGTTCTAAGGTTTAGAACAAAAATAGTTCCTCTCCAACATTAATCCCCAGAAAATGTGAAATAAGAATTGAGTGAACTCAGAAAAGCAAAAATCACCTTAAAAATCCAGGCTAACCTTACAAAGCACTCAAATCAAGAGATTTGACTGAAAATATTGACCACATTCGGGAAAGTCATGAAAGTCAAGCAAATGAAGATAAAATAGACAACACAACAGAGAAGATTAGAAAATAATTGATAGAAGGAAGCCTTAGAAAAGCCTAGAAAAAAAAACATTATAATGGCCAATAACTAGTATTTAAAATGGTAGACTAAGACAGAGTTTCTAAAATTATAAGATTATTTGAATCTGCATCTTTAAAAGACACACAGTAAGCAGGGAAGAGAAGCCTAGAATAGTAAAGTCCAAGACATAGACTGGAAACATATTGGGTTTTAATGAGAATGAAAAACATTCTCTAGATCTCCAGACAAAAAGACCAGGTAGCTTACAGAGGAAAGAAACTCAGACTTCTGTAAATCAGGATAACAGTGCAGTTACATTTTCAGGAAAACAAAGGAAGTGTGATACAAATATTTCTTATCCAGATGATACTGTGAGAAGACCCCAGAGGACGAAGGTCTCACTACCTGTCCCTGAGGGAGGATGTCAGGATGAGCATATTGAATACATACAAGACCAAGACCTGGAATGTGAACACTGCATGTATTTCAATGTAAATCTGTAAATAAACAAGGCTGGGGACAAGGGCAGAAGGACAGCATGTATACTGTTATATGTTCTGAGAAAACAAATAATGTATTGCTGCATAGGTTATGGCTGGGAGTGAAGGATATTGTTTAAAACAAACAAAACAGTAAGTAGCAGAATAAATAAGGAAGAACAGACTAAGGGTATTATAAGAAGTATTAGTTAAAAAAAGTAAGAACTAGAGTAACATTTTAGCTTTCCTAAATACAAAAAAGAAGTATAAAATGGAGCAGAGGAGGCAAAGCACATTGAAAAAGAAATGACACGGAGTCAATTTTATACAAAGTATGAGGTGAGATTAAGCACATAAATCATTTATAAATTATATCTATTATATTATTCTAACAGTAATTCTTATTAATATGTTATGTAATTCTCCTACTTAAATGTTTTCAAATTGTCTCAAATGGCAAAACTCAATTCTATGAGATACATGAGACAAACCTATAATGAAGAAAAGCTAAGAATAAAGAGACAACAAATTAAAAAATAATAAAGTTGTTAAAAAAAAGAAAGAAAAAAAGAGACAATTAACAAAGGCATTCTGGACAAATGGAAACAATGAAACAATTAAGGACATAAAGATCTAATAAATATAATCAATAAGGTAGGAATTACGGATATATATCAAACCTTAGACCTTGATAATATACCCTCTTCTTAAGCACAAATAGAATGCTCACCAAAGTTGACTTCTTTGTTGACCCAAAGTTGGGTCTCTATCTCAGTCTGCTTGGGCTGCTATACCAACGAAGTCAACAAAGACCAGACTGGATGGATTACAAAAACCCAACATTAATTTCTCATAGTTCTGGAGGCTGGGAAGTTCAAGATCAAGATGCTAGAGACTCAGTGTCTGGTCAGAACCCTCTTTCTGGTTCAAGATGGTTCCTTCCTGCTGTTTACTTACCTGATGACAGGTACTGGCTGTCCCTCTAGGGGTCTCATAAAGGCAGAGCACTCACAACCTAATCATCCCCTAAAGCTCCACCCCTAGGGCCATGGCCTGGGGGTTAGGAGATTGACCTGTGAACTTCATGGAACTTGAGGATACAGAAGGTAAGGAAACCTTGGAATGTCCTTGCATCTGGAACTGAACACTAATACCATCTAATACTCTCTCTCCACTGACAACCGTTGGGTGAAAGAGGTGTATAAACTGAAATGGCAGAGTTTCTAAGAGTATGGACACCACAATTTATGTTATGCAATTAAAGCAGTGACCTGAGGAAAATTCATGGCCTTAAATGATTAAACCAATAAAAAATAATTAAACTAATTTTCAACTCAAATATCTAGAAAAATTACCAAAAAATATAAAGAAAATAATGAAGATAAAAGAAGAGATTAATGTAGTAGAACTAATAAAGAATCACAGTGCTGAATTTTTAGAGGGAAAAAACAAAACAAAAACAAAACACCAGGAAATAACCTAATCACAAAAAAAAAGGAGAGGGGGATTACAAATATGCAAAATGAGTAAAAACTAGAAGAAAATAGTCACTGTGAAAAGGAAAATAAGGCATAAATAGGCTACTTTGCAAAACTCTATGCAAGTATAGTTGGAAACTATAGAATTGATTACACTGTATGAAAATAAAATTTATCAACACAGACTCCATTTAAAATAAAAGCTTAATCAGACCCTTCTCAAGAGTGGAAATAAGATGGAGAAAGTTACTAACAAGTGATTCCACACTGAAGTGCCGGACCTCCAAGGTTCACAGGGAAATTCTACAAACTTACAAAGATCTGATAATCCCAAAGCTCCATAAATTGTTGCATAAGTTATTCAAAGTATAAAAAATGGAGGAAAACTTTGAAATTATTTCTAAGAAGTAAATATAACTATACCTAAACCTAATAAGGATTAATTATGATAAGCATTATTATTATTATTATTATTTTAAGAATATACTCTAAAAATATAGATGCAAAAATTAAATAAAACACTAGCAGAACGATACCAGCACTATATAGTAAAAGAAAACATCAATAGCAAATTCTAGGAATGCAAGGAGTTAATTAAGTTAATTAATTAATTATTTTTTTGATGTAGAAGATTGAACCCAGGGCCTTGTACAAGTACTGTCCACTGAGCTACATACTCCTGTAAGGAGTTTAAATAAAAAATTCATTAACATAATTTATCTTATTATTAAATAAGGAGAAAAGCCACATGATTATGTCCAGGAAAAGACCTCCAAGATTAGTCAATATCCATTCTTGAAAAATGTACTTAGTAAGAATTGAGAGATTTCTTTATACAATTTGTGTGTATGTACATGTATATATATATATATATAGTTAAGGTATATTTCTGACCTAAATTTAGGATCTTATTTAATTGAGAAACATGGAAGCATTTCTGTTAATGCTAAAATGACAGAAGGATGCCATCTTCATTGTATCATAAATACAATTAGCTAAAAGTGTAAGGACTTGCAAAAAAAGTAGCTCTATATACAGATGAAATAACAGTTAAGTTTGACAATTCACAAGAACTAGTGATCAAACTAATTTAAATTAGATAAAGAATTCAGTAAGATAGTAGGATATAAATTAACTTATAAAAATCAATAGCCTTCATATATTCAAGGAAATAAACAATGTCAAGATATAATGGAAGATAAAAAGACTCATTTATAATTGCAGCAAATAAAAGTTGAAACTTAAAATTTTAAGTACATAAAATGTAACTGAGGAAAAAATTATGCAAAGAATAACACTATACTTTTATCATTGATAAAATTGGAAAAAATGTTTACAAACTATCCTTAAAAACATTAGGTAAAAAGACATGAGTTGTTCTTGGATAGGAAATACTCAACATGGTATGGGTATCGATTCTTCTCTAATTAGCATTAAATTTAACTCAATTACAAGAAAAATGTCAATAAGTTTTTGTTTTATTTTCTGGAGATGAGGAAATTAATTTTAAAGTCATGTAGAGAAATAAATATCCAAGAAGAGCTTGGATAACCCTAAACAGGGGGAAATGGAAAAGAAATGAAGGGAATGGTCTCACCAGATACAAAGTGTGCGCTAACTATTGATGATGAAGGCAGTTGCTACTGGCACACACTGAGAGACCAGAGGGACAGAAGAGAGAGTGTAGAAATAGATTCTAGTAACATGAAAATTTATTACTTGATAAATGTTGGCATTTCAAATTGCCAGGAAGAAGATGGACTTCTGTAATGTTGGGACAGTTGGATACCCATATGGAAAAAGGGAAAACTGGATCCACACCTCATACCATATGCTATGAATTACAAGAATGAAAAACCTAAAATGTAAAAATACAAAAGAAATCAACTATATAAAGTGTTAGAAGAAAACTTGGAAACATGGATGAGCTTCTTGTAAATTATATTTAGGAAAGCTTTTCTAGATCTGACCCAAAATTCATGTGCAATAAAGAAAAAGATCAATAGATTCTACTACATGAAATTAAGAAAGAATTGCGAAACAAAGAATAAAATCAAATGAATAATGAGTGATTCACTGAGAGAAAATATTTGTAACATGTGTGAGAGATCAGTGGTTATCTCTCTAAAATAGAACACATTTTTAAAAATTGGGAAAAGGACAAAACTCATGAATCCCACACAAGTACAGGCAAAATAATCCTCAAATGTGGAAATATGCTCAGTTATATTAAAAAAAACTTACAAAGAATAATACTTTACTTTTATCATTGATAAACTTGGAAAAATTCACAATAGGTTATGTTATTTTTCTAGGGCTACTGTAACAAAATCACCCAGATTGAGGAGTTAAATAACCTATCGTTATTCTCACTGTTCTGGATTCTAGAAGTTCAAGATCAACTTAATCATTTCTCTTAAAGATCCTATCTCCAAACATAGTCATATCCTGAAGTCCTGGAAAGTACCTGAGGTTATGGCTTCAACACAGGATTTCAACACAGGGGGTGGGCATGTATTAGGAATTGAACCCAGGGATACTTTACCATGTATCTACATCTCCAGCTTTTTCATTTTTTATTTTAAGACAATTCACTAAGTTGCTGAGGCTGACCTTGAACTTGTGATCTTCTTGCCTCAGTCTTTTGAGTGTCTGGGTTTATGGACATGTTCTATCTATGCTCAGCAGAACACATGAATTTTGAGGGAGCATAATTCTTCTCATAACACAGACACATATATTGCTTTTGGAAATTTAAATGGTGTTTTAAACATTTGGAGGGAAATATTGCAATCTCTAAAAATTATATATACAACATTTATCCTCTGACTCAGCAATCTGACTCCTATAACCTTTTCCTGAAGCTAAAACTTTAAACATTCAAACCAGCATAAAGCAAACAAAAACATATGCACAGAAATAATCATCAAATCATGACCTGTAGTAGTAAAATAACAGAAACCACCCTAATACCAGCATATAAAATATTGGATGTATCAATTATGGTACCTATGGTACCTCCACACATCAAAGTATTATTCAACAATCAAAACAAGGGAAAAACTTGGGCCAGGGTTGTAGCTCAGCGTTAGAGCGCTTGCTTGCACATGGGAGGCCCTGGGTTAGATCAGCACCACATAAAAATAAATAAGTGAACTAAAGGTATTGTGTCCAACTACAACTAAAAAATAAATATTTAAAAAAACACTAGGGAAGAACTCTATTAATTAGTGTTATTTCTAGGATATGTTTTAAGTAAAAAGAAAATCCCAATGCAAAGGGGTACATATATTAAGTTACTTTTTCATGTAAGAAAAGAAGAGAAATAAAAAAGAAGAACACAGACACACACAATTTTTGCAAAAACTGAACATGAGAAGAATAGACCAGATGCTGATGAAATGGTTGCCTGCATGATGGGTGTAGGGTAGGAATGAGAACAGGAAAGAGGAAATGAGGAAAGGGTGGATTTCTGCCTTTTTATATAGCTTTGACTTTTGAATAATGATAAAGTTATTCATATTTCAAAAGCAGAGTGAAGCAACATAAAGGATGATAGGACAAAAGGCCCTAATTTGAACACAGAGAAATAGACAAACCCTATTACACAGCAAATCAATAATAGAAGCCAATTGACCGACACACTGAAAGCAAAAATGAACTCACTTTGACACAGTGCTCTCCCTGTGCATGCTTAGTGGGCTAAATACTATTGCAAAGAAATTTAAACTTTACCCTGTTTGTTGTCCATTGTGGTATTGGTATAGTAATTCACACAGTATTTTGTGCAAATTGTAGGCTAGAGAAATGAGTCAATATTGGATGTTTGTAGCCACCATGAGAGAAGCTGAAGAGTCCTTTGTCTTGCACTTGGAGGTATCAGAGCAAACTATGGTCTCAACACATGAATTTCTTAGCTCTGTTCATGGAAAAAAAAAATCCCAGGTAGGAGGAAAGAAAAGCAATATTTGAAGGGAATATGGTATTGTTCCAGAAAACTAGAAAGTGTTCAAGAACTACCAGCCAAATTAGGGACAAATTGAGCATCAAAAAGAACAATGATCATAATGCTTTTCAGCACTTTGAATTAAAAAATCATGTTATTTAAAAACCAAATGAGTGAGCAAATCCAACTCAGGTGGAAGGGTGAGAGTTCTTTCTTCTAGAAAAGTATTTTACTAGCAGGATGCAGGCAAAGGAAGGATGGGATCAGAAACAACCATTGTGTCATCCTTGGCGTGCTGATGATTAGGTAAGCTACACAGAGGATGCTGAAGTGATGAGGTGAAAGCTGTGGGATGTCAAGGTACTCATAGTTCACCCTCACACCTTGTTTGCTAATTGCAAATGAAAAGGCAGTCCACATTGGCAGCACCTACTGGACCCCATTTTAAGCAGTAATGTACAGCTTTATCTGAAATGAGATTATTTGATCTGCCTCCTGATGTGATGCACTGAGGGAGACACAGAAAAACTTATATTGTATACTTGCTGAATGTATTCAATCATAATGCAGATATGAGAAAGCTATACAACCATTATGAAAAACAGTATGGAATTTCCTAAAAAAATTAAAATCAGAAATGTGTCATATGACCTTAACACGTCAAAGAGACATCTGCATCCTCATGTTTGCTGCAGTATTGGTTCACAATATTCAAGAAATGGAAGCAACCTCAGTGTCCATCAACAGATGAATGGATAAAGAAAATGTGATATAGACATGGAAGGAAATATTATTCACCCTTAAAAACAAGACAATCCTATTACTTGTAACAACACAGTTGAACCTGGCATGCATTCTTTCAAGTGAAACGGCCCAGGCACAGAAAAGACATGCTGAATGAGAACCATTATATGTGGACTCAGAGCTGGGCACAGTGGCGCATTCCTGTAATCCCAGTGGCTTGGGAGGCTGAGACAGGAGGATCGCAAGTTCAAAATCAGCCTCAACAACTTAGCTAGGCTCTCAGCAACTTAGACTGTGTCTTGAAATAAAATATAAAACAAAGGGCTGGGGATGCACTGGTTAAGCACCTCTGAGTTCAATCCCTGATATGAAGAAAAAAAAAAAAAAGCTGGTCTCAGAAAAGTAGAAAGTAGACTGTCAGCCAAGACTATGCAGGTTTGGGGACATTGGTCAAAGCATACCTAATGTTGATTAGATAGGAGGAATAAGTTCAAGAGCTTTATTATACAATAGGGTGAACGTAGTAAATAGCAATGTAACGTTGTCTTGAAAATTGCCTTGAGTAGATTTGAAGTGTTATCACTACATTTGAGGCAAAGCATTTGCTAATTAGTTCAATTTAGCCATTTCACAATGGATACATATTTCAAAAAAACACATTATACATGATAAATATGGACAATATTTATCTGTCAACAAAAATAAAGAAATTTGAGAGGATAATGAGAAAAATCAAAATTTGTGGGAGTGGCCTGGATATTATGAAATTCTCACACTACTTTAAGACAAAAAAGTGAGGAAAGTGTTAATTAACCCACTTGAATCAAATGTATGAAATATGATATGTCAAGAACTATGTAATGTTTTGAACAACCAATAATAAAAATTTTAAAAAAAGAATGAAGAGACATGACAAGTAACTGTAATTCATGATATTAGATTTGATATTTAATTTTTAGAAATTCATAAAAACACTTTCATGATAATTGAGAAAAGTTTAATATTTTTTGGCTATTAGATAATATTTTTGTCAATTTTTCTGAGTGGTAATGATATTGTGGATATATAGGAAAATGTCCTTGTTCATAGAAGATAAATTATGAAATGTTTAGAAATGCAGTGTCATGATGTCTATAACTTTGATCCCAATGGTTCAGCAGAAAAATTAATCCAAACATACAAAGGGAAAAAAGATGCTAAAAATAGGTGAGAAAGATAGGCCTAAGGAATTAATCCAGAGACCACATGTGGAGTGATCCATAGAGAAGTATCCCACAGTTGTTCACAATAGCCTTCCCAGAATTACGGTTGGCTATCCTTCATTGTATATATTTCACTCTAGATGAAAATGGAAACACTATGAGGGGTTTTCATGGGGAAATGGCATAATAATGAGTCAATGAACAACAAATCCACTAACACAATTTCTTGCTATATATATTTCCTTAGAAAACTATGAAGATTTGTATCCTAGTGAAGAAACTTTGGATTCAGTGAAAACTCTTAGGATCTTGCTGTCATTATTTTCAGGGTCAGTTTTTTTTTTTTTTTGTCTAGAACTGTTTGTTTATCCATTTTTTATTTGTTTATCCATTTAGTCATCCCTTATGCATACACTATTTACCTATATCAGGTAAAAAAATGTTGTCTGAATCTGAACATTCAAATATGACCCAGACTGTCTGCTTCAACATCTACAGGGACAGACATGATAGAATATTAACTAAATACAGTGCTGTGGGAGTCCAGAGGAGAAGACTAGCCTTAGCCTGGGGGATTTCAGCGGGCTTCAGAGAAAACCTGATATAGCACCCTATAATTTTCCTTCCTGGTACTTATTCACAATTATGGCTATGGAATGATTGAAGAAATTATTGAGTTAACATATTATTTCCCCACTGGACATCACACATGGTAGGAGCAGACACCAGATCTGTTTGGTTCACCATTTTACACCCAACACACTGCTTGGGCCATTCTGTGGTTTCAATAATGATTTGTTGCCTGGCGCAGTGGAGCATACCTATAATCCTAGTGGCTCATGGGAGGCAGAGACAGGAGGATTGTGAGTTCAAAGCCAGCCTTAGCAATGGTGAGGCACTAAGCAACTCAGTGAGACCCTGTCTCTAACTAAAATACAAATATGGCTGGGGATGTGGCTCAGTGGTCAAGTTCCCTGAGTTCAATCCCTGGTACCTCCGTGACTCAGAAAATAATGATTGTTGAATGAGTAAGTGGAATTGTTTCAGATCCCCAGGGTGAACTATTCATCAGATTAATAAGCAATATTGAAGCTTTTATACTCAGAAGCAATGGTAAATACAAAATGAAGGAATGAAAGAGAAGAAAGTGGTCATGAATGGATAATTGCATCTGTGAAGGTGAGTGAATGGCAGGGCAGTTCAGGCTTATTAAAAAGGGAGGGTCAGGAAGAGATTCATGCAGAGGAGCAACGTGACCAAATTGGCTTCTCTCAAAGATGGCAGAAACGTGGAGAAGGTCTCAGGCAAAGAGGATACCGGTTGAAAAGAGGACTTCTAGAAGTCTGAACGTAATGATAACAGCAGGGGAATTGAAAGACCTATTTCTCACAAGTATCCCTGAAGTTTAAGGAGAATTTGAAGTACATTTGGACAATGAGTCCATGAACTTGAAGACACTGTTGAGGTGTCTAATTTGAGTAGAAACATTGGTGCCATTCACTAAAATGGAGAAGAGTGTTCCTACTTATTTACTAGACGTTCCTGGGGAAACCTTAATCACATCATTGGAAAGCTTTGTATAGAACTTAGGAATCCATTTAGTGACAAAATCCTGAGGTGAGTAGCCATAGGTATGAAGGTGATAGCTGAAGCCATTGTGGGAGATGATGTTTCCCAAGGGTAGAGAGTGAGATGACAGCGGAATTGAGAACGTGCTGTTAGAAAGAACCAATAATCTTGAGAATCCTGTTATGATCTGGAGCTCATTCTATGTCATCAGAGTTCAAAACACATGGCTTCACTCTCAACTGGGAAAATTGGGAGGCCCATGCATCAGTCAGGATTCCAACAGGAAGCAGTACTCATGGAGGTGGTTTGTGACCTTAACGAAGGGACTCCTTCGTTCAGTGGTGTCAACAGCAGTAAGAACAACTGAGGGCACCCAGAGAATAGCACCAGTGGGAAACCAACTTCTAGACCAACAGACAAGGAGACCAAGTAATGTTACTGGAGCCTGGGAGAACTCAGCTATGGAGAAGAGATTGCCAAGTAGGAAATGAAGAGAAAGAAGAATAAGCTTGTGGCCAGAGAGGCCTCAATGAAAAGTGAGTTGCAGGAGAAGGAGCCCTTCCACCTCTATCGCCTCCACACTTAAAAGCATATGAGATATGAAATCTATCATTTTCAAGTTTACAAGTCGGTGGCTTTTTGTCTGCTCCCAGGGATGTGCAGCCATCACGATTATCCAATTCCAGAACATTTTCATCATCCCCAGAGTCAGCCGGGACAGCTTTGGAAGCTTTCCTAACGGGTTTGGAATGTGTTTTGTGGGCAAGGAGGAGTTAAGGGAAGGTTTGTGCGGGAGCAAATGTGATCAAATAGGTTTCTTAAAAAGAAGGGAGAAAGGTGGAGAATATCTTGTACAAAGAAGAACCCCCCTACCTTTTAGCAGGTTTTTCATTGTCCTCTTTCCCTAGCTTTTGTAAACTACCAATCTACTTTCTCTCTAGACAAAAATAATGCATTATTCTTGATATTTCATAGGAATAGATCACACACTATGTATCTTTCTCCTTTCAATTAGCATGACATTTTCAAGTTCATCCATTCATGTTGTAGTGCCTATCAGTAGTTTGTTCCTTTCGAGGAAAAAAAAAATTCCATTGTGTTGACATACCACATTTATTTATCCCTTCATTCATTGAAGAATCTATAAATTTCTTCTTGGATTGTTTCCACTTATTTCTTGCCTGCACAGAGCCTCAAGTTCAGCCAGGGCCTTCTCAGGTCTTTCCTGAGCATGTACACAGCCCTATGTACAGGTGTGGACTTACAGACTTCCAGGAATGCTAGAGCTTTTCCAAGGCCCTGTAGACAGCTCATTGTCCAAATTATTCTTTAAAATTTTTTCTCTTTCACTAATTGATATACTTTGCTTAAGGCAGCATCTATATTGAAACTCTTGCAGGTACGTATTTTTGGCAAATGCCTCCACTCCCAGAGGATATTGGCATTGTGCAAGTTCTGAGACAGGTTGAACTTTAATGTGGACTGCAAATTTATCAGGCACAGAAACACAATCCTTAACATACCACTTATCCAGGCCCTTTAATAGACCAGTGCTCTAGAAGAATTCCCGTTGCCTCTTCTCTTCATCCTGAATAGGCAGACGTAAAGGACAATACTCCTTTTTTAGGTAGTGAGATTCAACCAGCCACTTTGTGACTGATCTAAGGTTTCTGAATGGGAACTCTAGTTCTCTGTATTTTACACAAAAGAGTAGTAAAAAGACTTCTTGATGAGGACTGGGAGTGTTGTTTAGAGTGTGGAGGCCTAGAACTTGGGTGAGGTGCCTGGACCATCCAACCACCACCATTCACCACCATCCACCCATTTATTCTTCTCCTGCCTTGTACAGTGCTGTGAGGAGCCTCACGGAGTAACTCAGCTCCAGGCAGAGTAGCAGGACATGCAGTTTCAACATTCTGAGAGGTAATACTGAGTGACTCAAACATAAATAAGTGGTGGCAGGCTTTGATTATTTCCTGGGATCCCAGAAGAAACTGAAAAATTTCTTCTTATGCAGAAATTCTCATCTTCTCTGCCATTTTCCTCTCCTTTGGCTCCCTACTCTCATTTAGTACCCTGCCCTCATGGAGTCTCAACAATTAGTGCCCACTTGAGTTTATTTTCTAACCTACCATGTTCCAATTTTCCCCTTTCCTTGTAGTTATTAAAATCTACCTCTCTTGTATCCCTATCATGTGAGAAAGCTCTGCTCCACACTGTTGTACACTGAGATGGTAACCACTGAAAGAGGGTACTGTTATTTCTTCCAGGTAATAAATTTTGAAGGAGCAATGAATAAAAATTATAGGAAAAACAGAAAGGTTTGTGAAGTAGATATTTAATAGCTATCAATTTTTAATTTTCTACTCTGTCAGTTTTACACTTTCAATATTTATGATGATGCTATGAAGAAAGTATTTATTTTTCTATTTTGTAGATGACACATCTTGTTGATTTGACAAATCTTGTTGATCAGAAAGATGAGGAGATATAGGTAGTAAAAGGTAGAGCTATCGCTGGAACCCAGGACCAAGGCTTTTATTTCAAAGCCTTAAATAGCCCTCCTCAGAGAGCCCTCCTGGAAGGAAGCAATTCAGGATGGAGGCTCCTGTTCAGGATGCTGTGGGAGGAATTCACATTCTTGAGTTCACCATATCCCTTTTTTTTGGCGGGGGGGTACCAGGGATTGAACTCAGGGGCACTTGACCACTGAGCCACATCCCCAGTCCTATTTTGTATTTTATTTAGAGACAGGGTCTCACTGACAGCCCCTCACTTTTGCTGAGGCTGGCTTTGAACTCATGATCCTCCTGCCTCAGCCCCACGAGCCTCTATGATTCTAGGCACCATTGCATCCGTCCTATCCCTTTTAATTCTGATCAGATAGGATAGAATTTTCTTCCAAGCCAGCAATTTTCTTCTTTAATTTTCATTTTGCCTTTTGGATTTCAATGATCATTTTTTTTCTCTTCCAGTTTTTGGAAATCAAGAAGAGAAACCTCTGACCTTTCTCTTTGGTGGCCCAAATTGCACAGAGAACAGGCAGAATTAATAAAGGGCACTGTTCCACTGGCAATAGGACTTTTGTGAGTTTCTAAATAATGAATGCTTAATAGCCAGGTAGCCTAGAGGAGGGTCCTGGATGAAGAGGCATAAATAACAGCGTCTCAATGGCAATGTGGCCAAGCACCCTCCTGCCCTTCTTTTCTCCTTCATCTATTGTTGTGGGATTCGGGAGGAAAGACAGCTTGTGCCTTCAGGGCAGGGGGAATGTGAGCACAGCGACCTTTATGAGTGCTCTGATTTTAATGAAGCTCCAGGTTGGAACTGTGGTAGGCACCAGTCAGGAAATTCTCAGCCCTGGCTCGTGCTGCAGGGAAAGCAGCTGGCTCCTGATTACTTGTGGGTGGTTAGTTACCCAACTGCTTTTCTACCATTTATCCAGTTGGGCAAGAAACCAGGGGAGAGTGGACTATAAGTAAATTGTCCTCTGCCTCTGTCTCCCATATATTGGTGAGATTCAAGCCCAGGAGAGAAAGATTGATGTTTGAATTTGCCCAGGATTGTTAAAGAGAAATAAAAAAGCAAATGTTGTGTATTAATTTCTGGCATCTTTGTTGTGGCGGTTTCATCTTCTGCTGACTGGTGTAGACAATTGAGGTGGCCAAGTGTGATGTCCATTTTCACATGAGGTTTGAGGAAGTCTGAAGATACACCTTGGCGTGTGCCTATGGATTGTGCAAACTTGGGTCATGTCCTGCATATTCACATCATCCATGGCATTGATGTCTAAGTTATAATGCTCTCTGCCTTTACAGGATTCTTTTTCCTGATCTTTTTCTCTTTTCATTCCTTCTTTGCTTCCCTTTACAAATGAACAGTGTCTCCTCTACATTTAGACTGTCACGGGGGAAGGGAGGGAGGGGCTCACCGCTGATGAGGACAAGCCCGTATTTGGAGCAGTTCATATTTGTTGATTTTTCACAAAACAGTGGTCCCTGAACCTCACGTTATTGGCCAGAACTAAACACGAGTCATGATAAATGTGTCTGAGCAAAGTTAGAATTTGTTGTCTGTGGTGAAATATGAGGGCAACATCAAACTCCCATCTTGTTCCCCTTACCAAAGCCACTAAAAATAGTTCCTCATTGTGGTCCCTGAGATTAAAAGAAAAGACAGTTCTCAGTGGTTTATTACACTAGGTTCTGAAGGCTCACAGACATCCAACAGTTAACACCCAGTTGGATTGTGATGGGTTAAGTTTAAGTGAATCAGGCCCAGAAGGATTGAATTTCCTTTCCAATACACATACGTTTTAAATGAAGGGGGAAAGGTGCATGGGGCACAATACATTTATTTGCCAAACCCCAAACATTCAAAAAATAATTCAAGATGTCTCAGTAAATCCAGCCAGCTGCCCCATCTTCCCTCTCTCTGGAAATAATTGTCCTCATATGCATTCTGATAGGTGCATGGAGAGTGGTGGCTGATCCTCTGGTATCCAAGTTTTAGATCTTCTAGTCTCTGGTACAGATTACTTTGAATTCGCAGATGGTCTGTTGATAGGATTTTAGTAGCTTTTCCCCAAAGTATGATGCAAAGATTTCTCAATCCACCCAACCTCGCCCAGTGTCTGCTGAAATACACACGAGGTGAAGATTTTTATTTACCGAGAATGTATGTCTCAAATATTTAGGTCAAAAGCATTTATATTGTCTCCAGTTTCCATGCGGTAACATATTAATGACTATTTGTTGAATTTGGGTGAGACCAAAAAATGGTGGAAACATGGATTAATTTTTTTTCTGGAATCTAAGTAAGTTAGAATATGGAGGCTAAAAACAGAGGAAGAGAGGAGAACAAGAATGTTAAATCAGGAAGTTGCAGGAGGGGGCAGGAAGAAATGGGAGCAATGGTCTATAGAGTTAGAGGGAAGATATAATCCTAAGAAGATTTGACTGAGTCCACACATCTTGTGGACCACCAAATGTGAGCAAATGGTTCCACTAACCTCATTTATTTTGGCCAATTTAGGTGGTGAAAAGTAAGGGTGGGAATGTATTGTTCCGTTTTTAGGGTATACATGGTGTATTACAAAACCATGCTGATCACATATGAATCTCCTGTGGTCGTTCTCCCCCCCCCCCACAGTATGGACAGGTTTTAGGTATGGAGAGGAGATGGAGTGAAGATTAGAGAAGATATACTTCTGATATACTATATAGTTCTGACATCTTTCAAGATATAGTTCTGCTACTGAGTAGATTGAGGAGTCATTGCTGGAATTAGAGAAGGAGATAAGGGGAGACTGGCATAAATGGTGTCTTAAAGAACAACAAAACCACAGATGTAGTTTGGAGTTGTATGCATATTGGTGCTCATTTAAAAACTGCTGTTGACCAAATTATAGTGTTATATTGTGTGCTTGTACATAAATGAAACAACAGATCCCATTATTGTGTACAACCACAATGTATCAATAAAAAATGTGGGGAAAAAAACCTGCTATCATTTCAATATTATAAACAGGTGAAGCTGTCCTATATCCCTAGTTCACTTTCTAAGAAAAAGAGTGTCCATAGACGCCTTTCTATGATTTGTGTAGTGCTGCTAAAACCACAGAAAGTGAATTTTTATTTGACATAGTATTTGTACATATTTATGGGGTACAGTAAAATAATTTGATACATGCATATAATAGTCAACGATCAAACTAGAATAATTAACATTTTTGTCTTCTCAGACATTTATCATTTCTATGTGTTGGGAAACTTCAGACTCTTATTTTATAGTTATTTTGAAGTATATCATAAATTATGATGGACTACAGCTACCCTATTGAGTCTCTAAACACAAAACAGTTCCCCCTGTCTGTATTTTTCTATGCTCTTTCTCACCTTCTCCTCCTCTTTATAATCCTAATGACCACTCCTCTACCCTGTCCTTCTATGAGGTCAACTTGATTAACTTAATTCACAGTGATTGAGAACATGTGGCATTCGTCTTTGTGTGCCTGGCTTATTTCATGTAACATGATGTCTTCCATCCATGTTGCTGCAGATAACAGGATTTCATCTCTTTTTAAGACTGAATAATATTCCTTTGTGTATGTATGCACCACATTTATTCATTCATCTGCTTATGGACACCTTAGGTAATATCATATCAGGTATTACAATAACTAAGAGAGTGCAGGCCTCTCTTGGATATAACAATTTCATTTCCCTTGGATATGCACCCAGGGACGGCATTGCTAGATCATGTGATAACTCTAATTTTAATTTTTTGAGAGAGTTCCATACTATTTTCCATAATAATTCTATTCATTTACACCAACAATGTATCAGAATTTTTCTTTTTCCACATCCTTCCCAGCATTGTTATTTTTTATCTTTTGTATATTAATCTCCTAATTGTTGTGAAATGATATCTTACTGTGGTTTAGATTTGCATTTTCCTTATCATTAGTGATAGTGAGCTTTTTTACCATATTTATTGGCCATTTGTGTGTGTGTATGTGTGTGTGTGTACATATATATTTAAAAAAAATTTCCATAAATTTTCTAACATGTAAAGAATGAGGCTGTTTCTGTGTTCTCAACATTCAGATCTAAGCTTCACTTTACAAGCCAAAGACTCAGGCACAGTTTTAAACTCTAATCAAATTTACTTAAATAGGACTCATTGTCCCCAAAGTTTGGTAACGTGAGTTTAAAATATCTCCTTTTCCCTGGAGCATTTATTCTTTAATAGCTGACTTTTGTAAGAGGAGGTTATAGATTAAAAGACAGATAAATCAATGGACTTTTAAAATTTCAGTTTCACTACTGTGTGGAATTCACTACAATGGAATTGAGATGGTTTCAGGAGAAGATGAAATAATTGGAGTAAGACCAGCTGGATCAAGCCTAAGTCTGGATAAGAAGCTCATGGGGGAGCCCCGGAGTCTGCTGAGAGCACCTGCAAACCAACATTTGGGTGGAATCTGCTTCACTGTATCACTGGCTGCTCCTCATGAATCTCCGCCTGGTGTACTCCTCATCTGCTTGGGCCTCCACACCCAGCTCTCATTTCAACTAAAAGGAACTGGTACCTTCAGGTAGACCCGCTCTGGTTGCTGGTGGGGCCACTTACTGTTTGTTTATTCTCTGCAAGTTACTTTGACTCTCAGCTTTAGTTTTCTTGTCAAATGGGACTTGTTTTGAAGTTCAGTCAAGTGATTTTTGAAAAGCAACCAGTCCTGTCACCTGCAAGGGAGTGACTAAAAGAACAACTCTGAGGACAGACAGCCTGATGATTGGCGAAGTGAACGTGAGCAGGTTACTTCACCTTCCTGGGCCTCAGTTTCCTCATCTGCAACTTGTGACTAATAAAGATGCTATCCCTTGGAGTAGTCGTCAAGATTAAATGTGTCAAAATGTGTGAAGTGCTGGGGACATAGCTCAGTTGGTAGAGTGCTTGCCTTGCATGCACAAGGCCCTGGGTTCTAATACCCAGCACCACACACACACACACACACACACACACACACACACACACAGTCAATATGTGTGAAGTGGCAAAAAATCTACTTGGTAAGTGGTATAAAAGTGCCCTTTCTCATTGCTAAGCTGATGGGGTTTGCTCTGGTCAGTTTTTCACTGAGCTTAGCCTTCACTGAACCTGCTAAGGGCAAAGTCCATTTTGTTCAATTCGGGCAACACAAAGATAAGCAATGACCTAGCAATTTGGGGTCTCCTGGGGTCTCCACATATGGACAGAAGCCAAGGGAAAAGGTTCTTTCCCTCCATGAGACTGCCTTGTCTTCCTTGTACCAGAGGCACAGGGAGGGAAGCTCTGGGGTACCCTCCCCACTGGTTTGCTGTTTGCTTCTTGAATGCACATGTTAATTGAAATTACAGCTCTAAGGGGGGCTCACAGCCCCAGGGGCATCCCTAAATCTCTGGCTAGCAAGTGGGAGGCCTGAGCCTGGAGGACCTGCATCTAGTCTGCTAGTCAGTGGCTTGGAGATACCAACTCCTGAAGCACATAGACCCCCAGGAGCTAAATACCCCGGGGTGAGTGGTTCATAGTATGAGTAGGGGTGAGAGGCAGAAGGAACCGCAGTGACACATGGAAAGATTCCTTGCTGACTTCAGATTGTCACACAAGATGAAGCAGCGCTGCAGGCTTTCCACCAGGTGTGGTGGCAGTGTGTGCTGGCGTACACACACACATGTGTACAGTCGTGCTATAATGACCTCCACGGAAACCTCCTCTGCCATCCTTCCCATCCACACAGTTGGAGCAATTAGGTAGAACTTGGGTGGAATGATTCATGCTTCAATAAATTCAATTTCAACAAAACATAATTATGGTGAGTCACCTAATCGCAGCTGTAATCATGGCCCACCCCTCTAGAAGTCAAAACAGTTGAGGGCATTCAGCAAGGACAGCTGAGCCCTCAGGATGACTGAAGCCTCCACCTTTTGCCAAGCAGCCATTTTTGGGACTCCAATTTCTTTCTAATTTTTCAAATTACAGAATATTTTAGGCATACATAAGGGTGCAATGAATAGTCTGGCGAGTGCTGTGTATACACTAACCACAGTAGAAATAAACATTGCAAATATGGTTCCCATTTCCCAGTTTCTCAAGAGACACAGCAGTATTTGATTTTGGTATTTATCATCCTCACAACTGCCTTTATAGGGCTACTCTCTCTTCTGCATCCTTAAATGTAGATAGCAATGTTTTCAGACATTTAGTATTAAATGGTATTATTTGTGTATCCTTCTGCAACATGATTTCTTAACTTTTAAAGATTATTTCTACTGAACACATTTCTTTAGTTTTATTGCATGAACTTGCTTTTGGAATTCCATGTATAAATAAGTCACAACTTTCTCATTCTCCCCTCTATGGATGAGTGTTTAGTTTGTTTCCAACATTGTCCATTACAAACAGTGCCACCATGAATATCCTTAGAAATGTTCCCTGTGTGGTTTGAGTTCCCCAAGCACACGCCTGGGAGTTGGTTGGCTGGGTTGCTGAATATCTCCCTTTTACTACTTATGCCATTAGTACTGGAATTGGTAACACAGATGAATTTAGGCCTACTATTTGATTAAATTACTGTTTTTTATTCCTTTTTTCTTCTTCTGCCTTATATTGAAACACTTGAATAGTTCTATATTTTGTTTTAATTTATATTGGATTAAAGCAACACATTATTATCTTTATCTTAGTGGTTGATCTCTATATATGTATATATGTATGTATGTATGTATGTATGTATGTATGTATGTATGTATTTATTTTACTTTCATAGTCCACTAAGACCTAATGGTACCACTCACAACTCTAAACATTTGTTCACTCCATATTTACCATCTTTCATATTACAGTTGTCACATATATAACATTTACATATACTGAAAATGTCACTAATAATAACATTTTTTAATGTAAGCAATTATAGATATTTTAAAGAGTTTAAGAGGAAAGACAGAATTGTTTCGTATTGTCCCAGATGTGATGGTCATTTGGATGTGTCATCTTGGCTAACCATTCTTTGACCGGACACTGACTTAGGTGCTTCTGTGCAGAAATTTAATAGAGTAATACTCTGTTATTGCTATTTACTTTAACTTAATCTAAGGGGAGCGAATCCTGTGTTGGACTTTGAAGAGAGGGGTAAAACTTTCCCTGAGCTCAGAGACTCCCAACCTGTGGGGTTCTAGCCTACTCATTTTCTTCCCTTATTGGTCATCTGCCCTAACCATATTTATATAAGCAAAATCATTGGTAACAACCCATTTTTTCTCTCAAATAAGATATATACAGAGAAATAAATAAATATGTAATATACATAAATATACATAATTATAGAGTCATAACTGTGATTTAAACATCAGATGTTTACTGGTTTTGATAATTTATTTTTTCTTGGAGAAACTCTAGTATCTTGTTCTTTTAGTCTGAAGAAATTCTTTTGGCAATTTTATACTGCAGGGTTGCTAGCAGTAAGGTCTTATTAGACTTTCTTTATCTGAAATAATTTTTTTGCCTACATTCCTGAAGAATATTTTGCTGGTATAAAATTCTGGATTAAAATTTTTCTCTTCATAGAACTTTAAAGCTATTGTTCTACTATCCTTCCACCTCCATGAATCCTGATGAGATTTCATCATCATTTGCATATATTTTCTCTCCAAGTAATATGTCATTTTCTTTACTGTTCTCAAGATTTATTCTTTGTTCATAATTTTAAGCAGTTTTATTACAATTTTGCTAGTCAGGGCTTTCTTTGAATTTATCAAATTTTTGCATTTTCTAAGTCTGTAACAATAAATAAGTAAATATGTAATATTTACAAAAACAATTTAAAAGCAATGACTTTAATTTGAATTTGTTTGAATTTGTTTTTCACCAAATTAGGAAAGCTTTTTGCTGTTATTTCTACAAAAAATACTTTGGCCTTATATCTTTCTCCTTTTTTCTGGAACTTTGATTGTATACATTTAGACCTTTGATGGTCATTTTCTCTTCTTAATTTTTAGACACACACACACACACACACACACACATTCTGGATAATAATCTTTTGATAGTTACATGTTTATAAATTTATTCTCCTGATCTTTTCCTTATTTTTTTCACTTTTTATAGTATCTTTTGTTTTATGTATTTTGTGTTTATTTTAATGTAAGTAATTTAAATTGATCTTTATTGTTGCTTTGAAATTTTCTTTTCCATATAGATTTAAAAATTATTTCCTACTCCAATGATTTAGAGATAGGGTATGATTTCTTCTAAAAGATTTTAGTTTTTTTTTCTTATCTATGTATTCAGTCAACATGAAATACAGATTTGTGTAAAGGGAAATGTAGAAATTTTTTGGATATTAATAACTAATTATCTCATCACATTCTTTTCTCCAGTGATCTGCAATGTTATCCCTATTTTGCATTATGTTTTCAAATATGGAATTCCTTTTATTTCCTTAGAAAATTTTCACCATCAAAGGAAAGAAATTCTCCACCTAGGAAGTCTTTATGGTGTCCAGAAAAATTCAAAAAGTCAACAGTACAATTTTATTAAGATTATTGGTTATTAAATTGGCCCTTCCAGTCATTCTTTGAATTTATTTCTAATTTTCTAAAGGAGGAAGTTTGGGGAGACAGTCAACTGGTAAATGCACTTTCTCCATGTGGTGAGCTTTGGGAGAATGGGCATTGACCATTTTGTTTTGTAGCACCACCAACACTACCAAGCTTATGAAAAAGAAGTTGATCATGAGAAACATCTCTTGGGCCAGTCTTTCCTTGCCACTTTTCAACTAGCAAGGCCACTCTCCATGTGAACACAGTTTTGAGTGTCTTCCTGGTGGAATTTGAGGGATTTAACTTCCAAATTTCTACTAAACTTAAATATCTCTAGATCAAATCCTGTCTCTACTTTTTTTTTTGAATATTTTTAGTTATAGATGGACACAATATCTTTATTTTATTTATTTATTTTTGTGTGGTGCTGAGGATCGAACCCAGAGCCTCACACATGCTAGGCAAGGGCTCTACCATTGAGCCCCAGCCCTAGCCCCAGATGACTCTGCTCTGAAGAAGAAAGTTCCTTCTCCAGTCTTCCCTGTCTGAATAGAGAACTGCAGGAAAGAAACTGGAAGGCCTCTGTTAGCTACTTTCCCCTCTGTTGAGCCACATTCACAGCCAGAAGCTGTTTCAAAGGCTCAGTCTACACTTAGAAACAAGTGGTGGTTGCGGATGATGCACTTTGTTCTCCAGCTGTCTTGACCACATAATAGCCAGCCTAGTCGGAGTCTGAACTGACTTCAGCCGTCAGGTACTCTGGGCCTGTGAATGCTGTCTTTGTATTTAACCTACTTTTGTTTCTTTCTTATTGCCAGAAAGGGCTAACACAGAATTCTCACTCTACCCACTGACCACTGCCTCTTCAGGGACTCAAAGAACATTTTAGATTCTGTCGACACAGTACCAAAGAACTAGTTTTAGCAACTTTTTGAAGAATATTCTTGAGGGAAGAACAGTAGAATGAATCTGACCTAACTTTCCTGTGTACATATATGGATGTGCTACAATGAATCTCACCATCATGTATATCTATAATTAAAAAAATACTATACGTAAATAGAAAAATCAGTAGATTAGAGGGAAGGAAATGGGGCTGGGGAGAGGAGAGAGAAAGAGGAAATTCTGGTGACTGAACAAGAGCAAATTATATTGCATAGTTTAATAATTATGTCAAATTGAACCTAACATTATATATAACTAAAAAGAACCAATAAAATAAAAATAAAGAATATTCTATTTAACTTTTCTGTTCCAAATTGACCTTTGATCTTAGTAGCCTCTTATAAATGTACAACACCATTGAAATCTTGGTTTTTAATTTTCTTGATAGGAAAAATTTCCCCATATTCCCTTCTTGTTTTCTGAAAGTTCCCTCTTTGCCTTCTCTACAGACTATATTCCAGAGTCAAAAATTCTATCAGAGGCACCAAGAACCACATATCAAAAATCTCTCTCTCTCTCTCTCTCTCTCTCTCTCTCACACACACACACACACACACACACACACACACACACACCTGAACACAAAGATGCGCCTGGGTCTTGGAATCCTCCCATGGAAATCTTGCTTTGCTGTTACTGTATCAGCCAATTGCTTCCTTTGTATTCTAGAGGGAATAGCTCCAGCAGCACCCTGCAGAGTTGGCTCAGGACTACATAAAGCCATCGGACCGATGGACATTATAGGCTTTGATTTTGATGCCACCTCTCCACCTTATATAATTTCCTTCTTTGGCAGCCCCAGGTCTGCAAAGCCAGAGGCTGAAGACCACAGGACCAGGAGGCATGAGCCTAGGGCCAGCTGGGCATCTCAGTCAAATAGATTTTTCCATCAGGAAGGATGGGGATCACAAACTTAGAAGCCAAAGGAACTAGTCATTTAGGGTAAATAAGCTAAATGGATCTGGCAGATCCTGAGATACACTTGGGAATTTATTGTTCCCCTACAGTGCCAACCCTAAAACAAGCATTTAGTTAAGATCGTTGCCAAGGGAACGAGGACCCCGGTTTCTAGGTCTTCTGAGTTTTCTAGAGACACCAACTACATGCATTTTTTTTTAAAGGAGCTATCTCAATATCTTGGTATTGGCAACTAATTCAAACTCAGAAATTAAACTTTCTGTGTTCCTAGTAAAATATGTCTCAATCCCTGGGTCACCAGTTGTAACCTCTAGACTAAATGGTATTTAAAGCCTCTTCCAGCACTGAAATGCTATACTTTAACTATCCAAATGTTCTAAATTGAAGAAAGAACTGGTGTTTGAATATGAGGAAAGTTTTCCTGGCACCCAGTTCTTGTATTTTCAAACAGGTGACCAACGTGAATTGTGAAATGCCCTTCAAGCGATCTTGAAGAATAAAAGACACCTCCTCCTGTCTGCAATTAGTTATAAGTAGTGTTAGCGGGTGAGGGGGGAGATGTTCCCTTGTAATTCTTCTCAGTTGTGATATTGTGAAAATGGTATTTTATGAGTTTTGTTTCAAATGTCCTCAGTTTCTTTCAAGAGAAAAAAGAGGTGGTAGTAGGTTTCTAATTCCCAGGACCTCTCCCCACTCAATTCCTGGAACCATCCTAGGGGACTCTGTAAACTGAAATTTAAAGTTTCAGTTTGTAGCTTCCCCTCTAAGGTTTAGATTAGGTTTCATAACTTGGAACTGAATTCAGGCAGTAGTTGGAATGCAGCTGAAAATGTCCATAGCTCTGGTTGTCAGCATGCTAATGAAAACCAGAGAGGGCAGTAAATAAAGGTGGAGATGAGTGATAGCAAAGATAGGAGACTTTTAACCTCGATTCGTTTTCACTATAATTCTTTCCTTAAGAAAATTGATCACAATGACCCTGATCCATTTTCTTATGGATTAAAAACACCTAGAAAACCCACAAACATCTTTTATACATGATGTGTGCTCAAGCCCCGAGTCAGCAGTTCAACAAGCAGAGAAAATTTAGTGTAGTTACTGATTGTATCAGGATAAATACAAAGTCTCTTATTCCAAAGTAACCGCAGTAAAGTAAACACACCACCACCCTTACAAAGAGACAGAAGATAGAGGCAAGAAAACAAAATAGAACACAGATGTATTGGGTTATTAATGAAACCCATTGCAACAGCACTGTGAATATTCATGGAGGAAAAGGGGGTGGACTGAAGCTCAGAGAAGCCAAGCTGGGCAAGTTATCCACTTTCATGTTTAAATGAATAATGTGGGTCATTGATAGTGAACCAAAGTGGTTTTGATGGCCAAATAGGAAGACAGGGCTGTCTGAGATTGTATTTTCTCCAGTACCTTTATTATCACTCAAACTTTAAGTGCTAATCCATATACCTGTTAAAAGGGATAAGGCATAGAAAAGTCTAATTGAATACTGTACATGTAATGGTTTAGATATTATAGAAGTGTCCCCCAAAAGCTCATGTGTGAGACAATGCAAGAATGTTCAGAGGGGAAATAATTGGGTTATGAGAACCTTAACCTAATCAGTGCATTAATCCACTTATGGACTAACTGAGTGGTAACTATAGGCAGGTAGGTTGTGGCTGGAGAAAGTCGGTCACTGGGGTTCTGTCTTTGGGTTTGTATTTTGTCCTTGGTGAGCAGACCTCTCTCTCTGCTGGCTAGTGGTCATGTTCTAAGCTGCTTTCCTCCTCCACACCCTTTGGTTATGATGTTCTGCCTCACCTTGGGCACAAAGCAATGGAGCTGGCTGGCTGTGGACTGAGACCTCTGAAACTGTGAGCCCCGAATAAACTTTTCCTCCTCTAGAACTGTTCTTGTCAAGTCTTTTGGTTGCAGCAACAAAAAAACTGATGAAAACACCATATGTTGTCTTGCCTTTCCAGCATCCAATTCTTGTTTCTTGTAATACTGCCTTGAGTTTTCTTTGGGGCATAGCCCCTCCAACACTGTGTGCAGTGCGCCTCTCCATCAACTGGCGACATGACCAAAGCCTGGACATAAAGAGAGACAAGACCTGCTCTCTGAAGAATTTGAATCTTGAGAGAAGTGAAGAGAAGTCCACAGATCATCCCAAAAGTGACAGTGGGTACGTCCCCTAATGCTGTTCTGGGCCCTGCCCTTTTCTGAGGTCTGCTAGTTCATCTTCTGTGACTTATAGAACTGTCCCAAAGCCTTCAAATAGACATCACTTTACACAGAGTTAACCAGAGTCACCTCTGTTGCTTGAAATCCAAGAAACTTAAAAAAGTATTCCAGACATCTTCCTTATGATTTTACCAGCTGAAAGCTGATGGTGAAAGACAGACCAAGAAGCCATTAAAAAATTATCAGAATTAACTAGTTAGTTTGGTGAGGTTGCTGTATACAAATTCAATATACAAAAATCAGTTGTATTTCTATATATCAGCGATAAATAATTGAAAATAAAATTTAAAAATATACCGTTTATCAGAGTATCAAAGATATCAAATACTTGGGATGAATCCACTAGTGAATCTATGTGTATATAATCTACGTAGATATCTATAAAACAACTTAAAGAAGACCCAAATAAGAAGATTATTGTTTTATGTCATTAAATTTGAGGGCAGCAATAGGTTTCTGAATAGAATCTCAGGGCTGATGATCGTGTAGTACCAGCTCATTTGCAAATATGGAAGTGAGACTAGCAGGATAAAACAGGCTATTCGGGTTAGTAGAGAAAGACCTCAGGAAGCCTTTTACTACCATCCTTGTGGTTGGGGTAGACCTACACTTCTTATCTCCCAGGGCCAATGTCTGTACAATACTTGCCTTTAACTGACACTTGCATTTTCTCAGAGTATTTTACCACCCATGGAAGATCAACTATCTTCTGTGAGATTCTCTGCCTGAATTAAACAGGTAACTCCATGTTGATTTCTGAGGTTGGTAATCTGCTCTATCTCTGACTTTGAAAGCAGCAGTCTTTGCTGGGAGACTCCTTCATTACCCCCAACTCAAGGGACCACATGCAAACAAAGAGCATCTTTTTGTTGCACTTTCCCAGTGTCTGGTCATAGACATGTGTAAACTCTACTTCTTTTTCTTCTAGAATAACCAGACTTTAGTAACCAAGCTCAGACAGAGAACTGCAGAATTCTACCCTACCCCCACACTTGATTTTCTCTCTGCTCTTTTTTCCTCTCTTCCTGGGTTATTCTTTCCAACTTGGGAGACAAGGAGAATGTGTATCCCAGGTAAAGTGAGGCGGGGAATGGGGAGGAGCTATGGCACAGACACATCAAAAGATCCCTTTGTGCTCAGGGCACATTATTCCTGGATTCCAATCAAGTGCCCCAAAACCCAACCAAGCTTTTCAGACAGCACAGAAACCAGTCATGCAGGCCTCTTGGGCTCTGCTTTTTTTAAAGCTTTATAGGGTACACTGAATTATTTGGTTGGGTCTTTTCAACCGTGTGACATTTGGGTTTTCAATGGCACAAATGGAGTTGATCATTAATTATTTGGATGCTTTAATTAAAAAAAAAACCTCACTGTGGATTTATGAGGGTCTGCTGGGGGGCAAGGACAAGGAGGCCTTCAGTGATTCTCTCATTTGAATGAGAGTGAGGGTTGTGAGGGTCTAGAAAGGGAGGGAATCATCTTCCAGGAAGGTCTTAAACCCAAGTTAGGTTTTATTTGATGGAGGAGGGGCTTACAATGGAGAAAATGGAAAGGGACACAAGAGAACAGAATTCTGGGACCTGCCAAATGCACTAGGGGGCAGGGCATTAAATAAAAATCAATGGTGTAGCAGGGAGCCGTCAGGAGTTCTGGAATCAATACCTTTCACGTCAAACTAGTAAGTCCTCTGGGTTGGGATGGGGGAAGGATTGGCTTCAGGAACACTGGATTATTTGAAACCAGAGAGGATCCCTGGGGAGAGGAGTCTGTGAGTGGAATGTCGAAAGCCCAGCGGGAAGGATGGATGTCTTCCTATTGCAGAAGAGTGAGCTCGGGAAGGTATAGCATCCATGTTCTTCCTTTCTGGGGGCATTTTGCAGGCTCAGCCTTCTTCTGTAACTTGGATGTATATCCCTCTTGATTCACACACTCTCTACTTCTTGACATCCTGAAAAACTCTCATACTCCCAGAGTTCACCTCTCCACAAAGGTCAATCTCAAAGACAAGTGATCTTGGGTTGGGTGGGAAAGCCTGGGAAAGGAACGGAGCTCTTCTCTGGAGACATGGGGCATTACCATCTAGGTAGCTTCTGGAACCCAGGAATCTTAGGAAAAAGTCTCAGCACATTTAAAGAATAGGGATGAAAATCACTTAACCTTGATATCAAAATGCACAGTCCTGCCATGTGCCAAGAAAACAAAGCAAAGCAAAACAAAAACAAACATAGTGATTTGTATGCACATTTTTTCTGATTTGCCCACTTGGGTTTAAACAACAACAATCTTGCTTCTAGTTAGAATAATTCAATATGGAAAATAAAAATAACATAGCCGGGCGCAGTGGCTCATGCCTGTAATCCCAGGCTTGGGAGGCTGAGGCTGGAGGATTGCGAGTTCAAAGCCAGCCTCAGCAACGGCCAGACACTAAGCACCTCTGTGAGACCCTGTCTCTAAATAAAATACAAAATAGGGCTGGGGAACAGGCTCAGTGGTCAAGCGCCCCTAAATTTAATCCCTGGTATATGCTCCCCCACTCCATAAATAAATGGAAAAATAACACAAAAATTTGGATGTCCCTATTGCCTCTCCTAAAATGGCACAAAACTATTTTAGGATTGTTTCTATGGTGCCAATTGACAAGCCACTACTATTCACAAGGGAAAGAAACTGAGTCTGAAGGAATTGAGACAGCATGCTCAGAAATTCAGCCACCTGGAAAATAAAACAAAACCAAACATTTCCCATAAAAGATCTCACCAACTTACCCACGGGGTCATAGCGTGAGCCTCCTCAGATGCTGCTCCAGGAGAAGAGCACTCACAAGAGAGTGATTGTTCTTCCTTAGAGCCACTTTCCTTCAAAGACCAGCCTGTCTGCCTCCAATTTAGAGATGAGAAAAATGAAATTCACCCCAGCATTTGTAGCAAGTCCCTCTGGGATATTTGGTAGTGTTTGCTTTGTCCAAAGTTAAGGGCTGGAGAGGTCAAGGAAAACTCTGGGGGTGAACCTGGCTCCAATGATCGGACACAGGAATCATGGAATTAGAGACTGGGAATTGTGATGTGGTGGATTTGATGAACATGAAAGCATCAGCAAGCTTGTGGGTCCCCTCCCAGCCTCAGGATAGGAGGTTTTGAAGGTGGGAGTTCAAAGCCCAATGGGAAGAGATGGATCACAGCTTTAGCAGAGAGGCCAGTGAGTCATTATCTCCGGAAGTCCTGCTCCTCAGGACTGCTGTCTCCCTCCATCAGTCAGAGAAGACAATGGGGACCCCACCAGGGGGTTTAGCAGTAAAAGTACACCATTGTATGTAGGCTCACCCTGATTTTCTCTATAATAAGAATCGAGGGCCTTATTTTGGTGTGAAGTTGTAGGGAAAGAAGGTGGGTGCCAGCTTTCATTCCAACATATATGGGTAATAATTAGTCATGTGCTTATATTTGGACCTAAACTCAAGATGCTGCAGTATGATAAAGTTTTATCATCTTACTTTTAATTTAGGACTTACAGATTTCAACAGATTTTAGGGCTGTCTGCTGATAAAAGAAAATATGCAATTTAAGAGGCATTTGGGGGATCAAACACTGAACCAAAGCAGATTCATTTACGTTCCTTTACCTGGGACCTTCTTTCCCCTCATATTTACCTAACAGTCTTATGTTCTTCATTCCTATCTTTGCTCAGTTTTTTTTTTGAGAGGAGAGAGAGAGAGAGAGAGAGAGAGAGAGAGAGAGAGAGAGAAAGAGAGAATTTTCAATATTTATTTTTTAGTTCTCGGCGGACACAACATCTTTGTTGGTATGTGGTGCTGAGGATCGAACCCGGGCCACACGCATGCCAGGCGAGCGCGCTGCCGCTTGAGCCACATCCCCAGCCCTTTGCTCAGTTCTTTAGAGATGCCTTCCTGTACTCCCCTGTCTAAACTAGGTCTTTACGTAAGATGGGGCAAAACATTCTCTATTTTTCCTTTACAACACTTATTACATGAAAAAATAATTCTAAATGGTGATCAGCTATTTAACCCTTCTTTCTTTCACTGGATAGTGAGGCCTTGAAGATAAGGACCATGCTCACATCTGATTTCCAGTGACAGACAATAGCTATTGAATGCATAGCCTTGACAGGAAGGCCCTGTCTCAGATTGGGTTCTTTGGCTAACTGCCTAGTGCCCTAGCTCAGTTCCATCATCTGTTAAACAATGAGGTTGGAATGGATGATCTCTAAGGCCCTTTTCAACAACATCATTCTACGGCACATTGTGACCCACTTGTAGTTCAAACTCCTTTGGCAGCTCCCTCAACTCCTGATTTCACCCCTCAAATAATCATGACCCTCCAGCACATTAATGATAAGAAGATGTTTTACTATTGATTCCTTTGGACAAAATTGTAGCTGGCAACCCTGGAAACTTCACTTCTCAAATTCCCATTTGTCATTTCTTCCCTTCTATCCTTTTTTTTGGCTCTCTGCTGCTTCCTCTTTCCCCTGGGACGCTCTCCTCTTTGTAGCTTCCAAATGTTCTCTATTTTAGTGAGATCAATTTAGGGTTTTCACAAATATCCTTCCCTATTCAGCTGCCTCAGGGCATTGCTGGGTAGACATCCAGTGAGCTCACCGTATCAGCTCAAATTCATTGTGAATCTCTTTCCGAGGCCACTATCCCTAACATCATGTTGGTAGCTTGAAACTAGCTGTGGCAAAAATATTTACACCGTGGAAATTGGCAAATGCTACATATCAGAATATTTGTCTCTTAGAGAATAATTGACATTTACCAACACATCACAGTCTAAGCTCCTCCCTCAGCCAGGGTTTGACCTAGATTAGGAAGCGGTTGAACCCAATGACCTGTCTTCATAAAACATCATCAGGCAGACTGGTCAGAGCCACAAAAGGTACATAAAAAAAATGACAGTTGTATTGGTCACTTTTCAACCAGTAGAACAGAACCAATTCCAGGTAAGTGAGGAAAGTTCACAAGAAACTTGTAGGTATTAAAAGAGCTAGGGGGGCACTTGGGTGAGGTGAGTCATAGGTCATCAGGAAGCCTCTGTTCCCTCTAAGGCTGGAGTGGCCAACAGAGGAGGTGGTGTCACCAGTGTTTAAAAACTGGGACTGCAGAGGGACAAACTTCCTAGTGGGAGTGGAACCCTAGAAGAGTAAGCTGCTGCCGCCATGTCTCCAGCAACATATAGAATGAGAGGAATACAGGGATTTTTTATTCTTCCTCCAGTGTTATGCTGAAGACTCCCATTGGCCAGACTTATATCAGAAGCCAAACGGAACAGGCATTTGGGAAATGTAAGCTGGCAGGGGTCAGCCCTTCTGATGCAGAGCAGCCCAGAACAAGGGCTGCCACCAAGTCTGACAACAGACAGTAAGTCACCGTCTTAAAACTGGACATCCATTACCTTCAAGGCTATCACCAATCATGTTGATTTCCTAAGTCCCAGAGTCAGGCTTTACTCTGTGCACCTAAATAATTCCTCTGAGTCTGACTCCCAGATTCATTCTACAGTCAAGAGTGATTGAGTTTTAAAAATTAAGAAATTGACAATTTTGCTATAGTTTCATAAAGTTGCTCCCAAGAACAGGGGACCATCTTGTTTTGTAGACGTATAGACAATTTTCCATCTTTTATTCATGGGACAAAAATAGGAATGGTTAGACATATTCTTTCTTTTTGCTTGTCTTTGTCTTCTCTTTATTCATGTGTTTATTATTTTCTGAGAATCTCTGTAGATTGCCAAAGATGTTTTAGGATTTGCTATCAGAGAGCTTACCAGTAGAATGGGAAGCAGCTGATCATAATGCAGTCAGGCAGGCAGCAATGCAGGATTCACAGACTAATCTTAGAGGAATAAAAATGCTTCTTCTTGGCTTGCTTCTATCTAGGCTTGCCGCGGAGGCAGATAAGAGCAACCAGGAGTCTCTAGCAGCTTCTGCGGTCCCCCAGCACTTGGACACTTTCAGGGTTAATCATCTCCTTACTCACAAAAGCTCCATATTCCCCTGGGGATATCCCCACAAGCGACTTTCACTAAATACAGATGTCCCTTAGGTCTGCAGGGGTTTGGTTCCAGGAATTCCCATGGATACCCAAATCTGTAGATGCTCAATATATTTGCATACAATCTGTGCATATTTTCCCGCATACTTTAAATCATCTCTGGATTACTTATAATACCGAATACAAGTGCTCTGTAAATAGTTATTATATGTATTGTTTAGGGAATCATGATAAAGAAAACCAGTCTATACGTGTTCAGTACAGAGGCAATTAAACAGAAATTCCCAACCACTGTGGCTTGAACTCGTGGATATGGAGCCCGTGGTTGTGGAAGGCTGGCTGCACCTGCCTATTTTGCTCATCTTCCCATTGGGGGTTAGTTTTAGCATCTTGTAATGAAACTTCAGTGTCTTATAAACTCATCAGATATCAGAAGATTTCTTCCTTGTCTGGAATGTGAATCTCCATTTCAGGCCTAGTGGACCTAGCAATAGAGCGTGGTGTGTTTACACCAACACTCAATAGGACACGGGGGCCCTCTGTGTGTTGTTACAGCTTCTCAAGGGTGCCAGAATTATCAGCACTTTCCCTTCACCTCAAGTCTTCAGTCTATACCCTTCTAGAGAATCCAACATGGAGAGCAATGTAATAATGAGCATATGGACGGTATGTGACGAGGATCTGCAGGAGGCACGGAGAGAGAATCAGGGAGAGACAGTGTAGAGAGGGAGGAAGAGGAAGACTGGGGTGGAGGAAGGAGAGAGAAAGACAGAGATAAAGAGGCTCAGTCTTGCTGCCATAAGCAGCAGTGGCGCATATCACCAAGGAGATAGCTAAGAAGGGTTCTGAGTCAGCCCCTCTGCATGCTGCTCTGGGACCACCCTTGTGCTGGGTAATAGCTGTGCTGTTGTTCAACCTTGAACAACCTGTGAAGTCAGCTTTGTGATTTGCGAATGCTTTGACTTGTAGAGATGGGATTCCAAAAGACCCAACTCAGGTCACAGAGATCCTGTGTTCCAACAGAATTGAATTATTTGAAGTACAATTTATGAGTAGTCATGGGTCCTTACAGAAGTAGCATGCATGCAAGTATAGACAGAAAGAAGCCTGTAAGTAGGACAGGGACCTGGGGCTACTCCTGGATTGGTGGCTTTTTTTCCATGTTCATTTGAGTAATGGAGACTCATTGTCTGATAGCCACATTTTCTTCATCTTCGTGCAGTAATGATGATGATCCTGGCCAGCTACAGGGGTTTATTGTGAGACTCACTTGAGCTCTGTCTGGTGAAAGCATTTTATAAATCATAATGTGTTACAACCATGCAAGGAAATATTATTTAAAAGACATTTCATGGTAGGATTCAGCTGCTTCCCACAAAGTAAGGGTCAGCTTACTAGTGCTGCCCGGATTGATGAAATGGTCCCAACTTGCATGTTTTAGTTTTTCTTTTACTAAATTGGAAACTAAACCCTCTTTGCTTACAAGTGAACATTGTTAAAAGGTTTATCTAACTTAGAAATGCCTAAAGTATTCCATTCAACTTGGTTTAAATTGTCCACGTGTAGAGGGGGAAGCCATAAAGGGCTTCTCCAGAAGGAAGTGTGTGCCCCAGGCCTTGAGTGCCAGACTTTCCAAAGAACAGCAGGAAAAGGGCTCTTTAGGTTTCCAAGGGTGTGTTCTGCAGCCCTTTGGTTGAGCATTTGTGCATACGTGTGTCTCCGTGTGCTGGTGCATTTATTAGAGGATGTGGTGGTGGCTGAGAGCAGGTGGTTTCCGATGCCAACACACTGCTTGCTTTTTAGAAAGAGTGGAGTTTTGCTTGGCTCCACAGCCAGCTGCTTTATCTGTTTTCATTTTAAAGACATGTTTCCAAAGCAACATTTCCTGAAATCTCTTGGCTGCATCCAGGTATGAGATTCATAGTTGCAAGTCCAGGGAGAAGGTGAGCTGCCAGGGAGAAGTTTACAGTTGGGTGGGTAGGCCATCCAAAGGAATGCCGCTTGAGGTCTTGCCAGGAAGTGGAGAAGAAGCCAGAAGCAAGGACCCTCCATAGGAAAAGTTCTTGCTCCAGCTCTGACTGTAAATTCATGTTCTAAGAATTTAGTTTGAACAATCAGACTGGATTCTTCTAATGGAGGAGAAATTCAAGTTTAACAGACCAACAATAGTTGAAAACAGTCCTTTCACAGAGGAGTTTTTTCTTAACTGTTTGTAATACCCACCCATTTGTTTAGTGGCACCGTGTCTCCTCTCAATCTTTTCTTATTGTACTTCTGTTCACTTGAGTAAATATCTTGCATACCTAGCCAGAATTTGAGCTCTGAGCTCATGTCAAATTTATTCCTAAAGTCTCCAGTGTCTTACAGTGCTAGCCCACAGCTGGCACTTAATAATTGTTGGTTGCATAAATAATCAAATGGTGAAAACAGAGAGAGTAACCCCAAAGATAACTTTTCCTTCCCTCACTTTATATATCCTCAGCTGTTGAGAACTTCTTGGCTCTGCCTAGCTCCTAGTCTTATAATTCTCACATTTATAATTACATTTCCCCGCTCAAGGTCTGTCCTAGGTTTTGGGACTTACCTTGCTGAACTCCGGTCATTTCTCTCTAGGGCTATCCCATTGGACAGTTCTCCCATTGGACAGTTCTCTATTTGTTTCCCCTTGTGTGGCCTCAGAAGACTTAACTATGCTTTGTGTTACAGAGAGACAATTTTTCTAACAGAGCTGCCTAACAATGAATCAGATTCAACAAGTAATGAATTCCCTGCTACTGGAGATTCTCAAGGACTGATGGGACCAACTTGGTGGGTTGTGGAAGGGGCTTCTAACAGAGAGAGTACCACACTGCTGTGATCCTTCAGAATTTGATGTGAACCATGGTCCGTGACAGGGGTCCTAGGAATCTGGCATCTGGTTAGCTATTTATGTCATCCTCCCCCAAATATCAGAGGAGCTCTGTATCTCTTTTCTAGAAGGTCTGAATTTGCAAAGTATAACCTAATGGATAGCAGAAAGGCTCAACCTTCTGGCTCACAGATCAATGATGGAGGCTCAAGGGGCTCTGTTGACAGGGCTGGTAGCCAGTTTCTTCTATACTCACTGTCCACGATCATCTTAGTTCTTTTTCTTCCTGCATATCCTAAACAGAAGACATTTTGCTTCAGTTTTTCCTCTTACTGTGATTCCCACCAATCTTTCTTCTCTTCTTTGTTCTTTCCTAATGGTTCTAGAATATGACTTCCTTCTCTTCTATGAAATAGACTTTTCTAGGGCCATGTTTTTTTTGTTTTTGTTTTTTTTTTTTTTGTAATATGGAACATTGGGACTTAAGTAGTGAGGCAGAAGTCTCTGGGGAAAGTCTCTTTTCCCTTCTTTTCTTTTAGCAACTGGACTAATGAAATCCCAGAGGTTCTTATTAAAAAGTGTATACTACCCCACCCCCAACCAGGAGACAGTGGCCCAAAATAAATAACAATTCCCTCCTTCAAAAGGATACTTTTGAATCTTTACCTCTGGAGGGCAAATCATATATTACACACATTCTCTGACCCTTCAACATTTTTACTCGTGGAATATCCAGCAGCTACATTCTGATTGTCAGATATCTATGCTAAGATATGCCTGAGTATGGAAGCCAGGTAGAAAAAGGGAGGAGTCAGGGTCTCACCACAGGGCAGAGAAGGGAGCTGTGTGTGGTAGGGCGAGAGGCACAGGTTGCTGTAGTTGGAAAGGGCCTTGTAGGTCTAGTCTCAAAGGCAAGAGAGGCATAGACATGACCAAAACCCTAGGTGTGAAAATACACTTCCATCCTTCCTCAATTTTCCTCTAGGAGTCTCTGAGTGTTTTTGTATAGGGCTTTTCTGGGATGGAATGGATTTCCCCAAGTTGGAAAATTAGGAAAGATGATGACCACAGCTGTATTGCAAAAAGAAAGAAAACCACAGGGCTGTACCTCATCCACTGTAGCCAAGTCAGGACTAATTAGTGCCCCTTTGTGGTTTGTATATTTTGGGAAAAATGAATAGCAATTTCCTCTTTCAAAAGGATACTTTTGGATCTCTACCTCTGGAGGGCAAATCAATATATTACACACATTCTCTGACCCTTATCTTCAACATTTTTACCCATGGGATATCCAACATAAGGTAGGTATCCCCAGATGCTTGCATCCAAGGAGGGTAAAATTTCACCTATTCCATTTGTGGGGTGTTTGTATTCATCTCATAATAGGATTTTACAGACAAATGAGAAATGATGGGATCATTTACTATCTTTTCCAAGGGTTTGGTAAAACAGTAGCTAGGTGTCTTTCTCTGGGGTTAAGGTCCTGAACAGCCATGTTACTATTGAGTAGCACAGAGGCACAAAATGATGCTCTAATTCCTTTCTCCTACGAGGGAGATTGTCAATGTATTTTTTTTCAACACTTTCAAATCCCAATTGTTTATAGTAAATGGAGATGGCAGAACCTGGCTGAAGTGGGAAGGCTGAGTTTTATCTAACCTTTAATTTACTTCTCCTCTCAAGTTTGTCCAAGTTCCTGAGACGCCTTTCCCATGTAAGTTAAACCAGTTTGTCAAGGGAAATATAAATTAAGAGCTCTGTTTCTGAGTTAAAAGGAAACTTGGGCTAGGGAAGCAGATTTTTGCTATGCTCCTCAGATCTCCAATATAATATAGGAATTGGAGTCAGCTCAGGACTTAGACGTGATGGATTCTGGAGGAATACAAAACTCTAAGAATGTGGGAGTAGTGTAAAGCCAGAAGCCCAGACTGACTGATCAGTGCTCTTAATAATCAGGTTGGAAATTCCATGGAATTATTGAAAGAGGAAAGTTTCTTCTCTTTTAGACAAAATGGGTTGTGAAACCATCCATATTCTCTAATTGGATTCCCAGATGGACGAGCCAAAGACCATGCCCAAACTAACAACAGTGACGCCATGGTCATCCCCATGTTTATTGTAGAAAGGCAGCTAAGCTTCTAGTGCTGCATGAGCTGTCCAATTATGGATCTCTGGATTGTATGACTTGGAAGACATACAATTAAGGAATAACTCTGGCAAAACTGGGTTTGTAAAACTGGTGTGGAGCCAGTAAGAAGTAACACAAATCTCCTTCTATTTCTCTTTGCTGGCCTAGAAATAATGATTGCAGGCTTACAGCCTTTAGTGTGAAAGACAAAGGCAATTGGAAATCCTGTTCTTTAACAGATACTTACTCACCAAATTCTGCCTTTGGTATCTCCCGAGTCTGAAGACCATTAAACCAGTATTTTTCACAGACATTCATAATGGTTACCTCATATACCTCACAAAACATTGAAAATTTTGATAAGAAAAGATAAAACAATGTGTTAGCAGCCTGAAAACTGGAACCCTATTTAGTTAAATTATGAAGAGTCCCTACAGTAAATGGGCAGATGATTCAAGGAAGAACCAATGAGAGAATGTTTCTCAAGAATAGCTAAGACTATTTTAAATAGATGATTACTATTTAAAAGCACACTGGAGATTAAAATGCAGATTCTAGGATTGTGCTTTCCAAATCCACTGGATCAGAGTTGCTGTGGGTGGGTCCCTGTGGTCTGCATTTGAAGCAAACTCTTATTGTAGATTGGATGGTGTCATTTGCCCATGTATGTACTATGATTTTTAAATATGCTAGGTACTGTTTGGAATTGATAATTATAAATCTTGTTCAAGAGGGTTCTGAATTGTCGAACTTTGAGTTCTGATATAGTTAGTCTCTCAATTACAAGATAGTTTATGAAATTTCTTGGTTTTAAGAAATGGTATTCACATTTCTTAGAAAGTAAGTTGGGAAGCCATGACCTAAAACAAATAACTGTTCAAGGTGTAAATTGCTGATAGAATCTTTCTGAAATCATAGATGGATTCAGCTTTAACAGACATTTAATGGGGCCTCCCCTGCATGGAATATTGAGCTTCTCAGAATTGTCCAGCTATTGACAGGGCCTGGTCTGAAGACTCCAAGTCCAACTTCTTCTCACCTACATATTTTCTAGAAGAGATGAGACCAGAAGTATTCTGACCTTGTGGGGAGGAGGGATGCCAGGAAAGGACCAGGGAAAGGACTCTAGAAGTAGGAGACTTGAGCTGGAGACATTTAGACTGAAAGTGTATGAATGTTTTATAAAGACTTGCTCTGCCTGTGGGAATATTCTGCATATTATGAGAGGAGTCCTGTGTTGCTCTGGAACTAATGGGGTTGGAGGAAGCCTGGGGCTGGCAGAAGCAGTTAGCTTGAGTGATCTGGGGCCTGGAGGATTGTGACTTAGGGATGAGGTAGAAGTTGGCCCGTTGTTGTTTTGTGAGGCCACTCTGACTCGTGTCTTTCCCAGTCTGGGTGCCAAGTTGTGAGATTAGCCATTCTGGGGTGGAACTTGCTCTTTGGAAACTGGCAACTCTCTGGTATCACAATGCCACCACACCCTGCTCCTTTTGCTCTTGATGTTGACCACCCAGCCTGAGCACGCTACCTTCTACTCCTGGGACAGTGACGTGGCTTGACCCCTAGAGTGGAGGGCTGGGAATTCCTTGTGAGCAGTCCTCCTGAGATCACTTGCAGGGTAGGTCTCTTCAGTCCTGGGCTCCAGGGCCTCATGAGCGAATCTGGGCCCTCTAGCTCTACTGCTATTCCAGTTTAGGGAATGCATAGATGTGTCACAGATTCAGCAGGAACAAGTTTGGAGAAACAAAGCTTTTATAGTAAGATTAATTTTCTCATTATTCTCTAGGAGCTGAAAAATTACAGTTCTCTATAGTTGTCTTCTCAATACTAGGAATCTCAGAAGCATCTCAGCTTCTTTTTGTATATTTATAAACCTAGTAGAAGAGATTGAAGCTATGAACTGATTTTTTCCTCTAATAGTTTCTCTACCTCTAGCACAATGTGTGTGTGAGTGGGTGTGTACCCCCCACCCATCAGTGTTCTCAGGACAGAGTAGGGCTCAGGTTGTGCCAGAGAATAGAAATGAAAGGCTGTTTGTAGCTTTGGTCTTTAAAGCCCACAACATGTGAGAGCCAGAAAGGACTCAAAACAAGGAGGGGAAAGAAAGCTCAGCCAAAAAGAAGCTGGAAGACCACCCTAGAAAATAACCCTCAGATAGAAGTGGAGGAGGAAACGAACAGGAAAAGGACGAGGCTTTACCCTTGGTGGGTAATAGAAAGAGGGTCCCTGCTCTCTAGGTCATCTACTGAGGCTCCCACGCCTTCAGCAAGGTGCAGACATCAAAATGGAATGGAAACCCTGAGCCTAGACAGGCAGGTGGCAGGAGCTAAAGATGACGAGTAGCAACTTGCTTGGATTGATGGCCGCTAATGACTAGTTGCTCCAAGGGAGCTCAGTGGACTGGCTTCCTAGCCTGAGGTCCAAATGGGTTTTGGTCCTCTGAGTTGGGGAGATGAAGGATTCTTGAAAGAATTGAGTTCTGATTCCATCAGCAATAGCATCTTAAACTTTGAATTTAGTCGGCACTACTTTCCTCTTCCCCTTCTACCACCTGTCCCCAAAGTTATTTCCTGCACATTCTGGTGATCATTTGCAGGCTGGCACATGCAACAATAGGAAAATTCCCTGAGTTGTAGTGACTTGGTGGCCACAGTCACTCCATCCATCTGTAATAGGCACCTTGGATGGCAAAGGAGCACCTTCTAGATATGGACTGACCTGCATGGTCACTTGGGGGGCCTTCGGTCCCTCATTATTCCGCAACTTTTAGAGCTAGGGTCAAGGAAAGGGTAGGCTAATGCTCTCTGAGCCACAGTATTTCCTCTTGAATCTATGTGATTTGGGAAAATGTGAGTCAGGACAGATGAGAAAGAGAGAAATATAATATCTGAATATTTCTAGGCTCACTCATTCTGGAGTAAAATACTCAGACCCAAATGAACATTTACTTTAATCCCTTTGTCTTTAATTTGATTCCTCCACTACGTTCCCTCTGAAACTCCTTCAAAGGTGGGGAAGGGGAATAAATTTATGCTTCATAGGGCGGACATCCTCCTCAGAAGTCTAGGAAATCTCTTGCAGATTTCAAAGGCATCTTAGCCTTTTCTGACATTTAAAAGCAAACAGCATCTCTGCCAGATAAAAGTGAGCTGAAAACAATGGTCAAGTTGATGTCCAGCTGGATGGAATCCGGTTCCTCCAAATTCCTTCCCGCATTATGAAATGGCACCACAAAAACTGATGCCTCACACACACACTCACACTCTCACACACACTCACATTCACACTCACACACACACTCACACACACTCTGACACTCACACACACACACTGACACACACATTCACACTCACACACATAGTTGCTGGATCGTTATGTATAAAATGAGCTCAGGGCAAATTATCAACAGAACATGGTTCAGATAATATCCTATGCCTTTCTCTATCATTAAGGTTTTAAGGGTGGGTTTCAAAACTGGGAGGATTAGAGCTGAGCTGTTAGGAAATACACAGCTGAGCACAGACTCTCTCCCTCTTGCTCTCATTGACTCTCTCTCTCTCTGTCTCTCTCCCCGCTCCCTCTCCTTCTCTTTAACAAGTTAGCAGCATGTGGCTGGCCCTCGTTCCAGCAGTGATTATTAAAATAAAAAACACCTTTGGCCATAAACACAAGTGAAAATTGAAACACGCTCATGAAATTTTATTATTTTTCGCTTCAATAACTTCACCCTACATGGAGAACTTTATTGGCCTCAGGAGGTCTTTGGGTTAGGTAATGAAAAAGCGTAGGGGTGGGCGATCCCAAGTGATCGGGTTGGGAGGCAGCTGGGGTTGCTCTGCGTGCATCTTGGCCTGGGGCCTTTGAGCTGCTCTAGTGTGCAGGTTTGCACACATGCACTGCTGGAGGCCAGCTCCCACCCCCACCTCTTGAGGCTGCTCTGCCTTTAGGTTGTAATAAGGGAGTTGGGTGTTGAGCTGGTTTAAAGCCAGCCCCCCTCTGCTGGCTTGTTGGACCCATGTTCAGGTCATTTGGCTGATTCTATGGACTTCCTGGAGCTTCCTTTCAACTTAAGGCACTTTTTGCCCCCACCTGGAATCTCCTACATCCCCCAACTCAGATGGAGGAGGGGAGGGGCGGCAGGGCAGATCTTAAGGAGCCAAAGAGGAGAAAGTGGGGAGAGGAGGTCTACAGTCACAGAGGGCTGGCCCAACTGAAGTCATTTACTTCTGAAAAGAGAGAATCGACAGTGTCATCTGAGGGTGGTCATTATTCATAGACAAAGAAAAAAAAAGACTTGAAAGACAAAACTTGGAGCTTTGTGTGAGAGAAATAAATTTCTGTCCCATTTAAATGACAGTTATATTAGCTTTTTAATTTTTTATCTTTTTGCTCATTTGTAACTGAGGATGGCCCCAAATATATAGTCACCCATTCCAGAGTGTTTGCTGTCTTTCTCAGAATTGAAACACAAGGTTTGGGGACAAGCCTTCCTAGACTGATAGTTCTGCTCTGGGGCGTTCTTGGTGACCTAGGCTCTGTAGAGATGATTACTGTAGCGTCCCTGGAATGTGACTCCCTAAATGATGCTATCTATATTTAAGGGAGCAGGTGGAATAAAGGATGATAAAGAAAGGGGAAGGGAGCATGCCATCTGTCTCCAAAGGGAGGGTCCAAGGGGCTGCTGATCTGTATATCCCACCAGCAGGAAGTTAGTCCCTTGGCCATACTTATTGCAAAGGAGGCTGGAAATTTCAGTCTTTATTATGAATAGAATTCCAGTCAGCTAAAAATGTTATTGTTAAGGAAGAGAGAGAGAGAGGAGATCTCAAAGGACAATGAGCAGCCTCTGCCACAGCAATTACAGTAGCCCAAACCTTGCCTGTCTTACTGGTCTGTGTTGGTTTAATCACTGTTCTTTTCATTGTTTCATAAACCCCTGTCTTCTCAGGAAATCTGTGCTCAGCTTTTCCTGGTTCATTTTATCTCTTTTGGTCAACAGCCTTCCTCAATGCTTTCCCATGGATTCTTGTTGTCTGTCCCATCAAAATTGTCCTTGAATCAACTTTATGCAAAACCTGCCAGCTTCATACTGTAGAGTCAGAACTTGGTTGGAACTAATAGTGAAAGAGACCAAGTCTATTAACCCCTGTTGAAACTTTATCAGAATTTTTTTTTAAAATTAAGGATCTGGGCACGCAGGCCTGTGCCATAAGGCTTATCATGTACTTATCAGTGTGGCATGAACTCAACTTACTTCCCAAAGCCTTCCTAGGAATGGGTTGGGACCAGAATATACTTGAATGCTATTGGCTCAGTAACTGTGGGTTTCTTTCTCCCTGCAGCCCTGTGTGGTTTTAGCCCCTCATCCTGAATAGAGTGACTCATATCACATCAGATCTCCCTTTGACTCTCTGAGCTGCGTCTCTCCTGAGCCATATGAGATGTTTCTGGCTGCTCCCTTTCCAGCATAATTAAATCCAGTAGGCCTCCTTGGTGACCTCATGAGTCTGAGTTAAGCCCATTTATGAAATATGAAATGATCCCAAATGCTCATGATACAGCTTTCCCAGGGGGCTGTGGAGGCGGATCATAAGCTAAGAGCTTCCTGCTGGAGATGCTGAAGGGAAGGCAGATGTGGCATCCCTGGAGATCAGCAGCACCTCCCGTGGGTTGGGCTCTAGCCTCAAGGGGTGGTCACGATCCTCAGCCTTCCCTGAGAGGCTTATTTCTATCATCTCCCTGCCTCACTTCTCTCTCCACTTAAGGGTACTGGCTCTTTTTTGGAGCAATCGACGAAAACAAAGATAAAGCCATTTTTCAATGGGTTGATGCTTTGTATTGACTCTTCATGGTGACTGGAGGCCTGGAGCAGAACTGAATTAACTGATCCATATGTTCACAAAGGCATGATTGAATGCCTAAGTTATAGGACTGGGTTTCTTCTATCCATCATTTATACAAGAGTGGAATGAAGAAGAGCATGAATGAATGAAGGCAAATCAGCTCCACTGGAGAAACATGGAGCTCGCTGCATTTATTGGGTAGTTAGTAGGGACAGTCATGGAGCATATCAGAGTCAACACTCACCATCCCTCCTTTCATGTTTCTGTATAGGAGAAAAGACTTCTATCCCTTCTACCCCTCATCAGGGTATAGGATCAGAGGTCTACTTCTGGTTTCTCTGTCCTCTTCTCATCTATTTAGCCTCCCACCCCTCCAAGCAAAGAGAAGAAAATAGCACATTTTATTGATGAGACCATGTCCAAGGTCACCACTTTGATGGGCCTTCTCTTGTAGTAAGTAGCTCAGAACTTGCTGTGCCTTTCCCAAGGTGGGCACTTAAATCCAAAATATAGGAGTGGGAGGAGGCGGAGAGGATGGTAAAGAGGAGCTTTCCTATAGTATTTCTGAAACAAGAAGCCTTAAATCACATCCTCACATAGTAAAACCAGAGCCCCTGTATTTGGGGGCCGGGGAACGTAGCCAGTGCTTACTTTGATCCTCATCTAAGTCCTATTTTCAATTTTGTAAGATCTGGGTATGAGATTGGGGAAAGAAGCGTGCCATGAGTTGGTTCTGTGCTTGGTCCCTCCTGTCATGCTCACTCCTACAAACCTTCTCAGCACTTACCTCCTTGAACACCAGTGCTTCCCTGCATCTCCAGTCATCTTCCTGTTCATTCCAGGTTTATTATACCACGCTCTATTGTACTTACAACAGGTGTGGAGGACAGAAGGGAAAATAGTAAGATGGAGAGAGGTAATGCACCATAGGCTAAGAAAGTCCTGTGTGACCAAAAGGTGAAATGCTAAAATGCACAGGCATGTTGAGGATGTTGGACGCTTCTTCTGTGCTCTGTCTATCCCAGACTTAAATCCCAGTTCTATAGCTTTCTAGCCATGTGGATCTTGAATAACTTCCCTATTTAAATTCAACTGTACTGCCTACCCTATAGGATTGTTTTGAAGATTAAGTAAGTTTTCATAAAACACCAAGCACATAAGTGACAATTAGTTGTCACCCTCACCAAGGCTGCCTCCTCCTCATTATCATAAATGTAGAGTTCCCAGATGTAAGCTCACATCAGTCCTAACTTAGGTGGTAGAGAAGATTCAGATCTTATTTATGCTTTGAGGGAAATTGTTGATATACAAGAAATGTTCTGGATTGAGAAGTGCCATATTTGCATTCTGGTCTCAGCTGAGTGTGGCTTTGGAAGCTCTTCCCTCTCTGAGTTTTAGTTTACACAGATAAAACACAGAGGGTTTGGTTTTCAGTGGCTTCCACGTGGGATTACCACATGAGATGAACCTTGGTGCTCATTATAAAATCAGATTTCTTGTCTCCTCCCAACACCTCCCAGATATTTGGTAGGCCTGAGATGGTTCAGGAGCATGTGTTGATTCAAGTTTAAGCTTTGTTTTTCAGTGCTTCCTTTATTTTTATCTGGGATACAGCCAGAACTTGGACATCAGGACCCTAGGTCATCTTTGAGACCCTAAAATACCCTGCTTGTATAGCAATGGTGTGGGAAGAGATGGAAGGAGGAAAAGATCTGAATCACAAAAATCAGAATAAGGGCTGGTTGGCAGAAATTTCCCGAAGGTTCACCTTTTGCCATTTTTTTTATTAAAAAAAGAAAACCAAGCATTTTATACCAAATGTATAACAGGCTTCAACTCTCAATTGATGAGAGAGCTTTCTGATGAGCGAGCATGGCCCCTTCTGCTCTATCATGAGACACAGAGTCAGGCTCTGGGAAAAGAACTGTCCCAGATAAACTGGAGGGATCTTCCTCTCAGAGCCGGTTCCCAATACCTCCATTTCCTTTGGAACAAATGCTCTCTTGATTAACCAGAATTTTTGGCAGCCAAGAGCAGAAAGGAGAATCCATCTTGTTGCTCTAACATGGGGTGTGGCCGTTCTCAAACCTTCCCATCTGAGTCTCTTTCCTTGGCAAACAGGATGGCTTTGTTGTGATCCCACAGCATTTCTCTCTTTAATCCAAAGAATGAAACAGAAAAACAAAAACAACAACAAAAAAAATGGTTCCCTCCACCAATAAACTGGAAGTCCTTTCATCCATTGAATGACATGGTTTCTCGCTTCTTCCCTTCACCATGGGGACAGGGTGGAGTCCACATTCCCTCAAGGAACCCAAGGTCATGACATTCATGGTGAACAAACTGCAGCCTCTAGAAAGCATTTCCAATTAACACACACAAAGCGTTTCCTACTGTCTCTTAAATTATGCTTCTATATTTATCGCTGCCAGCCAGCCCCTCCCTCTCTCCCCAGCTCCCCCATGCATGATCCCTGCTCCCCATTTAATCATTGACAGAACTGTTGCCATTCTTCTTTCTTCAATCTTCCATTTTCAGAACCACTTTGTTTATAAGAAGAATGTAATTGTTGCTTCCATTTTGATATCCCTGCCCACTAACATATATATGACTCTGAGGTTTTGTGATAAAATTCATCATTTACTTCCAAGATTTCTGTTGATGGGCATTTAATCTGTGCAGAATTTCATTACCCTCTGATTTACTGTGGCTTCAACACCAGCAAAGACTTTTCAAGTGTCAACTTTTTCCTCTTTCCCTTCCTCTCTCCTTTTTCCCTGTTGTCCTTCTAAACACACATACACAGATGTGCCTCTGCTAGCTTTCTCTCTCTCCCCCTCTCTTGTCTTCCTCTCCTCTCTCCACTGCTTCTCTGTCTCTGTCTCTCCTCATCTTCCGTCTTCCCCTGGTTTTGAGTTCAGTGTTCACATCCAAAGGATTGGCATTCTGATTTTTCCCTCCTAGGACACAGTTCTCTTAAGAGCAGCTTGGAGAGCACTGACCCCTGGGAGGTGAGGGGGCTCCTTATGTTGAAAGAGTTGTATTGAAAATCTGCAGAATGGCCTCAAAGTCCTCTTGAACAACTTACAGGGGCTGAGCTCGAGCCTTCTGAAAGATGGAATCCTACTTCAGCTTCCTAAGGGGCCAGTCTGTGCAATCTAAAGGATGTGATTTTTGCAGAACACTTGCATAATAAGATACCTAAGTTGTGTGTGTGTGAGAGGGGCGGGGGAGGGAGGGAGAGAGATAGAGAAAGAGAGAGAGATGGAGAGATATTCATGTGATCAGTGGTGAGACTCTTCTTCCTTTGTGCTACCTGTTCTCATCTCTTTGTTGACACATCAGTCCCTTGGAAGATGAATGCCCTCAAAAGGTAGGTATCAGTTGATCTTCAAAGAGAATGCAGCACCTTAATCCCACCCAAAAGAACTGTGGCCACCCATGTGCAGTATCAGGGCTCTTCCCCTTTCATCTATTCTACTTATATGCATCCCTCACCTTTTTAGTGATCTTTTTGCTTTCCTCCATCTCCCCGCCCATACACTCCACGTCTGTCTTCCTCTCCTCTTCCCCTCATGCAGACAATGCTTATCCTGTAGCCTTGCCCTACCTCCACACTTTAAAAACCCCATCACTTCTGTGTTGCCTAAGCATCCTGTATCTCCAGAGTCATTCCAGTGTTTTGTTAGTGTGACTCGAGGGCTAAGAGGCTAATATGATGCCTTTTGCACACAAGGCAGACAGGAGATATTTTACTTTTTCCAAAATAAGAATGCTCTGTGGCAGGAAATTTAGGTACTTAAGAGAATTCATCAGGAAAATATGAACAATTAGAAATCAAGCCCCCCTTGAGTTACAACTTGCCTGCAAAATTCAGAGAGCACCTCACTTTGCTTTGTTAAAAGTGGGAGGGAAAGGTCATTTTTGTGTTCATAGATTTCCAATAAGTAGTCAGAGAAGGTGGGACCCATCCAGCATCCCCTGGTAGATTATTAGGAAACCATCTTGCCATAGAACCTTCAGACTCTTACTCCATTTGTGAGAATCTGTGCTAGTTTTCCCTCATCAAAAGGGTCACTAACTAGCTGTTTGACTTCTTATTCTGATGGACTTAATAGAATTCTCAGCTTTAGGAAGCTGAAACATTAGCAGACTCTTTTTTTGTTTTCAATTCTTGAGTCACCCCAGTCTTACAGGATCTGGGGTGAGTTGGGTGACTAAGGAATTCCAAAAACCAAGAGAATTACAAGTGGTTTTCCTCTTTGGAAGCCCCAACATCTCGACTCAAGAAGTGCTCAGGATTTAGTTGGGAGAACCCCTGAAATCAGCTTTGAAAATTTACCTACTATGGTGTTTATATAATCTGTCTTCAAATTCTTGGCAGTCCTCCATCAAAATTTGGATTCCCCTGCCCTTTCAGATGGCTCAGGCTTTATGACTGCTTGACAGCTTTCAGTACCAACAGTGTCAGGAGCATGGCCTTCTGTGGACGTGGCATATACTATGCTCCGTGCATCAAGAGCTTGATCAGACAGACTATTTGGCTGGTTCCTGGTTCTCTCTTACGAGAACCAAGACACCATGTTCTTAGTGGGAACATGGAGAGGACACAAAGTCCTGTGGCTCTGGCCACAAGTCCATCTGAAAGCCTAGCTGCTGGCCAGCATCAGTGTCAGCAAAGCTTTAGATGAGCCCCTTTTCCAATTGCCCCCGCTGAAGCTGATTGGACCAAAGATGAGCTGTTTCCACTGGGACCTGTTCACATTTCAGATTCATGGGGAAAAGAAGTGTTGTGATTTCAAGCTGTCCAATTTTGGGGTGGTGTCACACACCAGTAACTGAAACACATGTCTCTTTTGTGTCATTCTTCCCAATGGGTATAAGTACTGTCACAATTTTTGAAATGCCTGATATTGATCTAAGACCCTCATTCCTAAGAACTTCAGTTCTAAAATGGCATGCCTCTATGAATAGACTCTATGGACTAGGACCCCATATGCAAGGGAGTTTACCTGTTTCTATCAGTAAGTAACTTTGCAATAGCACTGATAACCCTGGGACTCATTTTTCCTTAAATGTGAAATGATGGGGTGGAGCTATGTAAACCCCAAGGTGTTTTCCCAGCTCAACTTATATCTCCTTTTCTATGGGTCTGCTCTGACTTTGAGAGTGAGTTTACTTTCTAGAGTTCAGCTTCAAATGACTGAGCTGGCTTTGTATCATAGGACCTCTCTTTGTAAGTATTATTGGTCATTTAACAGTGGCTTTCAGTGTCTTCCTCCAATGGAACCAGTGATGGGGGTGGTCAGAGACTGCAGCAGTCTCAGGGAAAGTCTGTATTTGTAGATGGAAGAGGTGAACCCTGATCTGACAGCTGCCAGGTATGTGGGAGTAAGCTAGTCACTGACTCCCCACTTCCTTATGTGTGGCCTGAGATTAAGTGAATTAAAGTGATTCCTGCCTGAACACAGAAGGCCATGCTCCTGACACTGTTGGTACTGAAAGCTGTCTGATGGTTCTCCATTCAGTGATAGCATGGATCTCTGAAATCCCCCCCAGAATTCTGGACCTCTTTCTAGTCCCATTCAAAATGAAGGCCTGAGTGATATTTCTCCTCTTACTGCAGAAGCCTGAGAGAACTTGTTACTGAGTATGGTAACCCCATGAGAAGAACTCATGTCCAGAGAGGATTTCTTCTTAGTTTCTCCTGAGAAACAATGAATTGGCTCAAAGAGAGGGGGAACAGGCCAAAATATGTTGGGAAACCAAAAGCAAAAGGAGAATAAAATAGGATGGAAAAAATAATAAAAAGGGTTGGAACTCTTATAAAAGCCCAAACCAACAGTGGTAATTCTCAAAGTGCAGGATTTGATGACATAAATTTGTAAAAAGTTCAGTCCTAAGCATGGCCTGCTAACAACACATCTCCTCCCTCCTCAGTTCAGCCAGGTGGAGGATTATCCATAGAGGCTACTGGGCACTTCTGGTGCTGCTTTCAATCTAGAGTCTTTCCCTCACAGTAATGACAGAGAAGGTCATTACTGTGGCTGCTCTTCATTTTCTAATCCTGAAGTGCCAGATTCTGATGCTCATTTTATAGGATTCCTTTATAGGGTTCCTTCATCTGCTGCTCTTTCTTGACATGAATACCCTTGACAACTCCAGGTGTACCTTGTCTCTTCTCTGGGGACTTTGATTCTTCAACCCACAGAAGTGTCTGAGTTCCTCAAGTTCTTCTAACCTGTCTTTATTCTCTGCATAGAGAAAATAGGATGGCCATCCAAGTCTTTGGTGGCTGCTTATGCTTTGTTCCAGGTGACAGAACTACACCAACCTTGCTGAGTGTCATTGTGGGTCTCATGGTACACCCCCAAGATCTGTTCTAAGACTGGAGGCTTCTGTGACCACTTTATTTTCTTCTTGCTTTGGCCACTGCTGTGAGCCCTCTCTGTCTGAGGACATTTTCCCTATCTCATTGCCAACACCTACTTCCTGTCTCCTGTGAAGCACTCTTTGATCTTTGGGATCCACATTATCTACCACCTTTCAATGAGGGCTTTCTTGTGTGGGAAGAAATATATGTAGAGAAATGTTCAAAGAAAAAGTAAGTGGGGTTCTTCCCAACTAGCCCTACTCTTCAGATGTAAACATTCAGAATTACTTCTATTTTTAAAACTTCTGCTGGTTATCTCCATATGTGTAAAAAAAAAAACATGTTTTTAACCTCCATTTCATTTTTTAAAAAAATAGCACTATTTTATACTTTTTTTGGTACTGGGAATTGAACCCAGGAACTCTTAACCACTGAGCCCCAGCCCCAGCCCATTTTGTTTTTTGAGACAGGCTCTAGTTAAATTGCTTAGGGCCTTGCTAAATTGCTGAGGCTGTCTTTGAATTTGAGATCCTCCTGCCTCAGCCTTCCAAGTCACTGGATTACAGACATGCATCATGGTACCAGCCTATTTTATGCTATTACAGATGAGAAATTTAGATTATTACTAGCATCCCTTCCATTGGTTTATTTATTATTTTAAATAATATATTAAAAACTCTATTTATTGAAAAAAAATTTGAAAAAGTCTTCATTTTTCCAGTATTTAAGAATGGATTCGGTATCCAATACCTTCTGTCTACCTTTTCTCTGACCCACCCTCCTTTCAAGTAATGAGTATTCTTTTGAAATTTGCAAGCGTATAGCATTTACATGTAATTTTGTATTCTTAAAGTCTTTTTTAAACTTTCAAATGGCAATATAAATATTGAAAACCAATAAATGGCATTTGAAAAATATTACTTCCTCCAAACGTGTTAGCATATTTGGACATGAAAAGGAAGGGTAGAGGTTGCATGTTGTCACTTAAAAGAAAATACTTAAAGGTCACAATCAAATAAATGCTCCTTGTAAATTTCACTGATTATTTAAAATTATAGCACAGATGATAATAAAAAAGGGGATAACATAAGGAATCCTGTCTTATCTCTGAGTTGATTAACAAGGATAGGAGGAGTATATAATATAGAGAATCAACTAGCATAAAGGCCTCCCATGTTCACACTTCAGGGGATCATGGGGAAAATAAAAAAGATGGAGGAAGAGGGATGGTGTGTAGGATCAAGCATGTAAGAAGCATTAGAAATAACTACTTAAAATGGAGTTTGAAGGCTGGGAAACATCTCATTTACCTCCTGGAGGGGCTCGACCGAAAATAACCAGCTTACTGTTGGCCACATCAAAGTAAAATTGATGGGCCCCCTAGTTTGGGGAATGGAAGGCATTAATTTTTTTTCTCTTGAGCTGCCTGGGTTCCTGTGCAATTTGGGCAGGATGTAGACCTAGAGATGAGAAGTTGGCTAATAGGCTGAGGGGCAGTAGGAGAGGATTTCTGGGCAGGAGTAAAGAGCATTATATTCTGGAATGGATCACCTAGGCTAGAGCCTTGGGATGACTCAGTCCTGAGCATCATCCACAATGATGGTGGCAAGACTGGGTCAAACACTGGCAGTTACTGGGCTACAGCAAACCAAAAGAGAGATTAGACCTTGAATTGTGTCACCCAAGCACCTCAATAGCCAATGTCAGGTTATCCCAGAGAGAATCAGTTTCCTAAATGGTCCTACCCCACAGCATTGATCAGAGGGTGCCATGAGGCCCCTCCCCTGGGCTTTGAGGACACTTCAAACTGTCTTCATATTCTTACAAACCATAATGGAAAAGGAAACAATGGGAGAGTAATAAAGTCTGAGAATGTGAGCATTTTACCTAAAAGCACTGTTGAAATTATTGTACTTGACTGAAATGATATATTGGTTTGAATTTAACTTTTGCTTCCCCTATCACATGTGAGCATCTGGGGAGGATCACTTACAGAAGTGTGAAGAAATCACACTTTCTTTGCACATCTGGGTATAGTGAGTGTCCAAACCTAAGAGGCCTGGGCTGTTATTGGATACCATCTTTTGTAACCACCCAGAGTAGAAATATCTGGCAAACATCCTCTGGCCTAAGAAAGCTTGCACTATCCTATAAAAAATTTGGGATTATTCACAGTCATGGGGGACAGGGAGAGGCTGGATCTCTGAAACTTCTCACAATAATTCAAAAATCTCATTTTTGTTGAGAGTTGATCATTGACCAAAATATGCCGAGAGGTTGCCAAATGGACTGATTTGAACTGTATCTTATTGTCCCTATCAGAGGAGTGAGGAAACTGAAATAATTAAACATGGTTTTAGCTCCCTTTGGTTGCTGGTGCTGGGCAAGGGGTGGAAGTTGAGAATGGAGGTTGGGGATGAAGCTGGGGTGAGTCTTGAAGTTACCCTAGTTTTGCCCTAGAGGTGTATCTCAGGGTATCCATGACTTTCCGCTGAGCTTTTCAATGCCTTACTTCCAAGAGGACCTAGAATAAAATCAAAGTCCCTCTCTAGGTGGCCAGGCTTGACCACACTGGCTTCTGCCTTTCTTTCTAACATCTTTGTGTCATTATTTTCTTCCCCACTCAGTAAGCATCAGAAGCTTTATTTTATGTCAATGCTAGTTAAAATTTTTAAAAAAGTTTCTGCTTGCATATTTTTCATTATTGGAAAGCTTTTGTCCTTATAAAAAATCAGTGCAAAATTTTTTAGAAATATTTTATTTTAGACTCACTTTTTTTTCAATTTGTTCTTTTTAAAATGGTATACATGTATTTTGACATATTATACATACGTGGAGTTATTTCTTATTCTAATTAGGGTTCATTCTTGCGATTGTATATAATGTGAAGTTTCGCTTGTCATCTATGAACATAGGAAAGATATGTTGTTACACAATTTTTAGAAAACACTAAACTCTTTTTTTGTTCCTTCAAGACATCATTCATTTTTCTTCTCCAAGTCCTCTTTCCCCCTTTCTTTCCATAGCTTGCCAACCTCAATGTCCCATTTTAATTGTCTTCTCTATGGAAGGGACTATCCTGATCTTCCATGACCCCCTGCGACTCTTACCCATTTTTATCTTTCATGACACCCTAGTTCTTGACTTCTTAGACATTTATCACAAGTTGTGACAATTTCATTTATTGACTTGCTCATTTGTTGTCTTTGCCCCTGGAACATAAGCTCTCAAAGGATTGTACATGTCTTTTTGATCATTGTGTCTCCATTAAGTAGCACAGTGCCTGCTATGTACTCTCTCTTAATAGATGGTTGGGAGATGAATCAAGAAGGCAGATATCATTTCATACTTTGAACTCAGTTCAGACACATTGTAGCCAAGGGATAAAAGGAAGGACAAGTCACCTCACCCACTCTATAAACTGGATAATGTCCATTATGTAGACTGTGCCTTGGTTGTCCCTGGGGAGATGAATTAAATTAGGTGGATGTAGCAAGCTATCTCATGGCAGAAAGAGGGTTAAAACTGAACAGAGAAAGAAAAGACAAATGAAGTTGGTTCACAGCAAAACAGATGTTTCACCTCAAATCCACTTTGTTTCCATCAGGAAAGGGGGGAGTGGGAGCGCTGGGGAGAGATGATAATGATTATTTGCCTGGACTTTGATTCCTCTGGGTTGCCCAGACACTGGCGACCTGGGGCTCTGAGCTCCCTCCTCCCCTTGACCCCTTTCTGCCTCACCAAATGAGTCATGGCCAAGCTTTGTGGAAAGTGCTAGCAAGTGGCAAAGGGGAGGGGGCTGGAGAAAACCCGAGAGAGGCGGCTACTGAGAGGTTCTGGAGTGATTTCAAGCCCCAGAAGACAAGTGTGGTGTCTTCTGGGCCCCAAAGTAAACATTGTGCTTGCAGGCTGATGTGCTGGGCCCCTGACAGTGGGACCCTGAGGGGACCAAGACCAGTTCTCTGAGTGGTCAGGTTTCCAGGAAACTGGGGCCGTGAAGAGGGAGGGAGGGAGCTCTCCTCCTCAACTCAGGTGGACAGCAACTCCTCCTGGCCTTTGGCAGCATGACTGATTTGGGGCAGTGCAGGATGTTATGGGGTGTCACGCTGGAGTGCCATTCAAACACCCTGACACTGCTGCTCATATGCAGCACTCAAGAAACAGTTGTTAGGCACCTACATATTTTTATTATCGAAAAAATCAACATAGTGGACAAACAGTGGAGTTTGGGCTCACTAGAGCACACAGTCTAGTGGGCTAATGATTTGTGTGGGTTCACGTCATATGTCCTTACATATTAGGGACATCCCAGTGTGAAGAGTAAAGCTGCCCTGCTTGGAGGCTCTTTAAAAAACATGAGATTGGTGGCATTCAATAACTAGAGTGACTGGGGCCATCAGACTTAAGATCCCAAGACAGCAAAGCAAAAAAGATTTTCACAGGGCAAATTGACACTCAAATCCATCATGATAGGCAGGTGCTTCAAAGTTCCCGAGGCCAGAATGAGAAAGGTCCTTGGGGCTTAGAGAGCCCCTCAGCAGGGAGGAAGCAGTTCCTGGTTCTCACTCTTACTTCAGGCCATTTACAGTTCTGCCACATTTCCTCCTCACATCTCCTCCTTGGAGGTGCAGACATTCAATCCTTCCAGCTCCTTTCCCTCCAGTCTCCTCCTTCTGGGCAGGCTGTCCCTGCTGGCTGTGCTTCTTTGTTCTCTGCACGTCTGCCACTTCTTTATTAATGTTCTAGATGGGATTTGTTGGGTAAGGCAGAAAGGTGGCCTCTAGGGGATGCTAAGAAATTACCCAAGTCCATATAAGTTATCATCTCATTACTTTCTTCTTTTTCCTAGCTGCTGGTTAACAATCCTTTGTCAAGGCTACACACAGGTGTTCTCATCTCCCCAAACTGCCCAAACCCTTCCTCTGATATTGGAACCTCCTGGTCCCCTTGTTGACCACTCTTACCTCCCATGACCATCCCTCCTTTGCTTGAGCAATACCTCTGAAGTCATCACTTTCCTTTTATCCCCCAAGAACATTTACATTTAACCAATCACCCTCAATCCAGCTTTGCTTCTCTCATACTCAGCATAGATCTTGAGTTAAAGCAATTTGGTTTGTTGTTATAAGAGGAGAATAACCGTCACTTAGCTTAAGCTAGTGTTTGATATATTTTCTATTACATGAAGCCAAATGCTTGACTAACCAATGCACCAGAATTCCCTGGTCCATTTGATTTCATTATTTATTATTCATTTTTTAATTTATTATTTTATTGAGACACAACATTTGTATATCTTTATATGTTACCTTAAGGTAATTCAATTACATGTACAACAATCAAATAAGGTAATAAGCATTTCCATCTCCTTAAACATTAATCATTTTTATGTGTTGAAAATTTCCTACTCTTCTTTTCCAGTCATTATGAAAAATGTCATAGATTATTGTAGCATATAGTTACCCTTCTGTGTTAAAGAAGAACCAAAAGTAATTATTCCACTCTGTGTTTTGGTGTCCTTTATTAAATTTTTTTCCAATCTTTCTCTTTCCTGCCCTTCCTAGTCTCTAGTGACTACCATTCTATTGTTCCAAGATTGACTTGTTAGCTTCCACAGATGAGTAGGAATATGTGATATTTATCTTTCTGTGCCTGGCTTATTTCACTTAACATAATGACCTCCAGTTCCATCCATGTTGTAGAAAAAGACAGGATTTCATTATTTTTTATGATGGAATAAAATTGCAGGATAAGAAAATCAACATACAAAAAATAGTATTTTATGCACAAATAATAAACTTGCTGGAAAAGAAATTAAAAAAGCAATCCTATTCAAAATAGATACAAAAAGTAAAAATATTTAGGATTAAATTTAACCAAAGAAATGAAATATCTTTCCAATGAAAATTATGAAATAGCAGTGAAAGAAATTATAGAGAACATGGTTAAATGGAAATACAGCCCATATTCATGGACTGGAAAAAAATAATATTGTGCAAATAGTCATATTACCCAAAGTCATCTATAGAGTAAATGCAATTCTCATTTAATTTTTTAAAAAAATATTTATTTTTTTAGTTGTAGTTGGATACAATATCTTTATTAATTTATTTTTATGTGGTGCTGAGGATCGAAGGGCCTCACGCGTGCTAGGCAAGTGCTCTACCCACAACCCCAGCCCCCTCATTTGATTTTTGATGTTGTCATGCTGTACTTGCTAATGTTTTCTATGTCTCTTTTGATTATACACCCTCCATAATTTTAAGACTGGTAGTGCTGGAAGAGCCCTTAGATTCTAATATCCAGTTCCTTAATTTTGTATATGGGGAAAGTAAAACTCACAGGGGAAAGTAACAGGGAAGTTATTGGCCAGGATTGGAGCTCAGGAATCTTGAAAGTTAGTCCAGCATTCAGTGCCAACCATCTTCCAATCTTCTTGACTAATAATAACAAAGGTTAAGAGTGTGGAATCTCTGCTCTTGCTTTATAGGGCCACTGTGGACACACGCTGAGCATAGCCATGTGCCTTTGAGGCTCTGACAATCATGTGGAAAGGCAGACTCTGAAGACATGGGCAGTCATCACTACCTGGGAGACTGTGGAGACCCAGGGCACTTTCTCACTGAGCTTTTCTGTCTAGTTCTCTAACTCACTTTCCTAGAGACAGATTATCAGCCTCTGTCAGTCCCAGAGCAGTGTTCAGATGTGAGCTCTGTGGTCACACACTTATAGGCTTTATGTGCACACACAATCAACTACGAGAGGCACACACAGGAAACATGCTACTGGCCAGCTGTGTATTTCTGGTTGTCTTTCTTTCTTAATTTTTACCTCTGTTACATCCCATTTAAATGTCCAACATGTTACTTTTCTTATCTCCCTTTCTGTCTGTGCATACCACATCTTAGTCCATCCCTCACTTTGAGTACTGAACATCTTATTTGTTTCCTTTTTATAAAACTCAGCTCCAGAGATCAGATCGCTGAATGTACTTCTCCCTCTGTACATGTACTTCTCCCTCTGGCTGCCTTTTTTTGCCTTTTCTGTCTGAGCACAAACATCAACTCCTCAGAGAGTCCTCTCTCACCAGCTTGTGCTGCGTGTCACCCTCTCGTATGCTACTTCCATCCGTGCTTGGCTTGGATGTCTTATTTTCTTCACAGTGTTGAGCACCAACTCAGCGATTGCAGATGTGTATTTGTTTGCATTCTTTGCATTGGGATGCAAGCATGTCTCCTAGAACAGAACCATCTATTCTTACACATCCCAGTGTCAAAATTGTGCTTGGTTTGAAATAGATATTCAAAAATCATTTGTTGAACTAAAGTGAAGTGAAGATGAACTTTTGAAATTAGCTGGTTCTATGTCATGGGTTGTCAGTGATGGGGTGTAGGGCAGCTACAAGACCTGGGACAAGCCCTCCTGTTGGCTGTCAGTCATAGGTGTCTGGTAAGTGAAGGACACTCATGCAGTGACTCCTTTCTCCTGACATCCTTGCCAGCATTTCTGCTCTCTTGATGTAACTGAGTAATCCTCAAATGTTAAATTAAGCTCATTTATATCCATACCAAGCCAAAGAGTGTTTTTCTTTTTCTAGGATGGGGGAGTTTCCTCTAAAAGGTTTTATCAAAAATGCATGCTTTCACTCACTGGCTGCTAATCCCCCCTCTGCTTAGCTTCTCAGCTTTTCTGGGAAAGCTTCTCTCCTTCCCCTGATCTGCCTGTACTGGAAACCCACAATTATCAGAAAATCTCCTGTGATTCTTCTTGAGAGACTAGAGAGATCACAACTTCTTACATGTCTCCACAGATGCTTGGATGGGTTTCCAACTTGTCTCCCTGGGTCCCTTGTGCTAGACTCAATCTAGTTTTCTTATCTTCTTATCCCGACTCCACACTGCTTCATTCCCCAGCCCAATTTACCATGTACTCACTTCCTATTATTTGCAGGCTCTCCTAAAATGTTTCCTGATCCTTGTCTGCATGCCCAAGCCCCCCGTTCATTCAATCCTTGGCCCGTCACCACCCCTAGAGGATGTACCTACCTCTCCTTATTCCAAATTTCTTCCTCATCCACAAATCTTTACTCAAAACAACTTCTTATGAGAGGGCTTTCCTGACTCACTCTCTCTGGTTCTTAGTACCTAATTCCAGACATCCCTTTGATGAATCTGTCTGCACACAGCTGTATCATCTATAGGATCCAAATGTGTCCAGATGTGAGTAGGTATCAGATTTTGGGTTCCCATTTAAACTTCATGCTTGGTGTAATTTCTTCCAGGTAAGAAACTCATTTTTCTGGGCCTGGGAGTGGGCAGGCAATTTGTCTACATTTTATTTAAATAGCTTCCTTTTTCTTTCGTGGGCATCAGAGTGGAGTATAAATTGGAAGACCATAAATGAGTAACCATCATGATGCCAGGGCTATTTCTCCTTGTCATTCTTGCTGCCCTGGCTCTTGCTTTTTCTCTCCCTAGCCCTTGCCACTTGTCAGGTAAAGAAATGATCCAAGTCAATCAGAAACTCTTCTTTTTGAGGCAGCCCAACCTAGCTTGGAGGAGGAGGCAGAAGAAGGTGGCAGGAGAAAGTAGCTCTGTCCTCAGGGTCTTAGAGCTTATTGGAGAAGGAGAATCAGTAAGCAGACAGAAAGGAAAACACTTAAAAAATGTGGAAGGAAATGGCTTGGAAGCCCAATATTTGGCTTCTGGATCTTTGTTTCATCCACCATTGACTCTCCTGGCAACTGTCTAGGAATATTTCAGAGTCACTTGGGTAGGGCCCGAGAATGAATCAAACGTCTCTTTTCATAGACCCACCGGGCTGGCCGAGCGCTGCGACGGTCATTCTTCCCATTCCCTTGCCCCTAGGCCAGACCACATCAATTCAGCCTGCCCAGCCAGGGGTATCTCCTGTTTCCAAACCTCACCGGAGACGGATCCTACCCAGCTCTCTGTCTGCTTTTCCTGCCCCAGTGGTTTTGAGCCTCCGTAATGAATGGCTGAGACCGCTGCATTCCTTGGACACCTCTTAGCCCTGCATATTTGTCAAGCACTCCTGGGGAGGGAACTCAAGGAGACTTAGAGGCAAAGGCCTCTGTGTGGCAGCCCAGCCATACTCAGCTTTTTCCACTGGGCTTCTCAAATGCATTCTGTCTGGGCTCCAAGGAGGGGAAGTGGTTCCCATTTGCAAGAAGATGAATGCTGGTATTTGACTTACTGCTGTATCAGGGCCCAGAAACCCTGGCAGAGAAGACATCTCTTTAATTTGGAAAAAAAGACTGAATCCCACCTGCCTGTTCAGTCTTGAGCACCTCTTTCTCTTCCACCTCCTTTTCTCTTCTCACCTCTCCATGTGGGATTGCAGCCTGTCAGGACAGGCCTTACGGACAGTCCTGTCTCTGCTTGGGGTCCCACAGTTCTGCTCTCCTGATGGATGGAGTGCTGTCAACTGATATTGTTCTGAGCTGCAAACTGGCGCTCTAAAGTGAAGAGGAAGTGGTTTTGGGTGAAGGGGTCATACTAAATGAAAAGAGAGTTGATCAAAGGCTGAGATTTATGTGCTTTTAAAAGCAGATACCTCTGACAAGTTTTCTGTGTGTCTTTGCTATGGAAAATTCCATTCCTTCCAGATCTCTTACCTGCTGCTCTAAATGCAGTAAAAAAGAGGGTGTGATGATTAGTTTTATGAATCACTTTGAATGGGGTCATGAGGTGCCCAGATATTTGGTCAAATATTATTCTGGGAGTTTCTGTGTTAATATCTCTGGATAAGATTTTAATTGGTAGAGTAAACCTACTAACCCGTGGGCCCTAGGTTGAAAAAGCACCAGAGGCCGCTACACATTCAATTCTACTAGTCTACAATTGGGTATAGAAGACCCCATTACAGTCCTTTCTGTAAAGCCATGAAGAGGCTTCAGAGAAGTTCTGCTTGGGTCTGCGGCTTATTTAGAGATGGAAGATGGCAGAAAGCCCCAGAGCAAAGGCCAAGGTCAAGATTATTGCTGGCTTGGAGGGTATTCCTAATATCACATGCAGACGGAAATCCCAACTGGCCTCTGTATATGTTTAAGTGGCCTCACACAAGATGAACCTGGAAGCCCAAATCCAGAAACACGTGAAGAATAAAGTGAGCACTAATGAAATTAAAAAAATATATATGGGAAAATGAACTTAACTCTGGGGACATTACAATAATAGAGCAACCTGAAAATTGAAAAATAAGTCTATTTAGGATTGTCAAAGACAAACTATAATAAAAGTAAAAAGAAAAATGATGAAATAAAAAATTGTATGCACATAAGAGAATATTTAAAGTAACAATAGTAAATTGTGATACTACAAAATAAAGTCATCAAGAAGAACTGCTAACAGATGAAATAAACTCTTATCTACAGTTTAGAACTAACACATTAAAAAAAGAAAGAAAATAATGGGTGTGATAATTAACTTTATGTTTTACCTGGGCCACGAGATGCCCAAATATTTGCTCAGATGTTATGCTGGTGATTCTGCGTGGGTATGTTTGGATGAAACTTACATTTTCATTGGTACAGAAAAGCAGATTGCTCTCTACAATGTGAGTGAGCCAATCAGGTTGGATGAAGGCCTGATTGCAACAAGAAGGCCATGCTCTCTCAACTAAGAGGGAATTTTCGGGAAGACTGTCTTCAGACTGCATCTGCATCATTGGTTGTCCTACGCATGCGCAGCCAGACTGCAGACTTGGATTGGACAGTCTCCATCATTGTATGAGACAATGCCTTATAATAAATTTCTTTCGGTCTCCCTGTCTCTCAAGAAGACATATATATCTTATTGGTCCTATTTCTTTGGAGAATTATATTACTATAGGATAACAGAACCTAGGCCCATAACAAAATATGAACACAATAGAAATTCTACATACATACATACTTGTAAACATGTGATGGGTAGTTAAGAGTCATGGGGAATGGATTAAGAAGCTTCAGAATGCATCTGATTTAGTTCCAAGAGAAAAAGATACAGAGAATGATATACATTTCCAGTAATGAAGTCATGAGTTCTTAGGTTGAAAGTTCACATCGAGTGCAAATAGAATAAATAAAAAGCAAACCTACATTTATTTATGCTATTGTGATGTATAGAAAATGAATAATAAAAATGAATCTATCAGGAGAAAAAAGTTACTGAAAGAAGGATTACATGAGTTAATATCTTGATAGTGCTGAGAAAAAGTCAACCTAGAATTTTATACCCAGCTAAATTATTGTTCAGTTGTGAAAGCAAAGTGAGAACACGTTCAGTTACATAAAGACAAAAGAAATGTACTACTTATGGAGTCTTGTATTTAGTTCTAAAGGAACAAAAGTGAAATTAGAGAAAACAATTGGAAGCAAGGCAGAAATAGTTGTAAAGTTATTTCAGTGAAGAGCACTGATAACTGACTAAAAATTTTTGTGTGTGTGTTAAAAAGAATCAAGCTAAAAGCCTAAGCAGCATCAAAGAACATTGGTGGCAGGGGATGCTCAGTTTGGTAATTAGAACCAATTTCACAATCCTTCTGTTGTTTAGGGGGAGGCTCAAGATAATGAATACATTAGGAACTTAGCAGAAATTTTCATATGTGTACATATAATTAAAACTTTGTGAGTAACCATTAAAATAGAAGAAATAATGATTTAGCTTCTAAACCAGAAGCCAAGAGGGAAAAAATTGGTGACAGTGGGGAGAATATTTGGACCTGTATTGATCAAAAAGAAGTCAGGGGAAAGAGGAAAACTAGGATTGAAAAAAAGAAGTGGGGCTGGGTTGTGGCTCAGTGGTAGAGCACTTGCCTAGCATATGTAAGGCCTGAGTTCAAACCTTAGTACCACATAAAATAAATGAATAAAAATAAACCAGAGTAGCTGTTATAAAGATATAAACAAAAAGAAGTGTGAAAGGGAAAGCACAAAATAAGTAAAATAAACATTGGTTTAAAACAGCAAGTAGGGCTGGGATGCGGCTCAAGCAGTAGCGCGCTTGCCTGGCATGCGTGCAGCCCGGGTTCGATCCTCAGCACCACATACCAACAAAGATGTTGTGTCCGCCGAGAACTGAAAAATATTAAAAATTCTCTCTCGCTCCTCGCTCTCTCTCTCTCTCTCTCTCTCTCTCTCTCTCTCTCTCTCCTCTCACTCTCTAAAAAAATAAAAAAACAGCAAGTAGCAGAACCTTATATGCAATCAATCCTACTTACCTTCAAGTTTACCAAACACACAAAACAATGATGTGTCCCTCTATATAAAAAATGTTACTAAAAATACAAATACTTGTATAGAGGGGAAACAATTTTAGAGGAGATGCTACCAAAAATAGGGAAGGTTGGTAAGGACCTTAAATTGCATCTTTAATCCTTTATTTTGTAAAAGGTCTGAAACATATAGATAATATTGACATTTTCAAAGTGCCTATGGTGGTACATTATTTTTTTCATTTTCTCTATAATTTTCCATGTATTAGAAATATGTCATGATGTTTTTAAGAGAAGAAAAAGAAAATTGAAAACTAAACTGTATAGCTGCAGAAACAGGGATTAAAGCAGGTATAGATTTATTTCAATGGGGGATTTCCTCAGGCCTGAGAGCCTTAGAAGGATTTCCAGGTCACAGGCAGGTGGAAACAGATGGAGTCTTGTAGATCACACAACATGGTATCCATGGAGATCTTGCCTTGGTCTATGAACAGCTAGGAAAGCAAAGGAACAAACCATAAGGAAACCCAGGGCTGAGTTCTAGAACAAGATGTGGCACAAAGAGAGGGAGGTTTGGTCTCTGAATCAGTAAAGGGCGGTTTAATTTTTTGTTATCAGATGGACTGCAGAATCTTTACCTGGTATTTACTGAGTTCTTGTGATTCAGAAGTCTTTCTGCTAAATGTTTGACCTGTGTTATCTGACATAGTCACTTCTAGACCATGAGCACTAGATTTATTGACTATTTCATTAAGAAGCAGTAAAATGCAATGATTGGGGTCATGGACCTTGGAGTTACATCACAGCTTTACTCTTCACCATCTGTGTGATAATGGAAGCTCACTTCATTTCTCTGTGCCTCAGTTTCCTCATTTTTAAAATAGGATGATAATATTGACCTCACTGCATTGTTGTGCAGATTAAATGTGTTGATAGATGTAAAGGCTTAGAAGTCTGGTTGGCATATAACCATCACAATGTAAGAGGTTGCCATTATTTATTTCTATTTGGAATGAGGAAAGGTCTGGAGAGAAAAAGGAAGTTGCAAAAGTTCACAGCTAGTAGATATTAGAGCAGGACCTCAAATCCAGGGCTAACTCTAAAGTCAGGTATCTAATTGCTACACTATTCTGCTTCCCCAGGAAATGTAGGAGATATAGAGACATAGGAATAAAAAACATTGAGTTACTGGAGACAAGTAGGGTGAGTTAGCAAGACAGAGATAAAGACTTCATGGCAGAAGTCTTTCTTGATATTCTTTTACATGGTAGCAGATGGAAGTGGTTCCCCCGGCTCTTTAAATGGAGGAGCTCCCATAAGACCAAACAAACAGGAATTCAGGGGAGAAGATGATGGTGATCTTGGAGCCCACCCGTCCACCTGTTCCCCCTTCCCTCCTTTATGATAGCTTGCTGAGTTTGTTTTGGCATCTGCCTTCCTCTGTGGAGATGCAGGCTTTGGGGAGGATGGAACCACATCTTCAGCCACAGAGGCTACTTCCTGACTGATTTGAGCCAGTAAGGGTGGCTTTGCTCTTGCTAGAAATTGATTTGGACATATATTCTAGCTAAAAAAAAAAGTGAGAAAATGTCTTATGAGGAGCCTTCTGTGGGAGGCGTGTTAATGGGGGGTAGGTGAGGTCACTTTCCTGCTGGACACTGTGGTGTCTGGGTATCATAGTTCATTGACTGAAATAACAAAGTACCACAAACAAGCTTATAAACACCAGAGATTCAAGACAAGATCAACGCACCTACATTTCCGTGGCTGATGAGGACCTACTTTCTGATTTATAGATGGCTTCTTACCGCTTCCTTACATGGTGGAAGGGGCAAGGCTGTTCTCTGGGACTTCTTTTATAAGGGCTTGGCTCTCATAACCCAATCACTTCCCAAAGAGTCTGCTTCTTAATATCATCAGATTGGGGGTTAAATTTCAATATATGAACTTTGGGGGGACTTAAGCATTCATTCTATTATCAACAAGATTGGGTAGCCATCTTACACCAGTGGTCAGCTAGCCTAAGGATGAGCTCTCACAGGGAGGGTGGTGAAGCAAACAAATGGAAGGAACACGGGCCTTGGTGATATCAGTGAACTACAAATTGCTCTACCCGTGAACTTTTGTCATGGGAGATAATATGCTTTCTGAATTAATCCAGGCAGTCGAGAGGTACAGATTCTGTTACTTGCAGTCCATAGTATCCAAGGCAGTTCAACTACCAAATCAAACTCAGCATCAGGGGAGAGAAAGCAGTAGTGCCTGGATCTTTAGCTTTTTCCATTGAAGGGCAGCCCCAGATCTATGGTTTTGTTCCTGAGAGTCGGGAGCAGGTTGTGGCAGTCCAGGATGACAGCTGGGCTTGGTTTCTTGTACTGGAAAAGGCAGACTGTGAACTAGGTCATGAGCAGCTGGAGGACAGAGTTTCCCCAGCCCTTGAAACTGAGGAGCTCTAGTAACAACCAAACAAGCAGGAATCCAGAGGGGGGAGATGACAATGGTCTTGGAGCTTCTCCCTACTCAGATCAGATACATGAAGGTAATAAAAACCACCCAAAAGAAACTGTTAAAAAGAGGCCTCAGGAAGCACATCCAAGAGAATGAAAAGAAAGGAGAACAGAAACAAAATCTTCCAGACCAAATGACTCTCCAAAAATAATGAGACCAGAGTTCAAAGAAGTAATTTAAACCAAATAAGGTAGGGAAGGCCCAGCCAGTGAGAGGCAGGCTCACCCTGCAGGGAGCAGGGAGCAGCAGGATGGAGCTGAGCGGAGTTCAGTTTAGGACAGCCCACAGGTCACAGGGAACCCAGAAACGCTGCTCCTGCACAGGTCAGTGAAGCGGGCAGGGCTAGAGGGTGCATCCTGTTCTCCTCCCCTGCCCCAGTGTGCCTGGGATGAATTTCCCCCTGACCATTAGCCAGACTACTTGAATTTGCAAACTACAAATCCCATCTGGGTGGGCCTTTGGCTGCTGCAAAAGAGAGCCCCCTAGACCAAGGGAATGAAGGAAACCTTACTCGCTTTTAGCCACACTTCTTTTTAGGCCCTAATTTATATCTCATTGCAGCAAAGAATCACAGGACCATCCAATAAGCCAGGATGATGGATGTTAAACTCATTAGCTGCCTGCTTAATTTGTAGACTCAGGCCCCTGATGATCTATAGAGCAGGTAATTGTCCTGTGGTTAAGAGTAAGAACATACATCTGGCTCATCTGTGTCTTCTGCATGTGAATATGTGTATGCATTTACTCATTTTCAAGAACTACTTACCTTTCTACTCTCCATATGCCCTATTTTAAATGCAAACTCTCTATCATTTACCACAGCACTTTAAATCATAATTGTGTGTATGTACACGTGTGTATGTGTTTGAATATATATACCTATGTAAATATGTGTATATATTTATATGTACATATAATATATGTATATATTATATATGTGTATATATATTTGCATGCTTTCATAGAAACTGAACATTTAAAGAGGCACTGCAACGAATATGGAGATTTAAATCCCCAGATAGAAAGCCTTAGAAGGCTCTCTATTCCATGTCCTTTGCTTGACTATGATCTTTGGTAATTATTCCTATGATAGAGGATGAAACTGAACTGTGTATCATGGTCACTGATTCACTCTGCATTCAGATTCACAAAGAAAATGTGACTTATGTGGAGTTTAATTTTTTCTATGTCTGATCTATTTAGAGCCCCAATAGCACTAGCTAATGGGATAACAACCTTGTCAGTCAATGATATCTCAAGTTTTTCCAGTTAAATATTTATATCAAAGGTACTTACTGAGTTATTTGAAAGTCTCTTCCTTCCCCTGCTTTTTCCAAGATGGCACCTGGTGGGGCTAAAAACAATACATGATGAAAGAAAAGAAGGAGGGGCTCTAGCCAATATGTTATTCCATGGATTTCCATTGGTTTCCACTGGGGTGGACGTTGGTCCAGTCCCAGGATTATTGACCTCTGGTCCCCAGTGCACTGGAGGCAATGTGATATCTGGGTCTTCTCAATAACCCTCTTGGCTTCCCTCAGGAGTACTTTGAATTTCTGGGTCTACTGTTCACTAGCAAGTCATGGATGTAAGGCATGATGACCCAGACTTGCCTTTCCAGCCTCTTTCTTGCTCTGCTGCTAAGCTGTCACTCAACCAGGTTGACTGTGGCTTTGTGTGTGACCCTTCCAAGAGGCTCATAGTTCCTCCAATATGTGGCCAGGGAAGAATGCGCCTGGCCACCTCCCATAAATGTTTTCAGGTTTTTTCCACTTCTATGCAGAACTTTCTACTAGTTTCTCTCTCTCTCTCTCTCTCTCTCTCTCTCTCTCTCTCTCTCTCTCTCTCTCTCTCTCTCTCTCTCTCTTTTTCTGTTCTTGGGTTTATCTCAGGGATGAGAAAATAAGGATACATAAATCTAAGCTCCTGCTCTTCTGTCTCCTCCTCACAATCCACTTTGGGACACATAGTCTCCCTCCCCCTCTGGTCTGCAGGGCAGAGTGTGTGTGCGACATTCCTCTATTCTCCTCCACCTGAGATGTGACTTGCCCTTTGCTATTTCTTGAAGCAGAAAGACAGTGTGTAAGGAATGAGAACTTGTTTTCACAAGTAAATGGACATGACTTTTGAAATATTTTAAAAAATACAGCAATTGCATTACCATATGTAGACCCTCTGGGCTGACTGGGAGTCCTGTACAGAGAGGGAGCTTAATAAAAGCTGCTTCCTGGCTGAGAGGAGAGCGGAAGGAGGAGCCTCAACTGCCTAGGAGTAACATCTCCAAGGTTTCTGCAAATTTCTTTCTTTTCTGAAATGCAAGACTCTTGATTGTTTCTGCTTTCTTTTAATTTAAATAGTACACACCTCTCCATCTGTCCCTCAGCCTCCTGCAGGGTGTTCCTGGGAGAAACCACAGTAGGTGTCCATCACATAAGCAGGGTGGCTAATGAACAAGATGCCCTCAGGAATTATCCTTCCATGCTCTTTTAATTCAGAAAAGAACAATATGATAGACATGTTAACATATCCTACTCATATTTAAAATTTTGCTTTGTGTCATTGAGGCTTCAGATAGTGTGTATACATAGGCTCTTACAGTTGAAGTTGAAAACTATTTTGTTACTCTTCAGAGTCCCAGTATTTTCTCTTTTTCCCCAGAGAAAAATAACTATCAACAATCTGATTATTCATTCTTGGTCATGATCTTATTAGCTTAATGCAAGTTTGTTAAATATTATGATTGTATTATATATCAGATAATATATATTATTAGTCTGCATATTTAAAAAAATTTCCTAAAGGATATGTACTATGGTTTGGTTATGAGGTGTTCTCTGGAAAGTACATGTGTTAAGAAATGCAGGAATGCGCAGAGGTGAAATTAATTAGAGTATGAGAGCTGTCACCTCCTCGGTGGGTTAATCCACTTGATAGGTTAATAATTTGAATGGACTATTGTGTGGTAACTATAGGCAAGAGGCATGTGACTGGAAGAAGTAGGTCACTGGGGGTGTGACCTTGGACTATGTCTTGTCCCTGCCTTCTCCCACTCTGTCTCTACTTCCTGGGTTAGTATCCCTCCTTTATGCCCTTCCACCGTGATTTCTGCCTCACCTCCAAAATGAACCTCTGAAACTGTGAGGCCAGAGTGAACTTTTCTTCCTCTAAGTTTTTTTTTTTTTTTTTCAGGTATTTTGGTCACAGTGATAAAAAGCTGACTAACCTAAAACCATAGTACATGAATTGTTTTGCCACTATTATTTTAATCAACAATATGTTTTTGAGATTTCTTTTTGTGTGGGTACATATAGGCCCAGTCTATTCATTTTAAGCTCTTTTCAAATACTGTATTCAATCATGAACATATTACACCTCTTAATTCCCCACTGAAAAAAAATTCAGATTTTTTCCCCAATATTTTCAGCCGGTATTTTATTTTTAAGGTTAGTAACTACTGGCTCAACCTAATACTTTAATTTCAGGCCAAATTTTACTGAAAAACTGTGTTGCTTGTAAAGCAGCTTAATTTTCCAGCTGACTCGGAACTATGTCTAGAGACAACTGAGCATCTCATGTGCCCCACAGAGTTAGAGATTACCTCCCCCTGGGCCTCTCTTTGACTCAGTTCCTGTGTCTGGGAAAGTAGGATCATAATTGTTTCTTTCTCCTTGGGCTGTTGTGAAGAAAATAAAGGATTATAGAATCTTATAGTGTCCAGCAGCTAGTAAGCCCTCCTTTAGCTATAGATATATACAGAAATTAATATAGAAATGAATGTCTAGTATAGAAATAGAACCCAGAATCCTGACTCCCTGGCCAATTTTCTTTCAGAGAGTCTTTTGAACTGGGTTATCTCTGTTGGTAAGATTTTTGTCTTCAAGAGTTTATGGTCTGTGAAGACACAATTCCAATGTGGACTCGAGGAGGCAGAGGCCACAAGCAGAGGCAGTAGCTGTACTGCTGTCAGAAGTCACAGGTACTGCTAGCCAATGCTGTCCTCTGGGTTTTCAGAGCGTGCCTTTGCCTGCCAGGATTGAGTGCATTTTGAGAATGAGAAAGGCAGCTCAGATCCCTTGTGATAGGCCTATTCTTTGCATAGTTCTGGCCAATCAGAGCTCTGTTGCTATGCGGCTCTCTCTCCAGCTCTGCTCACAGCCAGCATGTTGTCCACAGACATCCCTTTGCTATTTCTGTTTGGAGTGATTTTTTATAAACACCTGATGCACACCTTTTCTCTTCGTGGTCCTCTCCTCTCACCCTCCATTTAGCCCCCACCCAAGGCCCTACCCAGATACACAAATACACAGGAATCAGACTCAAACTATTAACAAAGAAAACTTGGTCCAAGACAGAAGACAATCTTTGAAAAGAGCCTTACTTCATGCTAAGCAATGCTGAGAAAATCTGCTCTGAAACACTTGGGGACGCTAATTAAAATATCCATTCTTTCTTCTCCGCTTCCAAGAGTGGAGAAACCAACAGAAGAGAAGTAATAAGTTTCCAGATACTCTGCTTTCTACATACTCTTCCCACCTCCCTCAAGGACTCAGCCACAAAGCTAGTATGACTCTTCACAAGCCATCAGCGCGGGGGGGGGGGGGGGGGGGGGCGGGGGGGGGGGCTCTCTGGCTTTCTCTTCTTTGGGAAGAACATCTGGATTCTGTCTGTTCATCTCCCCTCCTGTACTCTCTGATAAGAGACAGGACAAAAGCAAGGCAAGCACATTCTTGAGAGAAAGGGGGCTGTGTGCAGCCAAAGCTCAAGACAGCGCCAGAGCACACGGGGAGGGGAGACATGCAGGAGAGTGATGATTGGCTGATCAAGGTGGTGCGATACAATGGGATGGATTGGAGAGAAAGTTCTACTGGGGAAGGAAAATCATTGCAGGTCAGGGATTTGGGGACGCTAAAGAACAGAAAATTAGAATTCTAGTTAGTGACCTTGACCTGACTTATTGGAATGTTAAAACTTTAAGAAAGATATGTGTACTAGTTGGAACAATTGTGGAGCCATGGTGCTTTGAATGCAGTATTGCTCCTGGTTTATTATTCCAATTTTAAAGTAGTTTATCAGGACATACATAAGTAAATTGATGACCCTTCAAATAAGGGTCACGATAGTATAGGGCCGGTTGTGCTACAGAGACCAATTTCCTGGAAACCTACCTAAAGCTAGTTAATACACTGTGGCTACTGAAAGAAAGGGAGAATTAAATAGAAAGCTGGACTACCTTGCTTCAAATGAGTTTGCTCCAGAGATCTGATTTTCCTAGTTTCTGCATTAACTTCTCCATCTCTTCCTCCTTACTAGAGGTTGTTCCAGGGGAGCAGGGATTTGTAGGGCTCCAATATACATAGCAAATATGAAGCAAAAGCTTTGAAACAAGAGTGTAAAGAATCTCGAAAACATCTGGGGAGCTCTGATTTTATTTTTGAAGAACATAGCTTAAAAATACATGTGAAATACAAGCTGTGGCCTTAAAAGCCAGGGCCTAAAATAAATAAGAGTTAGAAAAATAGTAATCTTAATATAGTATCTTAAAGTTTTAAACAAAAAGATTTCTTTTAAGAACTAAAAAATATCTCATGTGGTATTAAAACTTTTTTCTAGTATCAAGAATTCCTTAAGTTCATAATGATCTTTACTTAAATTCAAGAAGACAGCCCTTTGGATTTTAAAAAAAGTAAAGAAGAATAAGATCCCATTTTGAAAAATTCTACCTTCCCATATTGAGAGATGAGAGGAATGATTCTAATAACTCTTTCCTAAGAGTGATGGAATATTGGGATGTATTTTAAATGTCTTTTGTACTTTTCGGTTTTGTTTATTTTTATTTATAATTTTTAAAACAAACAAAATTGTTTCCTACTGATATAACATAATTTTCTCTAAAGGAAAAAGCAATTAAACTGTCTTGAGAATTGAGTGCCACATACTTTTCCCTGTGAATCTCAGGAGGCTTCCTGTGTGTACGTGTGTGATTTTGTGTGCGTGTGTACATGAGTGTGTGTGCGTGTGTGTTGACAGTGGCAGTGTCTCAGTGCATCTGTTCCTACGGGATACTTTATGATACAGAAGTAGTGAGTGAGAAGAGGGACAGGAACTGCGAGAACTGGACATGACTAAGCAAAAACACACTGTGAAATTTTCAGGCAGCTCAAAATATCCCCTCTGCTCCTGAATAGAAAGGCCCTGGCCCTCTCAAAATGAGGTGGATGCTCTAACCTTGCCTGGGTAAGCTTTAAGAGAGGGTGGGGAAGGAGAAGGCAGTGCACCACCTGGCTCTTCCCTCCAGAGGGGAGGTCAGGGGGTGAGTTCTCTGTCCTGTGCAAGCAGGGAACAAGGTTCTTCTGTAGTTGGACTGAACATGGGGCAGACCAGCAGCCTGGAGGAAATTCTCAATAGTAGCATTTCTCAGAAATACTGCGGAAGTCTCCCAGACAAAGCAGACAGATTGGCATCTCTTTCTTGATCTCTTTCTTGAGAGTCAGAGAGGGGGAAGGAGTAGGATAGACCTAGCCAACATACCAGGGACAGTGGTGAAATCTCGGGAATCTGGGGGGGTCTGCCAGCCATGTTTCCACAGCAGCTTGGGCAAGAGCCCTTAATGCCTGCGCCTGCATGAACTTGGCTGCCAGACTACAAAGGTCGCCCCCAGGCTGAAGGGCCATCTGCCCCTGTATTCACCTCCTGGTACCAGCTCCTAACTGTAGGGATCAGTATGGATTTGGACCCTCAGCTTGGGTCCTGGGACACTTAGAGAGGTCCACTCTTCTGCTTGTCATTCTGTCACTTTCTCTGCCTCTTCCTCCTGCATTGCCAGACCCCATTCTTCACCTAGACACTCATATTTGGTGTAACCAACACTCAGATGCAGAACTGAAATCTAGTTCCCATAGTCTCTGGGTTAGTAGTACTCCTAACCCGCCCCCAATACCTCAACTCCTCGTAACCCACAAAGAAGAAGACAAACAACACACAAACAAAAGTTAAGAATAGAAGGGAGGGGCTAGGGATGTGGCTCAAGCAGTAGCACGCTCGCCTGGCATGCGTGTGGCCTGGGTTCCATCCTCAGCACCACATACAAAGATGCTGTGCCCACTGAAAATTAAAAAATAAATATTAAAAAATTCTCTCTCTCTCTCTCTCTCTCTCTCTCTCTCTCTTAAAAAAAAAAGGATAGAAGGGAGATTTCTGGCCTTGGCACAGCAGGAAGTTGTAGCCATACAAATGAAGCTCAAAGACCAAAGAATCATGTCATGACCTTAGGAAGAGCAGCCATATGGCTGATAACATTGCTGTATCATATGGCTATATCATTGGAGTGCTGAAATTAACCCTTTTGTTGTTCAGTTCTGGCTGTAATATAATTTTACAGATGGAAATATTACAGAGAGAAATGACTTGCTCTGCTTTACACAGCAGGTAGAAGTAAAATGAACAGAAGTGATAGAAGCCCAGACCCAATTATTTGACATCCCAAGACCTTTCCTATGTCTAAATGGCTTGACTAAAATGGCTTGACTAGAGGAGTGTCTGGCAAATTTTTATGATGGGAAGCCCAACCGGCAGACCTCAAAGTCTTCATCTGTCTCAGTGACACTAACTTTCTCATCTTATTACATGAGTTTGGGATATAACATAGTAAAAGCATATTTGCTTGAAATTTTTTTCTAAGACAAAGTAGAAGTCCATGTTCCATTTCTGTCTGACCTGTTTTATTTTAGGGGCATCTTTTCAGGACCATCTTCTCTTTATTTTACATCAAATAACAACTTAACCCACACATACATCTCATTAGTAATTTAGTTGACACTCTAGCTGCCTAATTTTATTCCATCACAAAGTGAGTTTCCTGGTAACATGAAGGATGAGATTAACAGATATAAATTTACAAAACCAAAAAGAATGCATAAGGATGGAATGGTGACCTCTTCATGATGGCAGGACCATGGCAGCTTCCATCCATACTCCAGACAGAGATTAGCCACTCCAGGTGAACTTGTTTAGGACAGAAATCTCCAAAGGTTTGCCCAAATTCCTCATTTTACCATATTTTACTCTGTGGTATTACATACAACTGTTTAGCTAGAGTCTTGCTTCACGTATTCTAAGCCCCTGCCCAAGGACTCAAAATTGGATTAGATGACACCTCAAACAGTTCAAATTGTGATAGTTATGTAATGAAATATACTGTATCCTATAAAAGTGGAAAAGGAGAGAAAAAGAGATGCAGAAGGAATTGTGCTGAACATGTTGGATCAAATTAGTGCAAGAGTCATTTGGATGAATCTCAGTGTCTTAAACTAGATGAACAAATAAACCTATAAAACTCAGTCAAGTGCCTGTTTACAGAAAACTTTATTATTCATAATTTCCACATCAGTGCTGCTCAAACTTTACTACATCTCTCTTGTTTTGACCTCAGTAAATTGAGCTGAGATATGTGATTCCTACCTCCAATTTGCCAACATGGAAAGAGACCGTAGAGGTTGGACTGCACACAAGTCCCCATGTAGCTGAAGGGCAAAGCAGAGGAAGCATTCTACTTTCCCAATATCTCCCCTTGACCCCACTGCTCCACAACAAGGTGTCCACAGAAACCACAGCCATCTCTTATAAGGCAAACATGAATCTATCTTGGCCTAGTACTCTGGAGGAAATCAGGATATGAAAAGACATTTCCTCTGTCTTGCCAGATGGCTTCAAGATAAAATTCTTACCCAAACCAAGTGTCAGAGTCCAGTCAACTATTTCAGGGAGGACAAGAAGTAACATGAAGTATTTGAACCTCCTTCTTTCCTGAGACCCCACTATGTCCAAGCTTGGTGTGAGCATGTCTTGCTAAGACAGGCAAGATCACTGAGCTGAAATCAAGAAGATGGGTCCCTGGGAGAGTGGACCCTTTTAAGGGTGAGAATTGAATGCTGGAGAAATCCTAGCAGCCTTGGCAGTCACAGGTTTGAGGTTCCAGACTGTACTCTCTCATTTTCCATACCTCCCCAAGAGCTGGCTGGGCAAGACATGGAATAAGCTGAAGAAAACTGAACGCTATCCAACCCATCTGGGAACCCACAGTGGAAAATATGGAGGTAATATGTTAGGACAGCTCTGACTTCTTGTAATCAATGCATACTTCGGTGCCATTCTGCATTCTTTTGCACAGCTTTTCATTTTTAAAAAAATGAACAGGTAGAATTTAGAATGGCTACTCATTTTTAAAATGTTTGGAGAAGCCAGAACTTGGAGAAGCCAATGCCAAGGAGGGTGGTGACCCTCAGGAAAAATCACCTCCCAAGAGAAGAAGGAGGAGCTGGATGTTTGGTCTCAAATTCTATTACAGCAAACACTTGAAAACTTTATGCTTGGTTTTTGTGATAAGAGTTAGCTTTAGGACTGTCAAATGCATCATGGGCCCTGCTCCTGCTTGACACCAAACATAAAAGTTAAAAAAATGAATGAGACATGACTTGGGCACTTAAGAAAGCTGAAAATGTTAAGTTAGTCTCAGATTAGGTGAGACTGGATTGCTGAAAATCTTGAAACACACTCACTTACTTTAAAAAATAACACACACACACATAGACACACATAGAAAATCAGTGCCAAGTTCTCCCAGTTGTCCTTTATCACCTTTGTCCAATGTGCTGTCTCTTGAGAATTGCCTCGTTGTTCTCCATTGGCCTACATCTGGTTAATCTTAGGAAAAATGTTAGAATGGGTGGGAGTCCTATGATATCAGCTCACCTCAATCCTTCTTAGGTAGATGAAGGAAAGGAGCTCACAGGAGACAAGTGGTAGATGCAACTTCCTGAGTGGCTTTTTCGATCCTGTGTCTCCCCTTCAGGGGCTCAGCATGCCTACCGAGAAGGCAAACTTCAATTGTAATCCCATAAATAATAGGGCCTCCAATGGCTCCCCATCCCTAACCTGATACAGAGGGTTTGCTTAGCTGCTTTCCACATCTCCAGCCTAATCTGCCACTTTTCTCCCATGTGTTCCTTTTGTAGAGTGAAGATAAGGTCTTCAAAGTTCCCTAACGCACTTTGATCCTTCCTCTGACTTGTGTTTCTGCATCTGAGATTTATTGTTATCTATCTATTACATTAACTATGCTCCTATTATTTAAACATCATATTCATCATCAGGCTGGGGCTGGGGCTCAGTGGTAGAGCACTCACCTTCCATGTGCGAGGCCCTGGGTTCGATCCTCAGCACCACATAAAAATAAATAAATAAATAAAATAAAGGTATTGTGTCCAATGACAACTAAAAACTAAATATTAAAAAAATTATATTCATCTTTCAAAATTGATTCCTCCATCCTTCCACACTAACTTTTTCTCCCTTCATTGATTTCTGCTAGCTCTGTTCTTGTTTTATTGCCAATGAGCTTCACTTCAATAAAGGTGATACCTTACTTGTCGTGTGGTCTCATAGAGCCTTGACCGTGTATTTGCTTGGAGAACATTTCCTTTCTCTTTTGTGGTATACCTGCAGGGCAAGCACTCTAACACTGAGCTACAGCCCAGCTCCAGCCAGCATTTCTTAAGTGGGGATACCCCATGGACCCACAACTCATTGTGACACGACTAAATTTAGAACTCAGAGCTCTTTCCTTTTACCCTGCTGGTTCTTACCCCCTTCTCCCTGACTCCTAGTTCATCAATTTTCAGGACTCATTTGAATTCTGACCTATTTGTCCCATGTTCCTGTTCTGCCTTCTCTTGGTTTCAGGAGTCTTCTGGTTAAACTTGTCTTTGGACAGATGTTGTTTTAATATGTTGTTAATTGAGTTGAGGGCTCATACTAGATGCTCATTGCCTATTTACTAGTGATGACTTGCTGAATTCAGAAAGAAACCAAGGCTTTGAAGACATACAGATTTCTATTTAGATGTCTCACTGTTTTTTCTTAGACCTTCCCTTTTCTTTCTCAACTTTTCCTCTCATTGTTTTTTGCAAAGCTCTAAGTCTGCTAAACAGAAGATGGTCCAGGTGGTTGTGATTTAATAGATACTGACAGAACATCCACCCAGGCTGAATGGACACATCTGCACAGCAGACCTTCAGGGTAGAAAACCAAATGATAGAGCATTCGGAAAACCTCGGAGTGGAGGCTGACTCTAGAGGCATCCACCCTGGGTTGCGTTGGAAACTCTGGCTTTGCATTTGGAGTCTCAGAACTTCACACTGGGACATGTAGAGAGTAAAGCAGGGCAAATGGGCTGCAGGTTTCCTGCCTCATTCTGAATGGGAGACAGGGAAATGCCCCAATGCCTGGCTAAGAACACCTGGGCTTCTCAGTCCCTGGAGGTTGGAGTGGGCTGCTCCCGGCTCTCATGCTCCCTGCTCCAGGTCCTCTGCCACCCTCTGATCATTCTTTAGTTATCCAGTTCTTTTTACTCCCCACTTTTCAAGTACCCATGTTCTTCAGGTGCCATGTTCTTTATTCTCTTTCATAAAATGTTTCTCTATTACCTTATCCAATTCCAGGGCTTTGTCACCTACATGGTGTTGTCTCAGAAATCGGAACCTCTCTCTTGAGTGCCAAGCCTATTAGAATTCACAACTGAATTTGCCTCTCAAATAAGACATAGTCTCAAACTCTTTGACCTGTTTTCCCTCTAGTATCTCCCACCTTAATAAGTGACACCAAAATTGTACCCAGTTTTCCAAGTTAGAAATCTAGGAATAGTGTGGACTCTGTCTTTATTGTAACTCACCTTAGTAGTCACTAAGTACTGTCAGTCAATCACAGTTTCCAGAAATCAGCTGAAGCCAGCACCTTGACTTTGTTCTCACCTCTTTCTTCCATTCTTTAGTCCCATTCATTCCTGTCTGCCACTATAAACATGGCTCCTAACCAGTGTGATACTCCCACCATAGGCCTGTGAATACATCCTTTAACCTCTCTGTGCTATTTCTTCATCTAAAACTGGAGGACCTTGAACTACATCTCTGAGACTTTTCCCAGTTCTGACCGTCTGCCATTGGCCACCTTGTGTATATCACAGGTCCCACAGTGAAAACCCAAGCATTGTCCTTTCACTCATTCTCCACTTCTTAATAGTTGTTTTCATTCTTTTTCCTCCTCCACTTTGCTAAAAGAGCTGTTGATTGACATATGGCATCCCTAGGCATCAAGCCTGAGGCCAGGATGTGCGTTCCCAGACATTCCTGAGGGAGACGTCCTATGCCCTTTCCTCCTGCTATCACAGTAGGGAAAGAAGTTTCCTGGAGCCAAGGCTTAAACAGAGTGACCGTTGTTGTCCTCTTTGTCCCCACTGTTATTGTTTTGAGGGTGCTGCTCCATGGTTCTGCAGAGCAGACACACTAATGGAAAGTCTTAAGACATTTTCTCCTCCTTCAAATTAATTAAAGGGCAAATAGCTCCTTTTCCCTGCTCTGCCTCCGCCTCTGTCCTTCCCATCAGCCAGGACACCAGGTTTATTGGATTTTGAGCCTCAGCTTTCTCTGAAGGTCATAGCTCCTTTGGTCTTGATTTGGACATTTCACTGAAGGTCATCAAGATGGTACTCCTGCTATGGCCTGGCAGACTCACTGTGGTTTTTAGAGTAACTCTCTAAGTTTGAGGAGTCATCCATTTTTATTCCTCACTGGCTAGAAGAAAGGGAAAGACTGAGGCTTTCATTCTCCAAGATCCCAGAATTGCATTTGCTTCATCTTATCTGTGAAATGGGCGTTTGTTTTTGATACCTCCAAGTGCTTTCTGAGTTCTATGCAGATTATATAGAAATGTCCTTTTTCCTCCCATATAGTCCCCTAACCTCATCTTCCTAGAAGTCTAGAAAAGGAAGAGAGAAATACAAGTATGTCTGTTCCCCATTGAAGCTTATTGAAATTCCTGATAAAAACCTGGCAAAGACTATGCAAGAGATGTTAAGACATCTAGACTTTATTAAATAGCAGGACTTGTCAAATTCCTATTCAAGTCCTGCTATTTAATATAGATTATCTTCCTCAGTCTCACCCTGCCATTTCTCAGGTATGGAAAATAGGCTTTCAGCAAGTTGGTGGTGTGCTCTGGACTCCCAATCCAGTGTACTTTCCATTACTGTCTGTTTCCTAATTGCATGCGGATTTCCTTATTTTCCAAAGCCAAGGAGCATCAACATTTGGCTTCATAAATGCAGCTAAATCCTGGATAAATAAGAGTGATCAAGCAAGGTAGCATTCAAGGTGTCTCATTAGTAAATCAAGATGAAATGCTTGTATTAAATCCTGAGCTCCAGGCTGCTTCAGAACTTTTAACTTTTTCTTTATAAGTATCCAAGGAAATGCAGGTCTATGAGACATATCCCACCTCACGAGGCCCCATATTGCTCTTAAAAGATGGGAGGTTTTTGTTTGCATGTATGAAGCAGAAAAAGACTTTCCTAAGTTTTGGTGAGCAGGGTTTATTTTGGATCTGGGAAGAGTGGAAGAGGCCTCAATTGGGGTGACTTCATGGAGGACCAGGAAGATTCCCCTTTCTCACCCAGAATCACTGTTGACTTACATTCAACCATTAGAATTTCTCTAAAGTAAAATATTGAGAAATGTATTAGGTTGGGACTCTAAATAACTGGTTTCCATGCTTGGTTCTGCTCCTGTAACTTCATCCATATATCAGTCATTGAGCTTCTTTATGTCTGGTACCATTTTAGGTGCTGAGTATTCACTGTGCAATAATGCAACAATCCTTTTCATTATAGTGAGAAAAGCAATAATTGACATATAAATAAATGTATAATAATATAAATGTTATAAGGAAAACAATAATTGGAAAAAAATAGTAGAAAGTCCCAAACAAGAGGATATGTTTGTGGGGGGTACATTATGGGGCTTTAAAATTGTTTTCCCAAGAATTTTCTTTTATCATTTTTTTTAAGAGAGAGAAAGAGAGAGAGAGAGAGAGAGAGAGAGAGAGAGAGAGAGAGAGAGAGAGAGAGAGAATTTTTTAAATATTTATTTTTTAGTTTTCGATGGACACAAAATCTTTATTTTATCTTTATGTGGTGCTGAGGATCGAATCCAGCACCCCACACATGCCAAGTGAGTGTGCTACCACTTGAGTCACATCCCCAGCCCTCTTTTATCCTTCTTTTGAAAGGTGGAGGCTAATTCCTTACCCCTGGAGCATGGGCTGGATTTCATGACTTATTCTAATAAACAGAATGAAATGGAAGTGATGGTATGTGATTTTGGAGGCTGGATAATAAAATCACTGTCTTCTCTTTTCTTAGGTTGTTTGCTCTGGGGGAAAGTGAGCTGTCATATTGTGAGGCTCATCAAGCAATTTATAAAGAAGTTCAAGTGGCAACCAACAGAGAACTCCTGCCAACCTCTCAGCAAGGAGTCATCCAGGAAATGGACTCCCAGCTCCAGTCAAGCCTTCAGATGAGCTGCAGCCCCAACCAACACTCTGATTGCAATGGAAGTAGAAAACCTGAACCAGACCACCCAGGTAAGCTGAACCTGGATTCCTGAGGTGGAGAAACTCTGAGACAACTAATATTTGTTGTTTAAGGCCAGAGGTTTAGAGGATAACATGTCAAGTTGCAATAGATAATAGATCCTCTCTCCTTCCAGGAACTACTATATATGTGTTTAGGGAAGCTCTCTTGGGGAGGATAATTCTTGAATAGAAACTGAAAAGAGGACATGAGCCAGATTCAAGCAGAGAGAACAGAACTGGCAAAGTAGTGTAGTCAAGAACATGAAGGGAGTTTCATGGAGAATCATCCGTGACCTGGCGAAGGCTAAGACCAGGCCTCCTTTCAGTGGAAAGCTGGGCTTTCCATCCTCTGAGGATTACCTTATTATATTCAGACATTACCCTTTGACTGAGTATCTATTATCTACGTTATAAATAGTTCTAGAGAGGTAGAATTCAACTCATAGAAAACTAATGGTAATGTAAATGATTATTCCCAAAGAAATACAATGAATGTGACTGAATTCTACTCCTCCAATAGTGTGTGTGTGTGTGTGTGTGTGTGTGTGTGTGTGTGTGTGTGTGTGTTTTGGTACCAGAGATTGAATCCAGGGGTGCTTAACCCCTGAAACACATCCCCAGTCCTTTTTATATTTTATTTAGAGAAAGGATCTCACTAAGTTGCTTAGCACCTCACTAAGTTGCTGAGGTTGGCTTTGAACTTTCGATCCTCCTGCCTTAGCCTCCCTAGCTGCTGGGATTACAGGCATGAACCACTATGCCTAGCCCCAATATTGTATTTTAAGCAGCATTGTTGGAAATAATTCTTATGCCATATAACTCACCCATTTAAAGTTTAGAACCCAGTGCTTCTCAGAATTTTTGTAGGATTATGCAAATGGCACCATAATCTAATTTCAGACCATTTTTATTTCCTCTCCAACAAAGACACCATAACTCTTTATCCCTTGTCATCATCTCCCCTTCCAATAAGCCACAGACGCCCACTAATCTGCTTCCTATCTCTATAGATTTTCCTATTCTGAGAATTTCATACAAATGTGATTATAAAATATGGGCTCTTTTGAGATTGTCTTCTTTCACTTAGAATAATGCTTTCTAGTTTTATCTGCTGTGGAGCATATAGTGATACTTTACTCTTTATTTTAAAATAACATTAAATTGTATGGATAGGCAATTGGTTAGCTATCCATCAATTGATGGATATTTGGATTATTTCTATTGTTCTGAAAATTATGAAGGATGTTTCTATGAACATTTATGTACAAGTGTTTCTGTGGATATGTTTTAACTTTGGTATTTGCCTAGAAGTATAATTTCTGGAATTTATAGAAGGCTCATGTTAAATGGATTTCTAAAGTGGCTGCACCATTTCACATTCCTTCTGGCAAAGTATGAGGCTTCTAATTTATCCATATCTTGACTAGCACTTGTTATTATCTATCATTGGGTATAGCCATGTAAGTGGGTATGGGGTGACATCCCAGTGTGATTTTGATTTGCATTTTCTTAGTGACTAGTGATGTTGAGCACTCTTATATGTACTTGTTGATTATTTTTGTATTTTCCTTGAGCAATTTCTGTTTAAATCTTTTTCCAATTTTAGTTTTTTCTTTTATTATTGAGTTATTGTTTAGATACTAGGTGTCACCCAAAAGACATTGGAAACAACTACAGAAAATTTAGAGGTGAAATGATTGCGTTATGAGAGCCTTAACCCAATCCCTGATGGAGATTAACTGAGTGGTAACTGTAGGCAGGTAGGGAGTGGTTAGGAAGTGGGTTTCTGGGGGGTATCTTTGGGGTTTATAGTTTGCCCTTGGTGAGCAGAGCTCTCTCTGCTTCCTGATCATCATGGCCTGAGCCGCTTTCCCCTACCATACCCTTCGCCCATGACATCATGCCTCACCTCCAGCCTTGGGGAATGAAGTTGGCCATCTATGGACTGAGACTTCTGAAACCATTAGCACCAAATAAACATTTCATGTTTTAATTCTTCTTGTCAAATCTTTTGGTCATAGCAGTGAAAAATCTGACTAAAACATTGAGTTTATGTATTTCGAATAGAAATTCCTTATCCAATATATGTTTGGCAAATATTTTCTTCCATTATGAAAATTGTCTTTTCTGTTTCTTGAGGGTATTACATGAGAACAAAAGTTCTCAATATTAAGTTCAATTTATATATATTTTTTCTTTTGTTGTTTATGCTTTTTAGTGGTTTCAGAGAAAACCATTGCTCCAAAGGCATGAAGATTTACTCCTATGTTTTCTTCTAAGATTTTCAGTATTTTTAACTTATATGTAGTTCTAGGATCTTTTTTAAGTTAATGCTTGTGAGTATTGTGGTGAAGATTCAAATTCATTATTTTGCTTGTGATTATTCAGTAGTCCCTTCCACCAAAAAGGGTTTTGTTTCCCTGTTGAATTATCCGAATACCTCTGTTGAACATGAATTGTCATAAATGTGTGGTTTTATTTGTGGATTCTCAATTCTATTTCATTGATTGACACATCCTTGTGTCAGAACCATACTGTCTTTGTTACTATAGTTTTGTGGTAAGTTTTGAAATTGGGAAGTATAAATTCTTCAATTTTATTCTTATTTTTTGAAAATTTTTTAGTTTTCCAAGTCTCTTGTATTTCTACATAAAATTGAGGGTTAGTCTGTCCATTTCTGCAACAAAGCAACTGGTATCTATCTTTATAGATACCAGATCTTGTCAATCAGGCTGGGAAGCAAAATCACCTTAGCAATGTTAAGTCATCTTATCCATGGGTGTGGACTGTTTTTCTATTTGTTTAGATTTTTTATTTCTTTAATGATATATTATAATTTTTGGTGTATGTCTTATACTTCTTTTATCACATATGTTCCTAAATATTTTTAAGACTATTATAAGCAAAATTGGTTTCTTAATTTTATTTTCAAAAATTTCACCGCAAGTACACAGAAATATAGGTGATTTTTGCATATTGATCTTTTATCCTCCGACTTTGCTGAATTCATGTAATAGTTTTAAAAGTTTTTTAGTGGATTACTTAGAAGTTTTAATAATACAAAATCATGTCATCTGCGCATAGAGATAGTTTCATTTTTTCCTTTCCAATCTGGGTGACATTTATTTCTTTTTCTTGCCTAATTGCTCTGGCTAGACCTTCTATTACAATGTTGAATAGAAGTTGTAAGAATTGGCATTCTTGCCTTGATCCTGATCTTTTAGGGAAAGTATTCAGTCTTAACCATTAAATATTATGTTAGCATGTGGATTTTCCATAAATGGTCTTTACCAGTTTGAGAAAATTCTTATCTGTCCCACTTTGTTGTGCAGGTTTTCCCAAAAAGGCATTTAGATTTTGTCATTTTTCCCCCTATATTCATTGCAAGGATCATATGATGTTTTACCATTGTAATATGGTATATTACATGAATGATGTTTCAGACTTTTGAAATCACCCTGCATTTTTGGGATAAGTTCCAATTGGTTTTGGTACATACTACTTTATGAATGTTGCTTGATTTAGCCTGCTAATGTTTTGTTGAGTATTTTCATGTCTGTATTCATGGAGAATATTGGGCTGCCATTTTATTTCCTTCTGATGTCTTGGTGTATGAAGAACCAGTAATTCTGACCTCATATAATGAGATGAGAAAATGTTCTCTGTTCTTATAGTTTGGGGGAAGAGTTTTTGAAGGATTGATGTTAATTCTTCTTTAGGGCATATTGGTAAGTTTTAAACCTAACAATTCAGTTGTTTTACTTGTTATTAATCTATTTTTTTCTATATTTATTGGGTAAATTTCTGTAACTTGTGTCTTTCTAGGGATTTCTAGTCTATGTGAGTCACTTAATTTGTTCTTATAAAGTTTTTCATAGTATTCCCTTATAAATGTTTTTATTTACTTAAGATTGGTAGTGACATCTCTTTTTTTATTCCTGATTTTATTAATTTTAGTCTTTTTTTTCTTTCTTGGTAAGTCTAGCTAAAGTTTTTTTTTCTTTATACCAGGGATTGAGCCCCAGGGTGCTTAACCAGTGAACCACATCCCCAGCCCTTTTTATATTTTATTTAGAGACAGAGTCTTGCTAAGTTGCTTAGAACCTCGGTAAGTTGCTGAGGCTTATTTTGAATTTATGATCCTCCTGCCTCAGCCTCCTGAGCCACTGGGATTACAGGCATGTGGCACCATGCCAAGCTCCATTTTGATTGTCTCAAACATATTTTTAATCATCTTATAGAGTATTAATCATTTTTTAACCTATTAGTAAATATATATTAGTATTTATATTGGCCTTTAAGAAACATATATTTCTGCTTTTTGAATATTCTTGTGAACCAATCTTAACAAGTTGCTGACTTATTAATTAAAAAGTTGAATTTCTATTTTTATGAAAATTATACTTTAGCAAAAAGTATGACAATCAGTGAATAGTCAGAGAGTGGCAGAAAATGAGATGAGAGAGAAGGACAGAGGACAGGGTAGGGTTAGGGTTAGGGTTAATAAGATGAAAGATGTTGGCAACATCACAGAAAGGCCCTTTCCTTCGTTGGAATTGACTCAGCTACCTGTACTATATCTTTGTGCTACCTCACAGGGTGCCTGTGAGCAGGAAATGAGACTATAAAATAGAAACTTGCATTGCTATTGTTGGCACTCAGGCAGGTCACCGATGAGATCAGTTTTTAGACACTAATGATTTGGCCTGAATTATTGCTTTAAAATTCTTACCTGTTGGCAGATTTTTGAGGGAAGAAGATATAGAGAATTCTAGAGGGCTAGGCCTTGTATTCTGGGAAAGGCAGTTTTGTGGAAGAAAATTCTGGGAATTTGTTTCTGAACAGGATGGTCATTAGAGCTCTAAAGGAAGAGGAGGTGAGGCTAGAGAAAGGCTGGCTCAAAAGGCAGGTGAGGCCTGCTTCTTCCTAGCTCCATAGGGGGCTGGCTCTGGGGCAGGGAATGAAACCTAAGAGGGTCAATAGGTAAGACTGAGCATGAGTGGACAGGTCAAGAGAGAAGGTGACAGAAGACTCAGATCTCAAGTTTCCTTTCAAGAGGAAAGGAGAATCTGGACATGAATGTCCATAAACAGGTTTAGGACAGGAGTGCATCTGATGATTGGGACTAAGAGAGACAAAGACCAAAAAAGAAGGATGACCCAGCTAACTAGAGAAAAAGCTACCCTTCAGAGAATTTGTATGAACAAATTCACAAGCATCTCTCCTTAGCCTGCTCCTCAGGGTGTTCACCTATGGCAAACTTAATCAAATCAGGATCTCTGTCATTCAATTTTCTTTATTTTTATTTTAGTTTTCCCCTGGCTTTGCCTAATTATTAAACTATTCATGGATATCTAGAAATATATTCCAGCACTCACAATCCTCTCTGGCAAACTTCTGCTAGCAGTCTAACTTAAATTCCTATTTTTCTGCTTGTTCCTGTTATCGCTTGTCTTTTGCTCAGTAGACTTTTAACCTACTTTTCTCAGAGTTCAACTAAAGTCCTGACAAGTAATGTAAACCCCAGACAGTCACCCAGGGAAGTCTAATGGCTGGAACAGGTGGTCCTCCAAGGAAGGAGAACCCTCCCAGGCAATGGTCTAACCACACAGCCCTGGTTGCTTGAGGTCATGGGAACTCTGTTCTAAAGCTTTTTAAGGGGACTCAGTTTATGATCCATGACACTAGGATAGGAAGCTATATAGTGTGTTATTCAAATACTTTTTTCTTCTTTCTCTTTTCAATTAAGAGAAGAAGTCCCCAGGAGAAACACTGTTTAAACATAAGGGTAGAATTAAGATAAATGCATTCCTTTTCCTTAGGAAATTTTCCTTGATGAACGAAAGCTCTCTACCCCTTAGTCAGTAAGGTCAAGTGCTGGCCCTTCAAGGAAGATCCACTTTTCCAGAGCTGGGGCTGAAGGTTGGGGCTGGTGGCCTGATAAGACCCTAGGGCTTGAGAGAAAATAGTTTTTTAGAAAAAGAGAACCAACTATCAGTGTTAGCTCTTCCCAAGAGGTTTGCTGCTTCTTGGTGATTTCAAAGCTGATGGTGGTTCTTGTGTGATTTCTTGGTGTCTTCCCAAGGAGACCTCTGTAACTGTCCTCTGCTTCAGGGCTGAGGAAATTTTCAATAGAGGGTACCATGTTCATTCCAGATGGACACAAGTCTTGTGTTTCTCCATTTACACTAAGAAGTGAGCAGACAGCAAGGTAGTGAAATTGGAAAGGCTTCATATATCAGTACACCTGGGTCCTGGACCTGACTCTCCCTGATTGAAGCTTAGGGGTGTGCAAAGGTGTGTGCAGGCTCCCTGGCTAACATGGCACTGATGGAATTGGACCACATTTTCCAAGGTCCTTTCAAATTCTAACACCTATATCCGGGTGTCACAGGGGTCCCTGAATGCCCTTTTATATTCACTTGCTTTCTTCCTATTGTACCTTGTTTCTACAGTGGCTTTTTAAAAGGGCTCGTTCTCTCAAAGTTAGAAAGCCACTGATTAGCAGAATAAGAAGACATTGCCTTTGGAATCTTGCTCAGGTTTATTTATAGCATGCTATTGGTTTTAGAATCAAATAAGGATGAAAAGATCCAGAATATAGGACGTCTAGGAATGTCTGGTCCAATGCACATGACAGCACGAATCTTACACAATAGGAATAATTATGTGCCTGGAGACAAAGGAATTAGAGGAAAAGGGACGACGTCCATTTTTAGAACTGTGCTCACTTCATGCTAAGGCAGGGGTTCTGCCTCTCTGTCAAGGGAAGAGAGGTGCAAGTTGAAGCATAGATGGGCAAGAGGAAAGTGAGGAAGAAGAAGTGGTGAGTTGCTTTGGTAACTTTGTGTAGGTCCTCAGGACCTTTGGACATCACTCTTAGATGAGCCTCTATTTGAGCTTCTGTCAACAAGTGGTAAATGAAATCTTGGACCCATGATTGAGACTGCTATACCACTGCTGTCTGAAAGGTTAATGGGAGTGGATTACCATGGCATGAACAAAATCAAAATTAATATAATCATTATTTCAATGTAGGGTAATATTTAAAAGAGGAGGAAAAATGAAAAAGAGAAGACTTTATCAAAACAGACTAGTCTTCTATTAACATGTCAGGAGCTTAATCTCTGTTTCATCTTTAAAATAAATACTTTTCTACCCCTTGGTATCTTTCTCACTAATTCTTAAATGCTGTTAATCACTTTTAAATACAGCTGCAATCTTAGTATCAGATTTGTTTAAAATATTCCTTTCCACTCACACTGAGCCCTTTCTTTGGTTCCAGCTTCTTAGAAACTTGTATAATTCCCTGAAACTTTTGGCTCTATTTCCACAAAAAAATAATCTCTCAAAAATTTTCAAATATTTGGCAGTGGTATCCCAGAAGGCATCCAGCGATGGGCACAGCTGGGGAGGCATGACTTAACTTTCTCAGAACTGTTGGTCTGCAACTCAACAGTCCAGGATGGCAGGAGAGGAGAAGCTGGCTTCCTGGCTTCCTCAGCCATTTTCCTTGTTCTTTTTTTAAAATATTTTTTTTAGTTGTCAATGTACCTTTATTTTATTTATATGTGGTGCTGAGAATTGAACCCAGTGCCTCACACATTCAAGGCAAGCGCTCTACCACTGAGCCACAACCCCAGCCCATCTCCCTTGTTCCTTTTTTGCATGTGTTTTTATTTATTTATTTATTATAATTTATTATATATGACAGCGGAATGTACTTCAAATTATAGTACACATGTAGAGCACAATTTTTCATGTCGGGTTGTACACAAAGTTAAGTCACACCATTTGGACTTAGGGTAATAATGTTCATCTCATTCCACCATCTTTGCTACACCCATGGCCCCTCCCTTCCTCTCCCTCCCCTTTTCCCTATCTAAAGTTCATCTATTTCTTGGACCATCCTCTGCCCCCATCCCCATTATAGAACAGCATCCTCATATCAGAGAAAACATTCGGCATTTGAGTTTTTGGGATTGGCTTATTTCATTTAGCATAGTATTCTATAACTCCATCCATTTATCTGCAAATTCCATGATTTTATTCTCTTTTAATGCTGAATGATATTCTATTGTGTATATATACCACATTCTCTTTATCCATTCATCTACTGAAGGGCATCTAGGTTAGTTCCACAATTTTGCTATTGTGAATTATGTTGTTTAAACATTGATGAGGCTGCATTACTATTGTATGCTGTTTTTAAGTCCTTTGGGTATAAACCGAGATGTGGGATAGCTGGGCCAAATGGTGGTTCCATCCCAGTTTTCCAAGGAATCTCCAAACTGCTTTCCAAATGTCTTTGTGCCTCTCCAGTCACCACTTTCTTCATGAAGAGGATGGCTACAATAAAAACTGCCAAGTTGGCGCCATTGACATGTCATAAGATTGTCTAGAATCTGTTTCTTCAGGGGTGTCTCTGAGGGGCTCACCGGCTGCTGTATTCAAGATGATGGGTCTCCACCAAGAATTCCAATCCTACTTTCCCACTCACAGTTTGAGGCAGGAGTTGAGGGCAGGAAGGAAGTGATGGAGACTGGAGACTCCTGGGAGAGGATCTAGGAGACAGATCCTGACCAGTAATGACCACTTCAGGAATATGGAACCTAATAGCAGTTGCCTGGGCTGGAGAGGTGAAAAGAACACCTGTCAGGAAGCTGGTTCTGGGAAACATCGCAGTACCAGTGGGATTGCAGCCCTTGCAACTCAGGAACACCGGAGAAGATGTGACAGCGCAGAAGACACAGGAGTGCTGCTAGCTGGCTACACCGACCCCCCCCCCCACATAGGGATGGAACCCTTGGGATAGGACATGATGATAAGGGAAGACCACAGAAAGATATTCCCTAGGGATGATATTCCCAAAGTTGGGGGTTTTAAATAGAGAAGCTGCCATAAAATTATTGGATTAAGGACAAGAATAAACATATAATTAGAAATCAAAGCTGGTCTTAGAGGTTATGAAGAATACAGCCCACAGGTTCCATTAGAGGGTGAGGCAGAAGCATACACTACTATATGTGAAGTAGGTGGACAAATGCTTCCCTTTCTACATCTCTCATTTATTTTTTCTACACTCTGGACTTGAGCAGCTCTTGATGTTTCAAATTCTTGGGAAAGAGTAAGGGAATAAGGGACATTTGAAATAGTCAGGATGTAGGACTAGGCCATGTTTCTGTGGATTCTAGGGATTTCTAGCCACACTATTCCAAGTAGAAGTTGGGAATTTTACCTACTTTGTTGGGTCACATTTAGATGACCAAAATTTCCCCTCTTCCAACTAGAGGCATCAAAGTTACAAGCCCGGGGTTGTATGAGGAATGACTGAGCTGCCCAGGCACATATCTAACAGTGAGTTCTAAGTCCACTCTCAAGGTTGCTTTGTAGTGGTGGTGTTGATGGGGAGGGCGAGATATCCAAAGAAATGGCAGTGACCCTAGAGATGGCAAATAAAAAAGCGCATGACCACAAAATGCATACCAGAGAATAAACTGGTGTCTGAAAGCATAATCCAGTGGTACTGATTCTGATCAATTGTTTCTTTTTTTTTTTTTTAAGAGAGAGTGAGAGAGGAGAGAGAGAGATAGAGAGAATTTTTTTTAAAGAGAGAGTGAGAGAGAGAGAGAGAGAGAGAGAGAGAGAGAGAGAATTTTTTAATATTTATTTTTTTAGTTCTCTGCAGACACAACATCTTTGTTGGTATGTGGTGCTGAGGATTGAACCCGGGCCGCACACATGCCAGGCGAGCGCGCTACCGCTTGAGCCACATCCCCAGCCCCAATTGTTTCTTATTTTAGGTATAACTTACTCCTAAAAAAAAAAATCATTTCTAAGTTCCTTTGGCTAGTAAGGGCAGAGCACTGGATATTCTGTCTAGGTTTTACTCTCTTTTTTTTGGCAGGATCTGGTTTGTATAATTTAACATAATTATTTTGAGATTCATCTGCATTTTGGATTCTTTTAATACAAAAAGAAATTACCCCTTTTCATTACAGAGTAGAATATGATTGTGTGTATAAGATATGCCACATCTTGTTTAATGATTCACCTGTTGAAAGACATCTGGATAGTTTGCGGTTTTGGACAATTATATCAAGCTGCTCTAAATATTCATTTTCCTGATTCTCTGTGTTCCCAATTCTAAGTTGTTATTTTACCTGGGCATGGAATTGCTGGATTGTATGATAAGTACACATTTAATTTTTTAAAGAAATTTGCCAAATTGTTTTTTAAAGTCAAACCCATCAGCAATATATGAGAATTCCAATTGCTCCATATCCTTGGCAACAATTGGTATGGGTGGTGCATTTAATGTTAGTCATTTCAATAAATCTGTAGTGGGTTCTCATTGTAGTTGAATTTACTGTTATTGATCATCTTTCCATGTGCTTATTTACCAATCATATATTTTCTTTAGTGAATACCTGTTCAAATATTTTGCCCATTTTTATTGGGTTTGCTTTTTCTTCTTATTTAATTTTGAGAGTTCTTTATTAATTCTGGATAAAACTCCTTTTATCAGTATATTCTTGCAAAACTATCTCCCAGGCTACATTTTGTCTTTTAATTCTCTTTACAGTGACATTTGAAGAGGAGAAGTTTCTAATGTTGATAAAGTTCAATGTGTAAACTTTTCCTTTTGGAGATTATGCTTTAGGTGTTGCCTAATCCAAGTTCCTATGTTGTCTCCTCAAGTTTTATAGCTTACATTTTACATTATATATTTTGAGTTAATTTTTGATTATGGTATAAGATATTGATTGAAGATCATCCTTTGGCAAGGATATCCATTTTTTGAAAACCTATCCTTTCTACATTGAATCACTTTTGCATCTTGGTTAACAAAACAAAACCACAAGATTTTCATATATGCATGGGTCTGATTTTGTAGTCTTCATTCCACTGATTTGTTTGTTGTCTTGATTTCTGTAGGTTTTTAAAAAATAACTTTATTTATTTATTTTAATTAGGTATATATGACAGCAGAATGCATTTTGATTCATTGTATACAATTGCAGCAAATTTTTCATTTCTCTGTATATGATGTAGCATCACACCATATGTAATACATGTACCTAGGATAATAATGTCCATCACATTCCACCATCTTTCCTGTCCCCATACCTCCTCCCCTTTCCTCCCTCCCCTTTGCCCAATGAAAGTTCCTCCATTTTTCCCATCCCCTCCCCCCAATTATGGATCAGCATCTACTTATCAGAGAGAACATTCAGCCTTTAGTATTTTGGGATTAGCTTACTTTACTTAGCAGGATATTCTCCAGCTCCATCCATTTACCTGCAAATGCCATAATTTATTCTCTTTTAATGCAGAGTAATATTCCATTGTGTATATGTAACACAGTTTCTTTATCCATTCATCTGTTGAAGGGCATCTAGATTGCTTCCACAGTTTAGCTATTGTGAATTGAGCTGCTATAAACATTGATGTGGCTGCATTACTATAGTATGCTGATTTTAAGTCCTTTGTGTATGGACCGAGGAGTGGGATAGCTGGATCAAATAGTGGTTCCATTCCAACTTTTCTAAGGAATTTCCATACTGCTTTCCAGAGTGATTGCGCCAATTTGCAATCCTACCAGCAACGTGTAAGTATACCCTTCCTGCTACATCCTCACCAGATTTTTGTAACTTTTATAATAATGTTTTGAACTCAGTGTTAGGCATTGGCATTTTTTTTTCAAATATGTTGATTGCTCTTAGTCTTTTGAATTTTCTCATGAATTTTAGAACCAGCTTGTCAAATGACACCAAAAATATGCTGGAATTTTTATTTAGATTGCAATTAATGTATAGCTCAATCAGGAGAAAATTGATATCTTAATAGCACAAATATACTATGTCATGAACATGTTATATGTTTCCATTTATTTAGGTATTTTCAAATTTCTCTTAGTAATGTTTTCTAGTTTTTAAGTCGTAGACCTTTCACATCTTTTGTCAAATTTCCACACACATTTCATATTTTATATTTTTATAAATAATATTTAAAATATCACTTTCCAAATGCTTTGCTAAAATACAGAAATCCAATGGGTTTTTACAGATTTTATCTAATTTTCTATCTGGACAATCATGTTGTCTGTAAAGAAAGATTTCACTTTTCTAAAAAATTATGAATTTTTTAAAATGTATTTCCTGCCTAATTTTCCTGCACTTCAGTGTAGAACAGAATCTGTTAAAGCAGATGCCATCTTCTGAACTCAGGGGGAAGAACATTTTCTCTCATCACTAAGTACTATCAAGATAGTTCTTTTCTATTCCCAGTTTGCTGAAGGTGTGTGGCTTTTAGATTTAAATTAATTTTTTTTTAGTCAGTAATGGATAATGGATTTTTTTTTCAAAATTTTTGAAAATGATCACATGTTTTTTGTTTTTTAAAGTATGCCACTAGAGTCAATTACATTAACTTATGGCCAAATATCAAGCCAAACTTGCCTTCCTGGGGTAAATCTTACTTGTATCATATTCTTTATGTATATTATGGAACTTGGTTTGCAAAGTTTTGTCTAGAAGTTTTACATCTATGTTCATGATAGTTGCTAATATGTGACTTTCTTATCCTAAAATGTCTTTGTATGCTTTTTGTATTAGGGTAATACTGTATTCACAGAGGGAAAAATATTCCCTCCTTTCCAACTTTCTGTAGTTCTTTGCCTAGAATTGGTATTATGTTTTTTTTTTTTAATTCTCCAATGAAGCCAAGTAATTCTAGAGTTTTCTTTGTAGGAAGAGTTTTAGCTTTATTAGATGCAGAGCTGTTCATGTTATTGGTGCCTATTTCATCTAGAGTGAGCTTTTACACTTTGTGTCTTTTAAAGAATTAGGTTGTCCAGTTATTAGCATACAGTCGACCTAATGTTTCCCTACTGTCCTTTTCACATGTGGGATTTATAGTGTTGCCCCTCTCATTCTAAATATTGATTATTTGTGTACTTTATTTCTCTCTCTGTTTTTTTCATCATTCTAATTAGAGGTTAACTTTATTGATGTTTTTAAAGAACTCCTGTCATTTCATTGCTATTTTTCTATTGTTTTACCCTTTTTCATTTCACTGATTTCTACTTTGCTCTCTATCATGTCCTTTTAAATTTTGCTTTGGCTTTTGTTTGCTTCTCTCTCTCTCTCTCTCTCTCTCTCTCTCTCTCTCTCCATTTTCTTAAGGCAGATGGTGAAATAATTGATTTAAGGTATTCATTTTATTTCCTAGTATAAATATTTGGAGCTATATATTTAGTACCATGCCACAAATTTTGATTTTCATTTAGTTCAAAACCCTTTTCAATTTTCCTTTTAGAATTCTTCTCTGATAATCTGATACCATCAAAATTTGATACCCTGGTCATTATTATTTTGTAAATAAATAGAGAAATGGAATAGAACACGATAGGAGATTGTCTTTACTTGAGATGAGGCTGTGAGGGAGGAAGTGGCATTCTACTCCACACCAGAGGAGTAAGAAGGAATCTGACAGGTAAATAGCTAGTGCCAGAGCGTTTTAGGCCTAAGGACAGCCAACACGAAATCCTGAAGCAGGAAAGAAAATAAAGGCATCTGAGGAGCAGAAAGGTGGAATAAAATTTCCCCAAAGGTCCATCCTCGGAGCATGCTGCTCCTAAATACTGCAAAGTACAGGAGCAAGTCATATAATGAGGACAGGGAACTCCATGTTTGGCCTGGCCACAGTCCTTAGAGGCAGGCTAATGGGTCCTAGGGATACAATCACTTTTGAGTTGCTGAGAGAGTTCCATCCTTAGGATGTACTGCTCTATATTCTTAGTAAATTAAGTTATTTTTTTTCTTTTCTTTCTTGTGTGTGTGTGTGTGTGTGTGTGTGTGTGTTTGCGCGCGTGTACACACACTCACTCACATGCAGGTGATGTGGTGCTGGGGATTGAACCCAGGGCCTTGCACAATGCTAAACCTGAACTCTACCACCGAGCTATATCCCCAACCCAAATGAAGTTCTTGAAAGTTTCCTACAAGTGATCACTGAAGTATTATTTTCTTCCTTTTAGATTCTAAAGAAACTTCCCAGATGGACCCCAAATAGCTGATTCATATCAAATATATTTCTTTGCTTTTTCCTTTGCCCTAGCCTCCCTGAATGGGTTTCTTTGATTCTGGTGACAAGATTCAACGAATAAATCATGGACCCAATCTGGTGCCATCCATTTTCAGTTTTATTCTTTTTCACCACAAAGGATGTGTGATGGAAAATATTCCTCAGTCAGCGGCAGCTGGCTCCAGCCCCACAGCGAGTTAGTCAACATCTGTTAAAGACAGACTGAAGACGTGCCTCTCTGAGAGTGTTTTCTCCAAGCTGCCTCACTAAGGAATTGTTCTCTTTATCTCTGGAAATCTTTTCCTGGACTTTTCCTCCCTCTTGGCTCCTCTGAGCTTTCATCACCTCTTCCAATGCTGCCTTGGAGCGAGTGATTCACAGCTTTTAGCTTCTCTCATGTCAGACTCAGGAAGGTCTAAGAGAAAGGCCTAGCTTTACATCAGTGATGAGAACCCTGCTTGTAGGCTTTGGACCATTGCTTCCCCTTCCAGTAGATGACCTCGGAGGACCCGGCTTCCTGTAGCCAGAGGTGTTCTCTTTGGAGCCATCTCTTGGGACCAACTGAAAAGGCTGTTGAATGGGATCCATCAGATATCTCACCAGGAAGATGGTTTTATTCCGTTTCCAGGATGGAAACACCTTAAGAGAGAACATTAAGGATCCTGTCCCACTTGGGATCTCTCTTTCCCTAAGTGCAGTACGATGTGGTTCTCTGCGGTCTTCAAACTTCCACGGAAAGATCTTGCCAAAATTTCTAATACTGGTTATGTTTCCCTTTCCTCAGCTCCCCAGTCAGGAAACCCGTCCCGATAATGGAGATGAGGAACAACTGCACTCTTAGACGGAAGGGAACATGAGACTTCCACCCTTTCTCAACCTGCTTGGAAGATCCCCCCTGAAGCAGGGGAATCACTGAGCTGACTGCTGGGGCTTTCACTGAATCATATTTAATAGAGGGTGGGGTGACATGTTAAGTGCTGTCCACCGGTCACACATGGTATTGTTTTCTAGTTCCTTGGCTCTGTGTTCTCTTGGGGGAATTGCCTGCTCATTGTCTTGTGCCTTCTTCTCCCTCATAGTAAACTCCCTGTGGCTAACTCCCCAGCTCATCTTTGGAGGTAATCGGGGAGCATAGCCACCTTTCCTCTGTTGTCCAGCTGTGCCAGGGTGTGAGGCAAGGCAGGTGCTTCCTTGCAGCTAAAATACAGGTAGCTAGGCAGATAGCTCACAGATCAGTTGTCCAAAAAGGCGAATTAAGACCAAGATTTTAGTAGGTGAAATAAAATGCCTATTAAGATTGAAGTTTATTTTCTATTCTCCAAAAATTTTCTAGAAGCCCTACATTTTAAAAATAAATTTATTTATTTATTAGAAGCCCTACTTTTAAGGAATGATGAAGTATATACTTCACCAATAAATTGACTGGTCCTTTGATCCTATTTCGGTCTTGTGTCCTTTCATTTGATGGGATAGGGACTAAAGGGAAGAAATTATAGCCTCTCCTTTTAAGCCACCATCTAAAATTTTGTATGTTAAATGTAGCCTAAAAAATGAAAATGAGTTATAAATTGGTGCCAATTGATGACCTCAGGAGATACTGTTGTAGGGCTATGTGTCTCTTTCCACTCTTTGTATTCACGTCTGAAAAACTCAGATGTATCAGGTCCAAGCAACCAAAGAAATGGAGACCAAGAGAGATCCCACCGCATTGCCTTAAATCACAGACACATTGTCCAGCTCCGTCCCTCCACATCTCTCCCATGGAATTGGAGGTGGTACTATGTATTGATAGCTTGTCTCCTCAATGCTGGAGAATGAAAGTACCACCATAAGGACATTAGAATTGTCTTTACTTCTACATGCCTATAAACCACCCTCTTGATGTTCTTAGGAGCTCCCCCAAATCTCAGTGAATATCCAGGGGAATTCATTAAGCCTTGTAAATCCTGGAGAGAATGGACTAAGCCGCCAGTGCCGATGACCTGATTCATTTTCTCTGCCTACGTTGTGACCACTGATGTAAATTCTGCAGATGGAATGGTGATTCTAGTCCCATGGAGAAAGCATTGGATGTGTTTAATTTCCTGCCACGCTCTGTGACAAAGAGCTAATTTTTCACCTTTGATCAAATAACTCTAACTTTGCAAGAGTGGAGGGGGTTGGAATAGGGATACTCAGGGTCCTTGTGTCATTTGGGACATAGCCAGGGCAGCTATGGGGTCGGAATGTTTTTTCTTTTATTCCTGTTTTATTGCCCTGCTTAATTCTCCCATTTCAAAATGTCGTGGAGTAGGCTGGTGTCATTTGTTTTCATAAATTAATGTCCATTGCAATTTATGGCCACATGGGCCCTGGAAAATAAAAGCCTTGTGAGTCTCTTGGAAGGTCTCAAGCAAAGGAGTGGGCAAGGCTCAGGGTGAACTTTTGCACTTCTGTGCTTCATTCTGGGGAGAGAGTCAACACTTATGAAAAATCTTGTTTTAAAACAGTTGGACACAAAGGACCCCTTCTTAGGATTATTTTTGCCACTGCCTCTAATTCCTGTAGCAACTAGAAAAAATGTAAATACAGTGGACTCTTCTTCCTGGGAAACTGTGTGTATTGGGAACAACTTGGCTCTGCTAGGAATCAGAAATCTAGCATCTGGTCCCCCAGATAACTTCGCCACCGGTTGACCTTGGTGAGGGAGGTTGCACACTGAAATCACAGCACAGGAAAGCTTGAGCGGGGATGTGCGCTTCTCTCTTTGCTACTTCTTCATGGGTCAGTGAAAAGAACTGGGTCAGGGAGAGGCATGGAGGGGGAAAAAAAAAGGGAAAAACAAGAGAATTTGATGATTCTATGATTCTAAGAAATAATGGCTTGTGGGAAGCTGGACTCAAAGGTCGGCGCGGCAGGAGCCAAAGAGGAGGCTGCTTCTGGGCTGCATCCTCCCACCAGGGCACATGCCTCGGGTGTGTGAAGGGTAGGACCAGAACCCTGTTGCTAGATGGCTCTGTGACTTTGGGCTAGTCATATAAAAATTGATTCCCAGTCAATTCCCTTTCCAGGCAAAACAAAATATCTAGACTGGACACACTCCAGGCTCCCTTTCATATCTAGCATCCTGCTGATGACAATCTTTGATTTATGAAATTATATTAGGATGAGAGCATTATTTTATCTTCCTGTTCAAGCAGTTGGCATTTACATTCCTCTAAATAGGAGCAGAGCTACCTAATGATCTTTACCCAACTAATAATCTTGCCATATTTTTGTACATACTTACATCTGAATTTTTTTCACATGTAAAAACCATAAGGTAGATCAGGAATGATGGTTTCCTCCTAGAACTCATAACTGGACTGGGATTTAAACTCAGCCTCCTGGACACATTGCCTCTCCATTATTCAACAAAATTACTCAAATGTTTTTTGAGCACGTACTAGATGCAAAATGCTTGGCTGGACAACGGAAACACAGCAGTGGATGGGATAAGCACAATCACATACTTAGGTTGCTCATATTTTGTAGCAAAATGACATTTAAGCATAACACAGTGTGTGATGATAGGGAATGGGAACATCTGGCAGGAGAATTTACCCAGAATAGATATCAGAAAATATCTTCCTGGAGAAGTGAAATTTGGTGGGAGAAGAATGAGTTTGCTTTGTTCAGGCCAAAAAGGAGTTGGGGAGAATGTTCTAGGCAGGGAAATAACACATCCTTTGCATTAGGACAGGGTTTGCTCAATAGCATGCTTATGGGCTGGAGGAAATAATGCAAGAAGGAAGAGAGAGAGACCTATTATTATTTAGATCTGAAATGCCTCCTAAGGCTCAGTCCCCAGCTGGTGGCACTATTGGGTGATACTAGAAACTTTCAGAGGTGTGATCTAGTTAGAGGAAGGAGGCCTCTGGAGGTGCGTCCTTGACAGGTAAGGCCCTTTGCTCTCTCTCCTCCCAGCTTTGATGAGGTGAGTAGCTCTGTTGGGCCATGTGCTCCCCACCATGATGTTTTGCTTCATCATAGGCCCAAAGTGAGGGACCAAGTGACCATAGACAGACCCCTCAGAAACCATGAGCCAACAAAACCTTTCCTTCTTTATGATGATTTTTCTCAGGTATTTTATCACAGTGATCACAGTCCTAACACAGGACCTACGGGGACAACTAAAATATTCCCACTGTGTTTACATATAAAATAATGTTTGAGATTGGTACTCTTCTTGCATAATTATAGCTACTTCACATAAAAATTGGTCAATTTGGTAAATTTAATAAAATATGAAACCAATGTGCATACCAGGTAGTCCACATAAATGAATGCTTGTTATATGCATGGCCCCCTTTATGGTAAAAGCTCATTGCAGATATTCCTTAACCCAAGGAGCCAATAGGTTTAATTCCATATGACCCTTAGCATCCTGGAGACATCTGGGGGAACCAGAAATAGAGGTCTGAGCCAACGACTGTCCTAAAAGGTGGTCCAAGGGGAGAATCTACATCCCAGAATTGTGCCAGACTGGATAATCCAAGGGACCCAATCATAGTGCTTGAAGGTAAAACAGAAAGATAAGGGGCTAATTAATGCTCTGGTATAGAAGCAAAAGAAACCATGACTAGGGCGAACCCCTGGGGAAGGTTTCTAGAGAGGAAGATTAGAGGAAAGGTAAGGACAGGGAGACGCAGAGCAGGTGGGGCAGTTAAAGCAGAAAACAGCATGGAAAGAAGCAGAAAATAGAAGAAAATAGAGATATGTAACAAAATAGCTTTAAAACTGTGAAAATAGAATAATAGAGAAGAAATGGCTTCGAAGTCTGAAAGCCACAGCAGGCCGCGGCAGGTGGAATTGGGACTTACACACTGCTGCTGGGAGTGTCACAGGAAGCCGGCTTTCTGGTGAACAACCTGATGAAACTTAGTCAAATTAAAATGGACCCTGCATGCACTTCCAAAGAACACCTTACTCTGGTTCATAAGGGCTGTTCCTGATAGTGCCATTTGGTGGTGACAGGAACTTGGGAGGCGTTCTGGAAATCCCTCCATGGAGCATACGGTGAGTATACATCATGGAGAGCTATGCACAAGAGAGAATGAACAGCTTGGGTGGAGACCTAATGATATGGGCACATTTATCACAGCGTTGATTGAAAAAAGTAAGAAACAGAGATATATAACAAAATAGCATACTTTAAAATTTAAAAAATGCATGCATTATCAAATACATGTTTCTCGGAACAATGCAATCCAAAAGATATAAATAAGACACAAACCAGAGTCATTGCCTGAGGGGTAGGGGGACAAAAGAATAGGAAGCAGGAATGGGGATAGAGGTAAATAAATAAGCAAACAAAATAGGCAACAAGCTATGGCCCTAGGAGTGCAATTTACTAACCTTCTGCTACCTACAAAAGGAAGAAAAGTGGGAAAATGAGAAGAGAGTAAGGCTGACAGGCACTCAGACATCTGTATAGCCACAGGGCAGAGCAATGGTACCATAGCCTCAAAGACGAAGGATGAGTTCCAGGTATACGAGGCCCAGAAACATAGCTAGAGAGTTCCTGGCCTTCTACCACCACTTATCTTTGTCCCTGTCATCTGAGGTCACCTGAACACCTTAATGTATCTAACAACAAGTTGTTAATGAAATCTAAATGATGTATCAAGCTACTGTCACCAGACAATATGTACTAGGTGAGGGTTTTCATATGTAAAACATAATTTAATCCTACCAAGAATTGCATATGTAGGTGCAACTATTATTCTGATGTTATGAATGAGGAAACTGAAAAACAGTCAAAATCATATCCCCAAAGTCATGAAGCCAGTAGGTGATGAGCTGCATTTCAGACCCAATCAGTTTGAGCCTTTTTGTTTTTTTGTACCAGGGATTGAACCTAAGGGTTCTCAACCACTGAGCCACATCCCCAGCCCTTTTTATGTTTTAAGAGATAGAGACTCACTAAATCACTAAGTTGCTGAGGTTGGCTTTGAACTTGCAGTTTTCCTGCCTCAGCCTCCCCAGCTGCTGGGATTACAGGCATGTGCCACAATGCCTGTAATCAAACCAGCAGTTTGATGCTCAGCCTGTACTTGTAAGCACAAAGCTGTATCAAAAGATGCTATTGAGTAAATTCCATTTAATGAGTGGCAAGTTTCTCTCAATGTTAGACATTTCTCAAATGTCTTAGATTTTTTTTTTAAACTCAATGAGCCCAGTAGAGGCTTTTAATACCAACAGATTTGAAGAAAGGAAGAGTTATTCTGTGTAACGACATTCATTTCTAAAGCCCTGAATTTCCTTCCATGAAGAACGGAACACAACACCAAGGGACTGAAAACCAAATTTGGAGTCACAAATTCTACCTCTCCCATAAAATGACCCTGGGTGAGTCACTGAGCTCTCTTAGCTTCAGTCTCCTCGTCTGAAACACGGGAAGGAATAACAGCTCTTGGATCTGCTGTCAGAGGGGTCAGATGATATCCCATAGGAAAGAACTGTGAGCACGCACAGCCTGCATTTGGGTGATTGGAACACACACACAGTTCCAGGTAGTCCTACATCTTTTCTGGTCCTACATTGTGCCTTGTCTCATTGCAGCATGACCTTGGAAAGCCACGACATCCATGTCTTGGACATCTTGTGTAAGCTTCAACCTGGAGAGTGGTCGGACATAATCACCTCCATGTCGCTTCTGGGCTTAGTAATAAACATACATGTTGAGTGAGTTTGGCCTCTGAGTTGTCTGTTCTCTTACTCTGCCTGGGGCAACTCAGCCCTCCTGGCCTGCACTGTGGTTTGGAAATGGCCTCCAAAGGCTCATGTGTTGGAGGCTTGGTGGCCAGCCTTGTGGTACTATGGGGAGGCTGTGGGACCTTTAAGATATGGGACCTGGTGAAGGGAAGTGGGGTCATTGAGGGTGTCCCTTTGAAGGGGACAGTGGGATCCCACCTCCTTCCTGTTTCTATCTCCTTGCTTTCCAGCTGCCATGAGGACAACAGTCTTCCTCTTCCATGTGCTCCTGTCACCAGGCTGTCCTGCATTGCCACAGGCCCAAAGCAACCAGGTTAACTGACTGTGGACGGAGCCTCTGAAACTCTGAGCCAGAATAACCATTGCTCCTCATGACTTGTTTATCTCAGGTATTTTGTCCCACGATGAAAAGATGACTAACAGGGTCTGTTCCCAATTTTCTCAACAATTGGCGCAACTTGGACCTGTGTTTTCCCACACTTGAGCATGCAGTCCCTGCCAAATTTCTGTTGTTGAAATTGTATCTACCCCAAAGAACAAAATTTCTCCACCAGGCCATCCCTAAACTTCCTTTCCACACCAGAATTTGATTTCCTCTTCCTTAGAAATCCTTAAAATCTAGGATTTGTCTCTTTCTTATGAAGTCTGCTGTCATAGCTTTGGTCCTGGTTTTGCAGGTGCTCACCTCGTGCCCTGGGTAGATACAGGCTCCACAAGGGTGGCCCTTGCACATTTTACCTCTGTATCTCTCGCAACCCTTAGCCTGGTGTCCATCACGTTCAGGGCACATGAAAGATGCCTGGTGGACCCAAGGGGACAAATGTGTGCTGCAGCCTGGGCTGACAAGAACACTGGGATCCCAGGATACCCACCTTTTCCCTTAGTTTACCCAGACTGCTTGGGGGTGGGGGAGGGGGGAGACTGGTCGTGCCTTCTGCTGGTGTAAAGAAAACAGCAGCAATATCTGACATCATTTTTCAAGTTCCTCACTGACTTTTCTAGAATGGCCGTGAATGTAGCACTGCTTTATCCCATTCTAAAACATGAAGCTATCAGTTACACTCAGTTACTACTGTTCATTGCTTAGGAATACATTCAGGATACATTTATAAAATGCTTTCTTGTGTCTGATTAAGGGCTCAGGACTAAGAAGGCCTCTTGATCTTGAAAGACCATTATATGATCAGAAACGTAAGTGGAAGCAAAAAATTAAAGTAAAATAGCAGAAAGAAATGCTCTAGTAGGGATGTGAGCCATTGGGGACAGTGTAGCAGCAGTCAGGCTTCTTGATTCAAATCCAAATTCTAGTGATTGTTCTAATGATTATTATGTTGTGAACCTTTGCCTTTAAGCCTCAGTTTGCTCACATGGAACACTATTCGCCCTATAGAATTGCTGTGAGGGATGGAGTCAGGTAATACATGCAAAGCACTTGCACATGCAGGGCCCACAAAAACACAAAATGAGTGCTCTCTGCAGCCATCTCTTCTATGCTGCCAATCTTCTTTGTAGAGTGAGAGTGGGGGCTGCACTCACCTCATTGGATTCCCATGAAAATCAAATCATGCTTGGCACATTGCTTGACTGTGAGCACTTAGAGAATTCTTAAGCATGATTCTAATTTTGTATGAATTAAAACACATGTTTTGAGGTGTTATGTAGTAATGTTTATAACTTCCTTTGAAATATGTCCAAAACAAGATGGATTGTGTAGATGAAAAAGGGTACAGAGAAATTGATAGATACGATGAAACAAATACAGCAAACTCTGAATTACGGGCTCTTGGTGGTGACTATCTGGGTGTTCACTGCACCAATCTCTCAACTTTTCTGTATGTTTCAAATTTTTCATAAACTATTGAGAAATAAAGGGGCGATGAATACTAGTGTAATGGAAAATGAGAGTCAGGATGCCATGATCTGGAAGCAACATTTTATTTGTGGCACTACAACCCTGAGGGACAACTTCCAAAGTCTGAGCCCTGAACACTGTGGCGCTTTTACTTTTAGACATAAGCAAGTTTTGGGTACATCAAGTAAAGGGAGTAGGTGCAATTCTATTGGAGGGTGCATTCTGCATTCCTTATGTAGGTACGAGCTTGTCAACAACCTAGGGACTCAGTTCATAAAGCTTTAGGGACTTTAAATGCACTAAAGCCTAAAGAGGGATTGTTCTGTCTCCACTGCTTTGTTTCCTTCTTCTGCTACTGTGTTTATCTTTAACAGGTACCCATTAGCCACTGCAAGCCTCTATGGTTACATGTCAGTGTGCAGAGCTGCTGGGTGTCAGTGTGCAAAACCACAGCCTGTCAGCTCTTAAACTGCTAAAGTCCCATTTTGCTCTACTACACTGGGATGGTTTTGAGGCAGGATTCAAGGAAGGAAATGGCATGGAAGGAGACCCAGAATGATCTGCCCTCTACTGTCATTCCTTTCCTTAGTAGAGAAGAGCAAGTGCAAAGTCTCAGAAAAGAGAAGGAGCAGGTGTCTCCTGAAGTGTAGTAAGGAGATGATACTTGACAGGGTTATAGAGCTTCCAGTGGCTAGAGACACAGGGATTGTACTTCAATTCCCAGCTCTGCCTTTACGGACAGGGAGAAGTTTCTTAAGTTTTCGAACTTCATTTTCCTTATCTATCAAAGTAGACCTAGCATTTGCCACCTTCCAAGGTTGCTTTCAGTATTACCTGGGTAATGTCACCATCATCTTCTTAGGAAAGCTTGCCCTCTCGGCACAGATGTCTTCTCCATGTCTCCACCTAATCCCTTGTCGGATGGGAGGCATCTGGACAGCCTCTGCTGGAGGAGGGAAGACAAGGTGGGAGGAAGGGTCATAGAGGGGTGAAGTTAAGGGGAGAGTTGAGTGGGAATCTGAGTCCCAGAGAAACAACTCTCCTCAGGCACCAGTCTGATGAATGCAAGAGGCCCAAACAGATTGCTTGCTCAGTGTCAGGCACGTGGCTTCTAATGTTATATTTAAAATGCTACTGAAATTATAATCCTGTTGTAGTTCCTTTGCAAACTCTCCATCAACCTGGGCAGAATGCATTGCTGACAGGGCGTCAGCAGCATCCCATGACCCCTCCTCCATATGACTCAGCATACACCAGACACTTTAATAGCTTCTGAATTCAAGTTTGAACTTGCCCCAAAATGAAAGCCTCCCTCCTCTTCTGTGCTTTCCCCTCCCCCATCTTTACAACCCACTCTCCATTTCTAATTTATCAGCTAGTAAATTCTGAGTTGAACTTGGAGTCAGAGTTTCACTTATGTTTGGCAGAGCATCAATTTCTTTCAAGAAAAGAGAAGAAAAGAAAAAAGTGTGTGTGTAGGGGGGATTCGGGGAGGCAGGTTTAAAAAAAGCCCAGCTAAACAAATAGGACTCATGGAAACAGCCCCACAACCTTAAGTAGCTCAGTTCAGAGAGAACAGTGATTTTTGATGCATTAAGTGTGAGTGGATTTGAAACAGAGTTTGAAATGATCTGAACATGCAGCTGGTGTTACCAACCAAGTGCAGATGGTCTCTTGGTTTGGAGAGGTCATGGGGTCGCTGAGATGCTGGTGAGTTCAGAACTGGAGAGAGAATTTAAAGGTAACCATGGTACCGACACTCATTTTCATTGTGGGTTGTGTGACTTTTGGACATGTGACATCCCATGTGCTTTTGGATAGCAGAAGACCTGTTGATATAAGAGCGCCCTGAAGAGCAAATGATGTTTTTAGCCATGCAAAGTCTCCTGAGTTACAGAAAAAGACTTACAATTAGCTCAACTCCACTCCTAATGGGAAAATGCAAACCAAATCATCAGACTGGAAAAAATTTTAGTCTGATAATAGCCATCAACTTTGGAAAATTCTTTGCAAGTTTATAATATTCACTGCTGGAAATATTATGGAAAAATGACTATTTTCTCATGTTGTTGATAATAATATAAAAGCATTACCTTTCTAGAAGGAAATTTGACATTCTCTTTCTCTGTCTTCGCCCCTTGCCTTGATCTTTTTGTTCATTCCTTTTTAACCCCTTATATGAATTTCCCATAGGCAACCACTCCTGATAGGCTTAATGTCTATCATTTTGCATAAATTCTTAAAAAATGTGAGATATTGTTTTGTGTGGGTGTATTTTTGATTTACAACAGACTTATGATATACTTCTTACTTTTTTCCACTATATTTGCAATATTATTATGTAGACATTTAACTATTGCTTCAAACTGCTCTACAGAATTCCTTGGTGTTCATCCACTATTTCTTACCTAACACTTTCCTCAGGGATGGATTCCCACTTACCACCAACTTCTCACCTCTGCCCAAACAAAAACAGTTCACACAAATAACAAAAAAATACCTCCAAACGCTGCAATGAACATTCTTATACGTGTCCCTTTGTGGATATGTGTGGTCATTTCTTTGATCTATCTGTGTCTGTATCTGTACATCTAAATCTATATCTCTTTAGAGTAGAGTTACTAGGTTGAGTGTATGAGTATATTTATTTATATTAACTGAGGCAAAAATTTGAAAATACTTCCTCATATTAAAAATCATGTGCATTTTTTGACTTGGCACTGGTAAGAATATTTCTGTAAAATTCCATATATTTACCAACGTAGACACACAAGGATATTCCTGGAAATACTTTGTATTGGCAAAGCCCTGTGTTTTACTGAAGGCTCACGTGAACGTATGTGTAGATGTGCCTCAGAAATGGGTCACTCTGGAAAGAGGAAGCAAACAGAGGTGAGAGCATCTCTGGGGAGTGGATTTGTACATCAGGCCTAGGCCCCACGATGGGCAGTGCCCCTTGTACAGCTAAGTGACTTTTTGTCTCCATTTTGTCAGTGGTATCATGGGGATCATGGCACATATTTGTATGCATCAGAGTCCTCAAAGAAGACAAGTTTCACACTCAAATTGAGTAACTTAAAGAACGTGTAAGGAAAAGGATTATTTATAAGGGTGTGGACAGGTACAGTAGACAGTGCTCTGTTCGTGGCTAGCAAAAGGAAGCCATTGCTGGGAATGAGTCAGAGGAGAAGAGACAGATTTTTTTATTTTATTTTTTTCAAGAGAGAGAGAGAGAGAGAGAGAGAATCTTTTTTTTTTTTTTTTGTAGATGGACACAACACACTGCCTTTATTTATATGTGGTGCTGCCTATGCTAGGCGAGCGCTCTACTGCTGAGCCACAATCCCAGCCCAAGAGACAGCTTTGTAGACAGAACTGTCTGATAGGAGCCATGGCCTGCTGTCTAAGGAGGGAGTTGGATCACTGGGAGACCCAAGGGACCAAGAGCCTCCCAACCTTCACCCTTCTTCCTGTCTCTTTGGCTGTCACCCATGGGCTGGCCCCAGCTGAGATCCAGAAGCGAGAGCAGTGTACTGCTGCTGCTCTTCCTGCAGATCAAGGTGCAGCGTGGATTAGGGAGTGGAGTGGGAAAATGAAGGTAGCCAGCAAAACACCTCATGTGATCTTTGTGAGAATTAAATGAGCGAATGTATTAAGTGTTTAGACAAGCAAGTGGCACATAATAAATGCTTAAAAAGTGCTATTATCAATCTTTGATTGATGTTGGTATTATTGATGTTGCCCATTATACCATGAATCAGAACAAGATGCACTGCAGTGGGGTCGATCCGGCCACCATGATATATACCAATGACACGGAAGATAGAAGCCGCTTACTGTGAGGAGTGTGAGCCCTGGGCAGACAATGGGGGAAATGTGTGAATGGTGGTAGCATTCGTGAAGAGGGTTGAAGATGAGGTGAGGATAGGAAGATGCCCTTACTTTTTGCTCTTATTTTGCCTTTCTGTTCTGATTGCTCATGTGTGATTTCTAAACCAGGTACGTGTGTTATTATATTTTTATTGCTGAAAATGTCAAGGCCTAGCTGGCAGGTAGGTTCCTCAGATATGGATTTCCTCTTTATTAATAACTAAAATTTTAAAATTTAAGAATAAAGTGTTATTGGGAAGCACAGAGGTATTCTCAGTATCAAAATTGACCTTAAATAGTATTTTTGAGAATATGAAATTGTCTTGTTTGCTCAAGACTTCTCACTTAGATGCTAACTTTGGACTCATGTATTTCTTCTCCTTCTTGACTGCAGCCTGGAATGAATGGCTTCCAACAGTCTTAAGCAATAAGGAGGTACTTTTATCCACAAAGCAAGTTCTTGCCAATGATATAGATATATCATATTGATATAGACATAGCTATGAATTGGTATGAATACTGATATAAAAACAGATTAGATTAGATACAGAGATAGTCAAGAGTCAAGTATAGATACATACGTGTAATTATTTCACTGTGGTTTTATGAATGTACATATGCAGACTCTATGGATATGTGCAATACACATACCTGTATTTTTCAACATGGCACTAATATACAACAGCACAGATGAAGAGACTAGACTTTGACATTGCTCTGCTTAGATTGTAGTTCTGACTGCATTCTCATCAGCTAGTAAGTATGGGCAAGTTACTTGACTTCTCTTACCCTTGGCTTTCTCATTTCTAGAATGGAGACTTCTACCTACTTCCCAGGAAAGTTGAAGGACTGAATGAAATGAGTATCCCCGGCATTACAGTAATCACTCAGTATATGGTAGCAGTTATTTATTCTTAAATGTAATACTTCAAGCCAGCTCTGCCCAGTGAAGGATTCTGTTTCATTTCAATTCAGTCTTTCTGACTTAACTATCAGGAAGGTGACTTGGAAAAGGACAAAATGGGTGGTAGTGGTATCTCCAGGCATGCAGACCTGCAGGGAATGGTGCTCTTGGAGTTCAAGTATTCTTCTCTTTTCATCCTCCTTGTTTAGACCAATGGGAATATGATGCCATAGGACATTCAGTGACCTGTGCAAGCTTACAAAGTTGGGAATATAAAACCAAATTCCTGACCTCTATCAAACTCCCCTTACAATAGCTGTGCATGGATATGGAGGGCTATTTATTAAGGAGGGGGACAGTTGTATCCAAAAGGAATCCTCTGTGTGGAAGAGTGCCATCTGACCCATTGTCTTGTCTTTTGCCTTTCTTGCTATGGTGTGTGGTAGGGAACAGTGGCCATCTTCTAGCATGTGAGATGGAGCAGACCTGAGCAGGCCACAGCTGTGACTCAGCCACCATCTTACTTGCTTCTTGAAAAGAAATGAATGTTCCTTCTTGTGGGCAAGTTACTTGACTTCTCTTAACCTTGGCTTTCTCATTTCTAGAAGCCTAGCTCCTCGACTCAGATGCCCTGTGGACTCTCTGAAATTAGAGTTATGACTTTTGATATTCTGTTCAAGTCTTACTGCCCACAGCAGTGGGCATTTTTAGTGTCCTTGGAGCTGGGCATGAAGCCCTACTATCCAGAAAGAAGTTCTTCTGCACTGGTGTGATCTCCAGTTGAAAAGAGGTGTCATCTGAGCCAATGTCACCATTGTAGTCATCACAGAGACTTGGAGGACTAAAGGTTCTGGGCATTGGCTCAAACTGAGTGACTTAAAAGATTAAAAAAGTCTTTGCCTCAGTAGTCTGGCATGTTTTGGGGTTGGTGTCAGAGAACTTCTCATCATGGGAACTGTCTGAAATGAAGTGGTAAGTGTCCTGTCCCTGTAGACGCTGGCAAATCATTTGGCATAAATATCCCTGAAAAATCAGAAGATCTCAGGAGTCTCCATTCTGTGACAAGGCCCTATCTCTTTCCTTGCCCATCAAAGAGGAGAGAAGGAAGAGAACCCTATGTAGAGTGAGGAGAGCATCATCAGCCTTTCTCTTATTAAAAAAAAATGTTTCTGTGAAGGAAAATCAAAGTGGTATACAGGACCAAAGCTTCGGTTTGGAATCAGGACATTGGCTGGGTGTGATCAGACACTGGGTGGCTTTTCATGCCAATCACTTCTGCTCTCCAAGTCCATCTTCCCTCACTCATCCTGAGAGGATAAATTCAGGACATCCCTAAATTTCCTTATGCTGGGAACTTTGGTTGAAAGCTCATAGTTGGTTAGAAAATAATTTCAGTCATCTTTGTGCAGATGAACATCTGGCAGATTCACAGTGAAAGAATAAAACCCATAGCACTTTCTGGGGCCATGCCTTGTTCACCATGTTCCTGACCAAGAAAAGACATGTTGGGGGGATTAATTAGGTGGAGGAGTCTCGATACCTTCTCTGTCACTGCTGCTCAACTCAGTTGTGGAGGCCCTGAGCAGTCATACCAAAGGCTGCTCAGTGGTTGCTGCTTGTACTTTAGGCCAGAACAGAAAGAAGACATGTTTGAAATTGAAGGGAGCCTGACTCCTGCAGGCTAGAAAGTTGTTGCAACTTCCATCCATGCTGCTGCTATAACAAAGGACCTCAGCCAGGCAGCTTGAATGCTTAAATTAAAAAATGCATTGAAATACAAGTTACTGTATCAAGATTCAGGTTGGAAATGCAATCAGGATTTATTTAATGAATGAACAAAATCACATTATCATTACAGTTGTTAGTAGAAAATACTTTGTTAATAACCTCATTTTCATCTCATTTATGCTCTGTATCACAACTTTGCTTTTAAGAGATTTCAGTATGAAGGGAAAAGAATCCATGAGCCATTTAAGATATAAGCAAATTAAGTAACTATTGTTCAGGAAAAGGCTCTTACATGTAGGCCTGATGAAACTGTCCTGAAAATGTCACCACGAAAGTAATCATTTATCTTGAATCTCATCAAATCTTGCTTAGCAAGTTCTTACTATAATACCCCTTTTCAGTGAACAACAGACTTTAAAAATATGTTGAATAAAATTCCACTGATAAATATCTGGTGCATTACTAAGTAATGTTAAATAAAAATTATAAGACCATATTGTTGCAGACTGAGCTCTAGCCCTCGGCCCCAAGAGACACAACGAACCAAAATGGAGACACTCATGTTTCATGCCACATAGCGAAACAGAAATGTAAAAGAAGCATATGGATCCTAAAACATGCCGGTTCTTCCTCAAAACAGCAGATTCCAGTATACATGAGTCAGTGTGATGAAGTCCCTTCTCTTTTATATGTAAAAGATTAATAACAATGACCACCTGTTGTAACTAGATGCTAATCAATTAGTTTTTATTCTCTTCATGTTTCTTTCATCCCAACTTACAAACAAAAACAACAACAACAAAAAACCCACTGCCTCTCATTGTACAGCAGGAGCTCCCATTTAATTTTGTGAAATGAAAGCTGGACTGATTCACCAATTGTAAGTAAAAAGGCAATTCTCTCTGTAACTACCATTTTCTTTCCATCTCTCGTCACATTGTTTTCCCTCCGAGTATGTCTTATGTACAAATTTCCCCTTTTTGTGAGGATACCTGTCATGGTGGATTATGGATCACCCTGATGACCTCCTTTTTAAGCTGATTATCTTTGTAAACACCCTGTTTCAAAATAAGGTCATATTCCAAAGTAATATGGGTTAGAATGTGAAATTAGGGGATCACAACCCAAACCTACCCCATCTGTCACAATTGGTGGGTAATTGGCATTGAGTCATGAAAACAACCATATATACTCACTCCTTTCAGTTCAACTACCCCATTGGTATCTGTTTTCCCTCACATCCTTAAACTAGCATTTGTTCCTTATGTAAATATCCCTTGGATTTGGTGGGTGACATGTATGTTGGGGAGAGAGGCAGAGACAAATGCATGGAGAGAAAAATGTTTGCACAGACTTCCTCCTCCCAGAGGTTCTGCTCATATACACCTGCAGACTGTATGCGTGTCCAGTTTCCATATTAAATAACTAACTTTGAGCTCTGGCCTCAGGGTTTCCCTGCAGATGATCTTACCACATGAATAGAAAGCTGTGGCTTACCAGGGTGAAGCTGCAGCCTCCCAGTCACACCAACAGGAAAACGGCTCAGTGTAAATCAAGTCTCATCTCAGTAATTACCCCAGCAGACATTTATGTTGGGCTGGGTCCCAATGCCCATGACTGCCGTCATCTCCATTCTGGGCTCAAATGACCCACTTTGCTGTTGAGTTCATCCTGGAGCCCTGTGGAGGGTGGGAGGCGGGAGGGCCCTGAGAAAACATCTTTTGCTTTGCTTGGAGTCCCAAAGGCTGGGACCACTGGACTTGGTCATCTTAGGATGGAGACAGTGCCTGGGCAATGCCAGCCCTCGAGATGATCATGAGGGAATGACTTCCAAGCTCCTGCTCCCAGGATATTTTTTACTTTCTTTGGGGGTTAACTGCCAAGGTTAATCCATGATCTTATTTATTGTATGACTGGCAAAATATTTAAACTGACTGGAAATAAATTTCCCAAGTCTACCTCTCAACAGTTCCTACAACTTCATGTAGCAAAGCCTTACAGCACACATGAGGGAAGCAGATGCAGTCCATTTTGGAGAAGCAAGAACTCACGCAGGGAGAGCAAGAGCCCTTCTCCCATCTTCAGTGGCTCAGTGGGCAAAGATGGAAGACTTTAACTTCCGTCTCCTGGCTCCCAATAAGAGCTCCTTCCAGCATATCACTCCCCTGTCTGATGTGACTCTACTCCCTGAAGCTTCAGGTGAGCGTTCCAAAGGCAGTCAGGAACATCAAGGCAATCTCCAATGTCAACTTCTCCGGTCTGTCATCCATGGAAACATTGGACCTTCCCCTCGTTTTCATGGTTGGAGAGAGTTATCATCCGATTGTAATGCAAGTCTAACTAGGTAATGCTAGTGCAAAAAAAAAAAAAAAAGCATTAGTTTTACCTATAGCCTGGAAAGAAGCAAACAAAATAAACAAATACAAAATGAATAAGTGGAATGAAAGAGATGACCAAGGAAACCTAGGATTCTCCATTCTCTGCAAATCCTTGAGTGTGTGTTACAACGTGGACCACTTTGCCTACCAATTTCAGGAGTTACCAGTTACAATAAGCATTTCTTGGGCATATTTTATGCACAGGCATTGTGCTAAGTGCTTATCCATTTTCTTACAAAACTCTTCAAGTTAGAAACAATTTTAAAAGGGGTAAGAGGGAAATGAACAAATACACATAATCATGCTTAGAAAGTATGAAGTGTTATAAGGATTGAAGGATTTAATGCATGCTATCATTTTATTACATGACCCCTGAAATTCCTTTAACCTTAGAATGATATAGTGAAATAATAGATGTTGAAAGGATATGTGATCTACCCTATCACATTCCAGAGAACATCTCCCAGAGAAGTGACATCAGCTTTGTTAGGGTTAAAAATGCTGTTCAACCTGCTTAGAGAACCACAATAATGTGGAACCTTCAATAACTATGAGGGTGTTCGGGTCACAGAGGTTGGCATCTGCTCAAGATAAACATTCTGTCAGCTCCTAGCTGGTGGAAAAGAAGCCAAAGCCTTCATTGCCTTTTACCCCCGATCAGGGACATAGACTTTTCAAGTGTTGATATCTGCTAGTCTCAGTGACCATATCAGCAGGATGGGGACAGTATTTCACATGTTCATACTAATGCATTAAATGAGCTGATGTCTTTAAAAACATCTATCTATTGAAGTGATGGCATACAGGAAGTAATAATAATTAAACACCCAGTGTGGTTGGGAAATAAAGTCTCAGAGCTGGTGGGGCTTACTCGGGGTGACACATTCTATAAAATGGGTGGTGTTTAAAAGGAAGTGAGTCTAGAGGCACAGGAGCTAATGGAGTAGAAAAGCTTTTTGGGCAAGATCCTTGCTTGTTCTTACTCATCCATTGCCACCCACCTGGCCATTAATCACCCATTGGCAATGGGTTTTCCTGGAGGGTGGAAATAGAAAGGAGTCTATGTGGGGACACCATAGAGTTTTTGATTTTTGATCAAGGCATATCAGAGAGGCCAGAACAAAAGGGCATTAGATCAGATATCAGGGTAAATACCCCAAGTAAAAAGCTTGGTTATGTTTAGCTGCACCGTCAAAGAGGAACTTCTGAATCAGACACATCTCTGTGAGCAAATTCCTGAACTTTCTGAGGTCAGCTTCAAGGATTTGATATGTCACTTCATGGAAAACACTAGACCAGCATATACTAGAAATTCCACTTTAGATCTATTATTGTTTTCCATAGCATGTCAATTATGTTTTAAATCATTATTTGTAAACCTCTTTTCATATATCATCCTAAATTATTGGTAGTGAAGTTAACAGAGTAGGAACTAGAAATAGGGATTCTCAGATGAATGCATTAAATGAGCTAATATATTCTAGCTCTGTGTTCTAGGTCTGACTCTGACATTACCCCCCATTGACCATGGAGTGGCCTCCTCTCTGATGGAATTGGACTGAGTCACCTTCAGGTGGATAGTTTAAAGATGACTATATAATCACGAGTTCCATTAGAGTGAAATGAACTCTGCCCATATTTGGAAGTGGGGGGCATGAGGGAAGAGGAGTAGAGGGTTCAGATTCAATCACACAGCAGCCTTGAGTCACAAATTCACAGATTCACGGGTTGACTGCCCTGCATGAGGTCTGTGGGCTGGTGAACAGAGCAAGATGAAGAGAATAAATGAAGATGTGGAGTTTGTCGCAGCTAGTGCCTGGGTTCTTGTTGCTACAGCTCATCATATCTGAGATTGCAGATTGGACACTCACCGGCTGGTTGTGGTCTGAGATTCCTAGAAGGCTCCTTAGATACCTAAACTGGGTGGGGAATAAGGTAGTGGCTGTTCTAGTCTACAATGCTATTGCACTTTGAGTGCTACTGGTTCCAGCCGCAAAGCAAAAAGCACAGGCTAGTTACAGACAGTAACTGCAGACAGTAACATTAGCAGAAGCACCTGGGCCAGTCTTGCTGTCGATTTGATAAGCCTTTGCATTTCCTTGTCCTTAGAAAGTACTGACTTGCCGAAGTCTGGCTTGGCACAAATCAGGAGCCACTTGTCAAAAAGAAACTAACTTTATTTTTAGAACTACAAACGCCAAACAAAACAACTCCAGGGAAAAACCCTCAGAGCCCAACTGCCACCACCGGCTTCCACAAGCCTCTCTCCCCCACACCAGCCTCTCAACCTCCCACAATCCTCCTCCTCTTGAGGCTGATTGGCTGGGTTGCGTGGGCAGAGCCAAAGAAGTCACCCAATGAGCAGCTCCGTGGAGGAGCCAATCAGCTAGATGTTGCTGGGGCAGCTGTGAGCCAATCATCAGCTGGCAGTCTGAAGGGCAGGGAAACAGCCCAATGAACATCACCGCAGAGGAGCCAATCAGCTAGATGTTGCTGGGGCAGTCTGAAGCTTGCTGGCAGCTGGAAGTTTGCTGGGGCCCCTTTGGCTGTGGCTCTCAACATCTCCCCCTCTCTGTTTAAACAACAAGCATGTGGCTTATGGACCGTGCCTGCCTTAGGTTGTCCAATACATATGGTCCTTACCCGTCTTCGGATGAGCTGACCTCAGGGCGTCAGCCTCCTGTCTTAGGTTGGTACCATTGTAATTGGATCTTACCCGTCATTGACTACCGGTCCAGTATACAGCCACACCTGTGGAGAGGTCTCAGCGGGGGGGGGGGGGGTGAGGTTCTTTGCCTCACCTCTGTTGACCCTCAAATTTTAGCTGAATGATCATGACAAGCAGAAGGGAGGAAGATATACCAAGTCAATTGACGGCTCCTTTTGGGAAAATTGTACCACCGATGATATCATCAGCAAAAATACCCCAACACTACCACAAGTCGCTGCACCAACAGATAGTTCACAATGCATATAAGTGACACATAGTTCTGTAAGCAGTTCAGTGCAAGTCCTGTAAGCAGTTCAGTGATGGCTATTGCAGAAACTGTAGATTAGTTTTATCTTTGTCTTCACCGGCACAGGGATGAAGATAGGAATTCTGGCAATAATGACTAAAGAAAAAATTAGGTAACATTCCAGAAGACACTAAAAGAAAACAATTTTCTTAACAATTTATATTATCTTCATCTGAAGATAGAAATTCTGGCAATAATGGCTAAAGAAAAAATTAGGTAACATTCCAGAAGACATTAAAAGAAAACAATTTTCTTAACAATTTATATTATCTTCATCTGAAGATAGAAATTCTGGCAATAATGGCTAAAGAAAAAATTAGGTAACATTTCAGAAGGCACTAAAAGAAAACAATTTTCTTAACAATTTACATTATAGTGAAGAGAATTATTAAATATAATGAAAACGAAAGGTGAGAGTAAACAAACAGATCTGTTAACCTCCTTTTTTGTTTACATATTAAAACAATTCTTAACAGTTATTTACCCAATTTAAATTAAACCATTTAAATCACGTGAATAAAAAAAAATATTTGGATCCATCTTTTCATGAGCGCTCATCATATATGATATATGGAAATACGTACATTGGACATACGTACATTCAAACATATAACACAAAACACAAGTGTGCACACATAATATAATACATACAACACATAACATAATAGTAAAGGCCTTATAACTTTTTACAGGTAAAATCTCTATTGCAATGTTTAAAAACTCTATAGTCAAAAAAAAATAGAACTGATCAGCAAAACATTAACCTAGGTCTGTATGAGCTCAAAAAAATAAAATAGAACTTCATGATATGGGAAAGGGCAATAATAAAATAGATATTGAAAAAAGATGTTGCTGGGGCAGCTGTGAGCCAATCATCAGCTGGCAGTCTGAAGGGCAGGGAAACAGCCCAATGAACATCACCGCAGAGGAGCCAATCAGCTAGATGTTGCTGGGGCAGTCTGAAGCTTGCTGGCAGCTGGAAGTTTGCTGGGGCCCCTTTGGCTGTGGCTCTCAACACTGACTTCTGCACCTGCTCATTGTGAAAACTCCGAAGGTTTGGAGACGTTGGGTCACAAGAAGCCAGGGTAGGAAAGTCAACATGGCCTTCTGAAAGCCCAGTGTCTTGTCTTCTGAAGCAAGTGGCAGCAAAATCTTTTGTTGTTTTCCTCCTGTTTTTCATGCTTAGACCCATGTATTGACCATTGTCAGTTACATGATTTCTTGTTGGTTGGGTTCCCCAGAACTCATTTTGTGTTTTCTTGTGTTTAAACTGCTGTGTATCTCTGTTGTTGAAAAGACAGTGTTGTGCCTCAAATAACATTCTGCTAGTGCAAAGGGCCCATCCTTCGGGGCTGCTTTCTCTAACTCCGAGTTGCTGCCTTGATAAGCAACCTGCTCTGCCTATTTGGTGGTGGTAATCACTTGAATTTTTCTTTTTTCTTTTTTACGTGGACGGAAGAACAGAATAATAAAGTCTTATTTCAGGACTTCTGAAAAGCCTTTCTGTTTTACTATAAAATGATTTGTGATTTCTCTCCCAGAAATCCCAACCTTTCAAAATTCTTTTCTTAAGCTGAAGGCTTTATTCCCTGGCAACGTGTTAGAAAAACTCTGTAGGAAAGGGCGCGCAGTAATGAGTATCTCTTGGTTAGACTTTAATAGGGATGAGTATCAGCTTTTACAGAAAATGAATTTGTCCAAGGAAGAGATGAAGGTTGTTTGGCAGGAGGGGAACTGAAGGAGAGATGAGAGGGCTGGGAAATGGGGCTTCCTTTAAGAGGCCAGGAGTACAGAAAACCATCACAGTGAGGCTGAAGAAAAAGAAGTTTGGTTTTATTGTAATCCTAAGGAAAATCTGTCCTTCTGGTGAGGTTCTAGAACACTGAGATGCAGTCTGTTTTCTCCATCAATAAAGAACACATGTGGAAGACTTTATATTGCTTCATAATTGAGGGAAGCAGCATAAAGTTACAACTGGTTTGAAGGGGAATTCAAGGAACCACACATGTACCATGTGTGCAGATGCAGAAATTGGATTCCACTTAGATGAGGTATCTGAAATAGTCAAGATCATGCAATCAGAGTGGAATAGTGGAAGCCTGGAGCTGAGGAGAGGGGAGATTGAGGAGTTACTGGTGGGGGATCATAGAGTTTCAGCTAAGTGAGATGGACATGTTACAGAGATCTGTTCTGCTGCACAACATGGTACTTATAATCAATAGGACTGTATTGCACACTTAGAAATTTATGAAAGTCTCATGTCAAATGTTTTTACCAAAATTTAAAAAAAAAGTCATCACTGCCTCCAGGGTTTTCCTTGGAGATTGCCAGCGGTTTCCACTCTCTCCAGCCCATTCTGCTACCCATAGCAAAACACACCTGTCTTCGTCATTTCCTGTACCATATTTTATTGACATATTTCATTCCTATGTTCACATTCACTGCTAACATGTAACTAAAGGCTGCATCTTATTTGCCATTTCCCAACTAGGATTCAAAACATACTACCCATTCCGCAGAGCTTTTGTTGACTAGCTGGTGACTCTTGGTACCAATTATAAAGGCACCAAGGGTGCCTGGATGGACAAGGCACCAAGGATACCGCATTCTAATCTATAGCATTGTGTTGGGATAAAACTTTAAAAGAGTAACAGCCTATTTTGCCTTTGGAACTTTTAAAGCAAATTATTTCCATGCCTGTACAATTATGTCAAAATGAACCTCACAATTATGTAGAACTATAATGCACTAATAAAAACATTTAAAAATCCTGTGTCAGTGGGTACTAAGTCACAGACAGAAGAAGCTCTAGTGTGTTATTGTTCAGTAGATGCAAGTAAATACATAGATATATCTAAATATATAGATATAGATGTCCGAAATTGCAAACTATATATTCCAAAAAACTAGAAGAATGTTGAATGTTTCTACCATGAAGAAGTGATAAATGTTTATAGTGATGGATATATTTAACCTGATTATGCAATGTATCCATGTATTGAAACAACACATTACCTCCATTAGTATGTTTTTCTATACCGGTTAAAAATGACTTCAATTTTCAAAAGAAAACAGTAATCATCCAGTCAAAAAAAAGAAAAGCCATATGTAAATATGATAGAAAACAATGTAAATGTGTAAAAATGAGAGCAAATGTATGGGACTACGGATACAGCACAGTGCCTAGGATGAGTGAGGCCCTGGATTTGATCTCTAGCACACAACACACACATAGACACACACATACACACACACACCACATACAAATGTGTGTATAGATTTTAAAAAAAGAATGTCAAAATTAAAAAATAAATGGTGCCATTTTCTGAATTTGTCCCCAAACTTGAATGAAGCATCTTATAACAAGAGTCTCAAGCCTCTCTGTTGATTGAATTGGGGGTTTGGTATTATCTTTACCACTACAATGTTTAGTGTTCTTTAAAGAACTGATGAAAACCTGATTTTGTTGTGTAGTGGTGGGGGATTGCTGAGAGAGTGTGGCAGTGCCGACCTGTGAGCTGCTATGCTGGTTTCTGGAGAGGGCAAGGAGGACAGGCTCGGAGATAAGCAATGGCGCTCAGTGATTTCTTCTTCTGCATTCCTATCCTGTGTGTTCTCAGGAGAGTCACACTTTAGTTTCCCATCCTTCCCAATAGAGATGATATTTTGACTTATTTTTCCGAAAGGCTTTGCAAAACAGCCAGAAAAGTGATTGTCAAGTGGATGTAAATGACTCCTAGGCCCAGAATCCCAGGACACAGCAGTTGATTAGTTGAGGCTCTGGCTCACACATCAGAAATCCAAGTAAGGAAGAGGAACATCTTCGATGGCCCTACCAATCTGACTGGTAGAGGCCTCCTCAACTTGCAAATACCCTTGTCATTTCTCCTGGCAGCCTTCCCCATGTTATTTGTTTGCAGTGACATGACCCGCTGGCGCCTGGAGACAGGGCAGGGCGGGGAAGGCTTTGGAATCCACACAACTCATGGCCCTCCCCACCCCCACAAAGCTTTGTCCTCCAGCGCAGTCTCTGGGGCCCTGGGATCAGATTGCTGGCTTCCAGGTGCCAGAGAGACACTTTTCTGTTTGCTCTCCCACCCAGACTGCCCTCAGTTTGTCCTTCCCCCAGGTGGGGGTGGCAGATGACAGAGGCTGTTTTGAAATGAATCTTTCTCCTTCCTCCCCTCCCTTTCTTCCCTCTACCCCCTCAAACCACAAGAACATTTTGGCTTCTTTCCATCATTTGGGGTTTGTGTTGGAGATCTGAGTCTGTTCTTGTTCACTGTAAATAGCCCAGAAGTTAATGTGGGGGTACAATCTTTAAATGTGAGTTGCCCTTGGGGGACATGAAGGAACATGTCGAGCTGGTTGCACTGGTACTGGTGACTCTACTTTGACCCTAGCCCATGCAGCCTGTGGTCCCCCAGTGTTTCCATCCTAGTCCAAGTGGCCTTCTTCCTGGTTTTTTACCCTCTTTAAGTACCTTTTATGCCCCAATCAGCTGGTCATGTTTCCTTGTCTTGCTGTCTGCTCCTCTGGCCTAAACATTTTTGAAAGGATATTTTCTTTATGAGGAGAGAAGCTATTGCTCTTGAAGATGGCAGTACATTTACATGACTGGGGAACTGCAAGTTGACAGAAAGGCAGCCCAAACTGATTTAGGTAAAAACAGAAAGCCAATGTTGCACATAACTGAGAATTCCAAGGTTGTAGAAGAACACAAGGTTTCCAAAGCAATAAACAAGATACAGGTTACCTGCTGTTCCAATGTCCAGACTTAGCAAGGAAAACACACAGAACACTCAGTAAAATTGAATTTCAGTAGAACAACGAATATATACGTATGTGTAATAGTATGAATAGATCCCATAATGCTTCCCATATTTATCTGGCCAACTCCACCTGCCACCAAACTTGGACACCCCATTCAACAAACCAAAGACCTGTAATCAAATGGACTCTTCTTCCCCAGTTGTCAAATATCCAGACTTACTTGAACCTAATGATTAAAGGAAGGAAGATCTCATCTCCTTGTCCCTAGGTGACTTCATAGTTCTAAGCTCTTCCTGAGTGTGGTTCTGATAATTTTTATATTTTCTCCATCTCACATGGCCAGGATGTAATTTTTGTTGATGCATTTAGTGTGATGGTCTGCCTCTTCCTCTGTCTCAAAGGGTTGGAAAATTCTTGGCTCCTACTGTTCATGGTTCCTTAATTGTGTTTTTAAGAGGAGGTTTCGGTGTGTGTCGCTGGAGTATTTAGTCAAAGTCCACATAGTGTGAAGTTTTCTCCTGGAGTCACTGTCAAAAACTGCAATGAAGGCTAGAGCACAAGTAGTGGCACCATTCATGTGAGATTCCTGGATCCTCTATTTACCTATGCCTGGGTGACCCTGGCTATTCAGATACACAATTGAGAGGCCATTGTTCACCTGGGGACGGTCCTCTGAGTGTACAGGTATTGGAAATAGGCTAAGTATCCAGTCTCTGAGCTCATAGCAATTCCTATTCAAAGACTGCACTGGCCTTCAGCCTACACGCTCCTTCACCATGTGCCTCCAGTTGTCTGGTTAAGACAGTGGAGTAGACAAAGGGGACTGGAGGGAAGGAGGGGGATGAGAAAGACAGTGGAATGAATCGGTCATCACTTTCCCATGTTCAAATACGAATACACAACCAGTGAAACTCCTCATCACGTACAACCACAAAATGGGAAGTTATATTCCATGTATGTATAATATGTCAAAATACACTCCACTGTCAAGCATACCTAAAAAGAACAAATAAAAAAATTAAAATTAAAAAAAATTCCCATCATAAGAAACACATGAGTTAAATTCTGTTCAAGATAGTTATTCTTTCAAGTTCAATTCTTTGGGGGTCTTTTTTTTTTAAGGACAAGTATCCCTGTAGTCCAGTGAGGATTCCCTATGAAATGAACTGCAATATGAGGCTATAAATAAAAGATGGCAATGGAGAAAGAAACGATGTTGAAAAATAAATGACCAATTTGACCAAATGAAGGAATAAATCATACTTTTGAGTCAACGTTTAGACATTGAATTAAACCAGACAAGAAAAGAACAACAAGATAGATCTAAATGGTATTGTGTCACATTCCTGTCCCAGGAGAAATTATGCCTTCCCTCCTCTAGAAAATTGGGTTATAATATTATATATTAATATATAATTTTTTTAAAGAGAGAGAGAAGAGAGAGAATTTTTTAATATTTATTTTTCAGTTTTCAGTGGACACAACATCTTTGTTTTATTTTTAGTGGTGCTGAGGATCGAACCCAGCACCCCGCGCATGTCAGGTGAGCACATTACCGCTTGAGCCACATCCCCAGCCCAATATATAATATTAATGTTATTATATATTAATATAAATATTAATGTTACATTTCCCAGGAAGGAAATAGACACAGTTCACTATATTTTGTGGTTCAGCCATCGTTAAGTCTTTATGGACAACTTTAATATTGTCCTACTGACCACCACCAGTTCTACTTTCCCGTAGGGTGGTGTGTCTGTATGTGCCCATGTTCTTCCACCTCACGTGAGCCTCGTTCCTCTTGTCCTGGGATCTCTTCAGCCAGAGTGAGTTTGTTCTTTATTTCTCTCAGATAGTTCAAGGTCAAAAACAGTAGCCCAACCCATATTTATTCTCATTTTTAATGAAAGGCATTGCTTTCTTGATGTTCTAAAAAAGAATATTTATAGAGGAGGCTAGCATACATATTAAGTCAACCTGAAGAGAGTCACATTAAGTCAATTATAAACATACTTTATAATCCCAACCATATAATATTCCAGATAAAACAAAACCATTGAGACACTTAAAAACAAAACAAAACAATGATTACCAGGAGCAGTGCAGAGGGAGGGATGAGTGGTCAGAACCTAGAGAATTTTTAGGGCAGTGAAACTACTCTGCATGCTATTATAATGGTAGATACATTATGTGCAATAGCCCAAACCCATAGAACTATACAATGCAAAAAATGAACCCTAATGTGATTGTGGACATTAACTAATAATGCATAGATACTGGCATATCAACTCTAACAAATGTATTACTCTAATGAAAAGGTGTTAAAATAAAGAAATTAATTTTTTTAAAAAAGAAAAAAATAGGGGAAACTGTATATGTAGGTACTGAGGAAGTATATGGACACTCTCTGGACTTTCTATTCAATTTTTCTGTAAACTTCTAACTACTTTAAATATTAGTCTATTAATTAAAAATGAAACTAATCTTTTTATTGTAGGTATTATTTTTTCTATTTTTCCTATCTTATTTCTTCCTTAATGGAAATTTGAGTTGAAAGTGACTTAAATTTGCTGAGGGTCTAATTGAGATTTCCAAAGATTCCAACATCCTCAGCCTCTCAAAATATTTCATTAAAGCAAAACACAGATTTATTGTTTCTGTGCTATTTGGAAATCATTGGCATATGTTCATTTCAACCATGAAGTTGAGTCTCAGGCACATTTCAAGTTAACGAGATGTCTTTAGTCCTCTCGAGTCTGTCTTTTTATATCATCACATCTTGCTTGTTTTCTTCCCCGTGCTTTGTCACTGGCCTAAACTAGGTCTATAAGAAATCTAGGCGGTGTGCAGGGGACCAGGAATCCTGCACCTTACTTTAAAATGGTCCTATCCCTGGGCCTGTTTGGAGAGTTTTACTGCATTCCTCACCAGCCCCTTGATCACCCATCAATGCCCTATAATAGCCAACTTGAGAATGCACTGAGTTTAACTCCCAAGTGTGGGTCATTATCTTAAAAACCTTGGTCACACGTATCTGGGATGATCCATGAAGACTCTCCAGATATTTATTTAATGAGAGCAGAAAACCCAAACAGAGAACTGTGTGGTTACAAAAGGAATTTTAAACAAAGTCCTTGAGCAGTGTTCGACTTCTGTCTTCTGTAAACAGTAACCCCCTGCCCCCATCAGCCTGCAAGTTATTCCACAGGGGCCAGAATAATCTGTCTTGAGAAACTGAAATCCCAGAGTACTGTACTTCCTCAAGGCAGAGAAACAGCCCTAGACCTCAGGGAATGGAGGCTGATCTCATAGCAGGACTGATGTAGGAACAGGAATATTTTTCCTCTTTCAGCTTCCAAATTTGCCTTCTGGTCAGAAAAGAAGAGAAAGAAGGCGCTGTTAGGCATTTTACACAGGCCAGACCATTTAACCCCTGGAGATGGGCATTAGGGCCTTTCACTTCATAGACGAGGAGACAGACAGCTGCCCATCCAGGATGAAATGCCCAGATGGTTCTTGGGGGTTGGTGTTAGCCTATGGCAACATACCACAGGACACAACTGCAAACCATGGATGTGATCTTAACTTTCCTAGTCGTCACATCAAAAACACAGTCAAACAATCAAGTTGCATGAATTTTAATAATATATTTATTTCATCTAGCTCATTACATGTAACATTATTATGTCAATACAAACCTGACATAAAAATCAACATTTCCCCGCACCCCTTTTTTTTTGTTATTGTGTGAAGACTTCAGCATTGAGTGTATTTTTCTGCTTATAGTCCATCTCAATTCAGACTATGCACATTTCAAGTCACATGTGGCTTGCAGTCTGGATATTAAATGGTGCATTCTAGATGTTCTGCTTATCCTTGGATCCAGCTGCATTACTCAAGGTTTGTTTTGCCCTGGCCATTTGCTGAATTGTGTTCTAATATGATGCCCTTGACTTTTGGTGAAGAAAACCCCATAGGAAATGTCACAGCCCCTGCTGTGTGTGAGTCAGTGACTGTTCCCAGATCATTCTCTGATCTCCACAGCCGCATGCTATTTAAGAGACATTTTATTGTTGTATTTTCAAAATGCTATAACTCCTTTTTTGTCGGAATTTGTGTTTCATAGCTGATTCTGTTTTGTTTTGCATTGGCTACTAGGAGGCTCAGGACCAAATTGTACTCAATTTCAACTATGGATTTATTCATGATTTAATGAGAGACTATAAGGTCATGTTTTGTGAAATGTTCTGGACTTCATAAATATACACCATGTGTTTACAGTAAAGTTTTCTTCCTTGAGTTTAAAGTCACTTAGACTTGTTCTGGTAATGAATACATGTTATCTATTTCTTTCCCAAGGCAAAAGGTACTAGATAAAGTTTAATATGTGAACAACCTTGGAAAATCTGAAAATGTAGCGTGGATGGTTTTTAAGTGTTTAATTTACTTTTAAGGCTTTCCACAGATCTTTCTTTTTTTCTTTTTTTTTTTAAAGAGAGAGTGAGAGAGGAGAGAGAGAGAGAGAGAGAGAGAGAGAGAGAGAGAGAGAGAGAGAGAGAATTTTTAATATTTATTTTTTAGTTCTCGGCGGACACAACATCTTTGTTGGTATGTGGTGCTGAGGATCGAACCCGGGCCGCACGCATGCCAGGCAAGCGCGCTACCGCTTGAGCCAAATCCCCAGCCCTCCACAGATCTTTCTTTCTTGAAATTTTTAAACAGTGCTTCCAAAATTAAGCAAACCACAGCTAGTATCTCTTTCCTTTGTGTAATATGAAGAAAAAGGGACAAATAATTTTTTTTCTGTATAACAGCAAGAAGAGTTGTCCTCCCTTTGTAGAATGTAAATAGACAATGAACACAAATAAATTCAGTGGTTCTTTGTACATTTCCCCCAGCTTCCATGAAATCTGCCGAGATCTGGCGCTATTCCACTTGTTTCCTGAGGGCCTACCAGAGAGGTTGCCAGAGCTGGTACAGATATGTTGTTGGCCCTCTGAAAGGCATTTCTGTGTGATTATAGAAGATGAGAAACATTCACAAGGAGGTTTTCAAGTCTTTGTGATTCCCTCATTTTGCCGATGAGGAAAACATACCTATGTTTACCCACGGTGTGATGGTTAACTGGGTGTGCAGAGATGACAATATTTGCAATGGTGTCCCCTATCTGAGGTGGAATCCCAAGTGGAATGAAAGTCCATTCAAGCACCTCAGAGACACGGGAATGCATAGAATCTGGGCTCCACACTTCCTCTATTTGAGTTTTTTGACTTTTAATTTCTTATCGATATCATGCTACCACATTGAACCCTAGCTCTCAGGGCTTAGAGAACCCTTATTTCTGTCCAAAAAGTGTTATGCTGTCCGCTTAGCTTATCTTGATGATTTGGGTCACCATCTGGAACTGAAATGCTTCTCTCTTTCAAAGAGGTGAAACACTGAGAATGTAATAGCAGACCTATTCTTTTCAGTTTCTTAGGCATGTAGTAAGCACCAGCTAAGGCCACGCAGGTGGGTCTAGTTAAATAAGACTACTTGTACCCTTTGCTTTTGTATCACAAAATTAAAACCAACTAAGTAGAATCTTCCTTTCAACCTCCCTTTTTCTACCTCATCCAATTCTGCTTCCATCTGAACAGAATATACATGGCCAGGTACATCAGCTGCAAGGAGTCCTCCATCCTCCATCCCATTTCCCCTTTACCACCGTTCCAGAGCATCATTTCAAGTTTCGAGCACCAGCATCCTGCTTGCTTCTCTCCATTTCCCTCTGTCTGTATGGCTCTTATGCCGGGTTGATGCCATCGCCTCCCTGAACTCCTGGGATGACCTGTTCCATGCTCCCACGCCATAATCCATTCTTCACAAATCAATCAACATGAGCTCTTAACATCCAAATCAGATCCCGTCACCTCTCTGTTAAAAGCCCTTTGATGCAGTTCCAATCAGATGGAAACTCTCTCATGGCCTCCCAGGTCTACCTCTCCCACTAATTCAGCCTCTTCTCCACCTCTCTCCTCTCTGCCAGCAGAGCTCTAGTGGCAATGGACACCTGCCGTCCCCTCTGTTGCACTGTCAGAAATTAACTTCGCTCTGTACGAACAGCGTGATGCATAGGTTAACTGAGTGTGTGCAGGTTAGTTTCTATCTACACTGGAGGGATGGTTAGGTGATATGTAAATTTCCCTAAAAATCCACACACCAGAAAGGGCCTCAGCAAGTGCTTTAACTATCAATTTCTAAATCTGTACTAGAAGGTAAATTAATTAGTATAAGCAAGGTTCAATATGATTGTACTGATGAAATTATAGACACGTGATACCATGGAAAGTTTTAGACAACCCTTCCCTGCCTTTGAACATATAAAATAGAAGAACCAGGCAGCAACCCCAAATTTTCTGAGTGGCCACGATGGTGGAGAACTATCTGAACTGTGTGTCTCCACTCAGGGGAGAGTGCTGACGACCAGTCCTTGAGTCAGTTTACTGTTGCCTTGACATCAGGGTTTACATTTCAGGCAAGGTACTTATAGGGCCCTAAAGGACAGAGCAGGTTGCATTCTTGCCTTCCTGTGTGATGTTTGGGCTTCCAGTAGAATGTGGACCTGAGGCTGGCTCCCACTGCAGCGCGCCACTTGGCACATAATTGTGGAAGAGGAACCATATGGCTAACCTCTTACAGACTGTGATAGAGTAGAACCCAAATTATTAACTGCCAGATTGGCCTTAGGTGCAGCCTTGTCACCCCCAAAGACACAAAGCCTTTTATTACTTCCAGAACACTGTCTCCCAATTGCCTTTGCCTCAGATTCTCTCCCCCTTCCCCCCTTCATATCCGTCTTCTGATTTAGCTTAGTGTCAACTTAAATTTCAGTTTCTCAGGGTGTCCCTGGTTGGCCACTCTTTCCAAGTAGGTCCCTTTATGTGTCACTTTCTTGCTTGATGGCTGTCTGATTCATCTCTGCTCCTGCTCTGCTCTGAATCATAGGGAACAGCTCTGGCCAGATGTTGCTGATGAGGGGCACTAACAGAGGACTGGAGAGTGGGAGAAGGGGAGCAGCCCTGGGACTGTGGCTCCTCGTGCTCTCTCAGCTGGCATCTCCAGCGGCAAGCCCTCATGTCTACTCCTGACTCATGCGAACAAGCCCTCTTCTTTGAGTTTAGCTCCCAGATAGTTCCAGGTTCTGAGCTGTTGCCTCTGCAACCCTGGAAGTGGTAGCAGGCTTCCTGTGTTGCTAATCTCTTTTTCTTATTTTTAGGGCAAAACAAACAAACAAACAAAAAATCCACACCTTATTCCATGAGCTAAAACAGGAGGGAGGAGGCTTTGTTTTTCTTTCCAGGCGCCTTTGTTTCCTTAGATACAACTCGAGCTTTTTGCCTTCTAGCACATGGCCATCTGCTCGGCCACCTGTCCTGGTCTTGATGCAATGCAATGTATGTGGCCTTTAGCAAATGGCAAAGAGGCCCCACTTAACCTTTGTATTTTCTTAAAAGACCATGCTGGTTCTGGGATCCTGGGGACAGGTATGAAGTCCACCGTCTCCTCGGACATGTGGCTGATCTCTGACTGGTCTCATTGCCCTGTATTCTTTCTGTCATAGGTACAACAAATTCCTAGTATTCAATCCCTTCTGTTTGTAAGATCCAGATGGCTTTTGTTCCCTGATCAGCTTCTGTTATACTGCACACTGTTATAGTAGATTATGTCCTCCTACTTTGTGCTTCTCCATAGCTTTTTTATAGGTTATGATTAGTTCTTTGTTTCTCTATTTCCTAGGATCATGCATATGTCCTATATGAGACAGAAATCTCCATGAGCAGAAAGTCTAGTATCTTTGATCAGTATTGCATCCTCAATGTCTTCAGAGACCTGAGTGCTCAATAATAGTGTGTTAAAATAACAGAAAAATGCAGTGCTTGGGTCTTTTAATCTTGGATCCATGAACTACTCAACTATCCCACTGATGAACTTGAGGATAGGAATAAAGGTTTTGAAATTAAATGCTTTAATATGTATGCAAATGCTTTATGGGGTTTTTCTCCTCATTGGCACGAAAGAGCCTACTACATTCATTAGAGTCTCGGAAAAGTAAGACCCTTGAAATTTAAGAGAGAGAGTGCCTCTAGTGGGAGAGATATCCACACACGTAATTGAGACTAAGGTTTTCCAATATCACTACTAATAAAGCATTTGGAAGGAGAGAAGAAGGATTGAGTCTCTCATCCCAGTTGTTCAAGTCCAAATGCTTAGGAGTCATCCTTGACATCTCATTTTTGGTTACTTTTTACAAGCAGGGTTCATGATCATTCATATTTGTTGACTCTACCTTAAGACACATCCAGAATTTTACCTCTACCATCTTCCTTTACCTCTACCATTCTTCCTTTGTGCTTAGTCCATGAGTACTGGTGAGGAAGTTCAACTGCTTAAAGGAAAGTGCACCAGAGGCTTGAGTTAGCTATTGCTGTTCTGGGATGAGTTTTGGACATAACTAATGAATAAACCAAGAGACGATTGGATTTGGGTGGTGGGGGGCTTGGTGGTAGAAGGGAGAATAAGGTTTAAAAGGAAAACAACAAGAATGTGTGTGTGTGTGTGTGTGTGTGTGTGTGTGCGTGTGCGCGCGCACGTGTGTGTGGGGAGAGAGAGAGAGAGATAGATAGATAGATAGAGAGAGAGAGAGAGAGAGAGAGAGAGAGAGAGAGAGAGAGAGAATATGCCAACCATAACAAATGCTTACCACGGAGTTCCAGGTCATTCCATAACTCTTTCAGCCTCTCCCATCTGTCATCCTGAAATGCTTGTGAGATTGACTTGAAGGAACACAGTCAACTTTTGTTTTTGGAGACTGCAGGATAAATATTACAGATTTGGAACTGTTTGGCTCAAGACTTCAAAGTCCTGAATAAAGCTGCTGGATGATTTGGAAGCCACCTGGCAGGAAATTTAGCTTTTTTCAGTTTGGGGTAATTTTTTTCCTTCCCATCCTTTAATTCCTACTTGCTCCCCTCCGTCCACCCCAGCACCAAATTAGCAATTTGGATGCCATAGATGCAGTTTAGATGTGGGTACCAGCCAAGGTCACGAGGCTTGGTGCATCAGTGAATGCCAGCTGTATTCCACACAGGATTTCCAAGGCCAGAAAGGCAGAGGGAGGAGGAATCTGGATTTCCTGATCCTGGTTTTTCTTCTTTTCCACACACTCACACGCACACTTTTCTACTTTTAATTTCCTGCTTCTATAAAGAATGATGTGACAATTTTCTGGCTCTTTCTTATTGGGATTCAGGCTTCTTCCCTTGGTCCCCTTCCTCATGAATGCATAAACCCTGTAAAGGTAAAAATAAAAATAAGAACATACAGGATGTAGTATGGAGTCCAATAAGAATAATAACTAGGGCAGAGCCAGCTCCAAAAATTGAAAGATCTTTTGAAACTTAAATTCAGATTCTGCAGGGGGAGGCGGATATTGGTAATTGCAATACACTGTGAGAACTCAATATGAATAGCCATGTGATAATTATACTTTTAATCAGAAATTACATAAACTTGACTCTGATTCATGAGCTTGCTAATTATTGTCCTTGTTTTAAATGTTTACGTTCGAGATCTCCTGAATTATTATGTGTAGCAAGAAACCATCTCTATTTTTATCTAGCTAGCTACCCACTTAACCACATCTAGATGTAGATATATGTGGTCGATTTCTGTAATGACTCAGTGTTTGCGCTGATAAATGTCTGGGCATCCAACAGAGTCAATACAGTCCACACTCACACACCTTGGTGTGGTCCACAGTCAGTCCCAATTTCTGCCTTATAAACACTTAAAATCAGTTCTGCTTTTTATGGTACCGACCATTGTGCCACATTACTCTAAAACATCATCCCATAAAAATCTGTCTAACCTGAAAAACTAAGAGGAGATCAGTGGAACCAAAGCAGGAGACGGAGGAGAAGGCAGGAGGGACGGGAAAAGGGAGGAATGATGGAATGAAATTGACCAAATTATGCTGTGAACATATAGGAATATTCTACAGCAAATTTCACCCTTATGTATATCTGTAAGAAACAATTTTTAAAACAATAAATGAAAAGAAGGAAAGCCAGTAGAGGAAGAAAGGAAACAGGGAGAGATGAGAAGGGAAAAGTTATGTACTGGGAACTGAAGTGGGACAAATTCTGTTCCATGCGTACATGATGATATCAAAATGAACCCCAATATTATGATGACCCTAATGCAATAATAAAAACATAAAAGAGCAAAGAACAGTTTTTAACTCCACATTCTAATTAGTTTACTGGATCATCTCCTTGTGTATCATTGTGGCAATTGTATTGGCCTAGGGTGCTTTGCACAGGGAGTCTGTGTACCTTGGCTCCTTTAAAGCCCTAAAATAGTCTCTATTAAATCAGTAGATTTATAGACATAAATCCTCCTCTCACCAAGCAGTGTTTAGAATCTGCTGTGTGCCAGGAATGGAATCCAACTCTGAGGCCAGAGTGCAAGGAGAATCTCAAAGAAGTCACAGAACCAGGAGGCAGAGGCCAGAGCCGCTGTGTACAGGAGGGGAACAAGACAGGGCAGGAGCCTCCAGAGGTAGACTGTCCTCCAGCCACTCTCCAGGAAAGGCATCTCTTCTGGAGGAGGTGATGGTGTTTTGAAATATTAGTAAGAGGTAGCCAGGCAGAGAGGATGGGGTGCTAGGTCCTGGAGAATGGTCCAGAAATTCATACCCCTGGGATTTTATTCCTGGAATCTTCAAGATGAAGGCACAGGGAGCAGCTAGGCTGGCAGGATAGTGATCAAGAATAAAGATCTTTTTTTTTTCAAAATTTATTTATTTATTCTAATTTGTTATATATGACAGCAGAATGCATTTCAACTGTTAGAGCACATTTTTTTGTGTCTCTTGTTATACACAAAGTAGAGTCACACCATTCGTGTCTTCATATATGTACTTGGGGGTAATGATGCCCATCTCATTTCACCATCTTTCCTTTCCTACTCCCCTGCCCATTCCCTTCCCTTCCCTCCCCTTTGGCCTCCCACTATCGGACCTTAAACTATACTACAGAGCAATTGTAACAATGTAGTATTGGCACCAAAATAGACTGGTAGACCAATGGTACAGAATAGAGGACACAGAGACAAATCCACATAAATACAGTTATATTAGACAAAGGCACAAAAACATATTGAAGAAAGGATAGCCTCTTCAACAAATGGTGCTGGGAAAACTGGAAATTCATATCCAACAAAATGAAATTAAGCCCCTACCTCTCATCATGCACAAAACTCAACTCAAAGTAGATCAAGGACTAGGAATTAAACCAGAGACCCTGCACCTAAGAGAAGAAAAAGTAGGCCCAAATCTCCATCATGGCAGATTAGGCCCCAACTTCCTTAATAAGACTCCAAAGCACAAGAAACAAAATCAGAATCAATAAATGGAATGGGTTCAAGCTATATAAAGTTCTTTTTCTTTTCAGCAAAAGAAACAATCAACAAGGTGAATAGAGAGCCTACAGAATGAGAGCAAATTTTTACCACACGCACATCAGATAGAGCACTAATCTCTAGAACATATAAAGAACACCAAAGAATCTAGATCTTAAAGGGTTAAACAAAGGCTCAGAAACATTACAAGCTAGAGGTTACTATGATCAGGTTTACATTTCAGAAAGACATTTTCCTCTTTAACTCCAGTCCATCATCATTCTTTGAGAGTGGGGTCCACTTTTTACCAGTTGACAGTCCTGGCTCCCAAAGAAAGGAAATCATAAAATTAGATTATGTAGAATATTAAACACCAATTAAAGGCAGAACTCAGATCAAACAGAAGTGTTGAGAACAATGTATCCTAATATTCAGAGATGTGATACTGTGTGGTTCCTATGATGCATTACATGAAGCACCTGGCACATAATTAAATACCATAAATATTCATTCCCTTTCTCAATCAATAGTTAGAAAATAGGGTCATGATGAAAGAATGAGATATAGGAGACAGGCCTTTGGCCCAGGTGACCTATCAGTCGCCCACCTTGGGCTGACTCTTGCTCTCTAATGGAGACAGGGGTTTCTCTGTGATGTGTGAGTCTTTGGCTATTCCTCTGCTGAACTCTCTGCCTCGCCTCTGGGAGACACACAAAGCAAACCTTTGCCTCTTGGAAAATTGCATCCTTACCCAGATTGGAAAACTGTTCTGTGCCACCCTGTTTTCCATTGGCCCAGGTTTTCTTCTTTGATCCAAATACATTTGCACTGTGCTCCAAGCTTGAATGAGGCTAGAGGGTGTTTCATGGAATTCTGGGGCTGATTTCTCCAAATTTAAAAACACACACTCACAACACACACACACACACACACACACACACACTCACAAAGAGTTCTTCCTACGGTCCCAGAAGGTGAAAGGTCCACTTTGGTAGGTGCCAAGGAGCCCTGAGATTTCTCTGCTAGTGCAATGGTCTGCGTGCGCTGTCTCACTGTGATCCAGTGACAGGTTGGCAGAGAAGCTGGAGGCTCATCTTAAACAATGACCTCAAACTTTCAACCCAAACACTGCAGCTGCACGCCTGGAACCAGGTCTGTTTTCCTAGAATATCTGGTTACAGCATTTTAAAAATGAGCAACCTCATTATCAATAGTGTTTCTGAGAACCAAGCATTCTTTTAGAAAATGCCAGCTCTCCAGGGATGGCCAGAGCTACAAAACAGACACATTCTCCCTCCTGCCACCCCTCCCTTTGGCACCACCCAGCCAAGCCCAACAGCTCAGCTTAGCCAAAAGGAACACCAGGACTCAACTCCTGCTAAGGATCTGGGGTCCTGGGCGACTGAGGGATGGAGGGGGGTCTCCTTCCCCAGAGGTCTTAAAGAATAGGAAAGATTTCTGAGCCTGTGCCAAGTCAGCATTACATTTCAAGAGAGTATATTGGATTAGAACCTGAGTTTTATTTCCCCTTTGACATAAACTAGTTGCATAATCCTCAACAAATATTGCAAATTTTCCATCCTCAGATTCTTCATCTCTGAAGTAGGGATAATTATTATATGGAAATAATTCATTGAAAAACACCTTGCATACTAGAAAGACTTCAATATTTAAAAATAATTACCTTGTTCCTCTTCCTATGATATTTCCTTGTTTCATAGCACATGTTTGTGTTTTAGCCTGCTGAGACTGCTCTAATGAGATGCCATAGACAGAGTGCCTTACTTCCCACAGTTCCGGAAGCTGCAGGCTGGTATCATGGTGCCAGCGTGGTCGGGTTCTGGGGAGTGCTGACTTCCTGGTAATGTCCTCATATGGCTGGGGGCAGCGAGAAGAAGCAGGCTGTCTTCTTTCTTTTCTTGGAAGGGCACTGACTCTCTCATGTCTACCCTCTTGACCTTAATAGCCTCTCAAAGGCCTCACCTCCAAATATCATCACTTTGGGGACTAGGGTTTCCACTTATGAATATTAACATGCATATGTGTGTTATCCATCTTCAGGAAGGATAATGTAGTGCTGCCTTAGTACTACAAAGTCAGGTTCAAGTCTCTCCTGTTGCTTATAACCTCCCTTTGTCACTCCAGACTGCAGTTTCTTAACAGGTCATGCATCCTGGAGTTCATTTTTTCTAGACTGCACCATGGGGCTTGGCTGGATAAGGCCTAAGGCAGGGGGTGGCCATCGGGAGAACTTGTCGGCTTTGCAGCATGACATCCCTGGGGAGCTGGCAACTCTGAAGATTACGGACCTGTGAGAGTTTAGGGGCACAAAATTCATTTGAAGTAAATTCAAAACACTGTTCTTGACACAATGCTAGGCAGAGAGGACATAAAATAAATGCATCAAGAATGATTATATTTTATTGTCATTCATCTCCTACTTAAGAATATAAGCAATGATGCAATGTGCTTTCTTTCAATTCTAAATAGATCTATGTCTAAAGGTGCAGATATACAGTGTATGTATGCATGTGTGCTCGTGTGCCTGTGGTTTCTTTATCTGCAAAGTTGGGCATCTCTTTCCAGAAGAGAGCTGTCAAGGTTCCTTATGTTGAGGTGACTCTGTGGCTTATAGGGAGTCTTCACTGAGAGATAATCTACATTCAAAAATCCTGCTTCTTACTAACTGTGACTGTCAGCACACTGCCTAACTTCTTTGAGCTTCAGATATGACATCTGTAAATTGGATCCATGCCTACCCCACTGAGCTGTGGTGTAGAGGGAATGAGTAACACATACAAAGCGTATGATCTCATGCCTGGTTCTTATCACTCCTTCAATGTAAGTTTAACATTCTACAAACATGACAAATGGAGGTGGGGAGCGATGGGCATGGGCTATGGATGACACACTCAGCCAGAGTCCAAGGGTAGAAGGGGAGCCCTTTGAAGGTCCCCTAAGAGTACAACACAGCTCTGTGCAGCAGTACGCCCCAGACAACAAGGAAGATCAAACCAGAGCTTTGAGGCTGAGCACATACTCTCATTCCAATGGAAACCTGTGACCACCCAAGGGTGACTCTCAGAGGGCCCATTTAAGATCTGTCACTGAGTTTGTCCAAGAAAACAATTGAAGTACTGATTTGCAGTCTTTAAGCACATAAGAAACCAAGAAATGGGAAACAGAAGGCACATTTCTTTCTCCACTGCCTCACCAAATGTCAGATTATTAAATACCTTTCGTGTTCTGATGAATACCAAAGTTTTATTTCCATCCTGGACATGTCTTCAAAACTATAGGCTTACAAATGCAGTTGCCTGCTTTGTATTTCTCCCTGCATATCTATTATATGTCTACCTATATATACATACAACTTTTGGTCTTTCTCCTTCTATTCCTGTATAGTTGTCTCCTCTGATCCCTTGGATCTCACACATTATTACATAATCTTTTTTAAAAAAGCAAGCATTTGGGGCCGGGGATGTGGCTCAAGTGGTAGCGCGCTCGCCTGGCATGCATAAGGCACTGGGTTCGATCCTCAGCACCACATAGAAATAAAATAAGGATATTGTGTCCACCTAAAACAGAAAAATATTTAAAAAAAAAATAAGCATTTGCAGAACAATATTCCAGGCTACAGAGACTGTGCTACGTACTGGGAAACCAGAATAAAACAAGAGAAAATCTGTGCCCTCAAAGGGCTCACATTGTCCTCCAAGTATTTACTGTGTCTGAATGTTGTAATGACTATAGAACAGAAAGGGTAGAGAACTCAGAGTGGTTCTGAGGAGATGACATTTTGAGCTGCTCCCTGAAGGATGACAAGGAGGTGCTGTCTGGGGAGTATGGTGGCCTTATCACTCCCAGGTAGTTAATCTCGTGGGCTAGGTATGGTCTTGAGGCTTGCATCTGCTGATGGAATGTGAGCCGAAACGATACAGGCTACGTTGGAGAAGCTTTCAAAGGCATCACCAGGTTACATTCTTTTCCTTCTTTTGCAAGAATATTATGAACCAGAAACGGGGTTTTCCCTTCAGCCTGGATCTCAGACAGAAGACAACCATGGAAAAGAGCAGCAGCCAACATAAAGGTCAGTGAGGAATAAAACTTTGTTGTTATAAGCCACCAGGATTTTGGGGTGGTTTATTGCTGCATTTAAGTGAGTAAATCTGACTAATACAAATATTGGTACCAAAGGGGAGTGCAATAGGAAACCCACGATGCATGACATTGGCATTCAGATTAAGTGGTAGATAGCAAGGAGACTTATTGGTGACTCATGTTATTTAGTGGAAAAACAGTTGGTTAAACTTTTGCTTGTGATAATTTGGGAGACAGTTTATGTACATATATAAAGCTATACATATAAAAATTCTGTGTAAAAATTACCCCCAGACTCAATAGTATACAAATGTAAGCATTTACTTCTTATTCATGTGTCCACAAGTTGGCTTGTCTTCCTCTGAGCTAAAGTAGTCTTGTCTGGGCTTAGTGCCAGCTCTATGCTGAGTTGGGTGTACCCCATGTATTTCTTGAACTTCTTGGACTATTAGCTTATTATATTAGCCTATTTGTTATTGCTATAACAAAATACTTGAGGGTAAGGAACATAAAGAAGATTCTTTAGCTCACAATTTTGGAGGCTAAAAAGTCCAAGGTCAGGTGGCTTCAATTGTTTGCCCTCTTGTGAGAACCTCATGGCAGATGGCATCATGGTGCAACATACACAAGAGGGACTACATGGTGAAACAGCAAGACAGAAGAGGAAGGGGTCAGTCTTGCTCTCTTACAACAATCCACTCTTGCAGGAACTAACTTGGATTCTGTGAGAACTACACCAGTTTCTCCTCAGAGTGGGACCCCAATGGCCTAATTGCCTTGAATTCTGTCACACTTCTCAAGGTTCCACCATCTCCCAACATCACCACCCTGAGGACCAAACTTCCTACACATAAACCTTTGGGAGACACACATAAACTGTATCCAAAACACCACACTCAGGGAGGCATGTTCTCCTTGAGATGAAATGTAGCAACAAGGAAATACACTCCAGGAAGGAAGGCAGTAGATATTTACTAAACCATAACATAATCTGCCCAATTGCTAATGAACTTGTGGCTGCGGGTGAATCAGTGGGAAAGCACACATACCCTGTGGCCATGTGGCTAGGTGTTAGCTGTGGACCAGTGCTTAGTAGATTCTGACCTTGGGCAAGCCACAGTTTCTCTAAATACCAGTTTCCCAATTGGAAAAACAGTGAAAAACTTTCAGTATTTTTGCAAGGAATGGAAATTTTAGCTAACCCAAATAAAAGTAGTGATTGGGTGATGGTGTAGGTATAATTCAGGGAATAGAACTCCTGCTGGAGTCCAAGGGAAACTCAGCAAGGAGGTGCCCTCAGGACAGAGGACTAGGCAGCCCAGGGGGACTTGGTCTATTGTTCTGCCGTTAGTCTGCCTCAGCTGAACCTGGGGATGTTTCTCTTCTGTGCAAGTTCATTTGTAGGTGTGTTTGTGTTACCACGATGTGTATTGCAGTCATATAGGTATAAAGCTGAGGAGAACATTTTTCTCAACAGAATCATTCTTAGGCTTTGATAAATCGTCTTGTTTGGACAGAGGAATCCAAAAATTCAGGTCTCCAATTTTTTTTTTTTCTGTGATAAGAATAGGATTTGTTTCACTCCTCAGATGGAGGAGGAAGCAGAGATTTAAAAAAAAAAAGCTGTTTAGCACCCTTTAGTTTGGAGTAAAGTAAAAAGAAAATGCCAGGGGTGAGAATATTTTTTCCTTAAAAATTTGTGAAGCATTAGCATTTCAAGTTTGGGTCGTGTGGAGTGGGGTTGAAGCTGTACACAGTTGATATTGAGACAGAGGAAAGAACTGTGATACCCAGGACCTGAGAAAATGACAGATATATAAAGAGTTTGCATAACAAGCATTGGGCTTTGGGGTGGTTTGAATCAAATTTTACCTAAATGCGATTAGCGCTACACCAGATCTGGGCCAGCAGGACCCCTCCCCAGGGTCTAGCTCCTCAGAGGGTCCCTTTCAGGATCTGTCCAGTAGAATCCATCCCCATTGGATAAGGAGTTTATGGAGTCAGGGGTACCCTGACTGTGTCCATGGGGCCCAGAAACCCTGTTCGAATGGTTCCAAGCTGGCATGGTGGTCTGCATAGACATCTTGCCCACTGTCCCTTCTCTGCAAGGTATTTCACTCCACCAGTGCATACTTTGGAGCCAAAGGAGTGGCTTAAAGTCTTTATTTGCAAATGTGTCAATAGAAGTTGGGTGTCTGGATCCAAGGATGTCCAAACATTCATACAAGTGAGCCAGAGGAGAGAAGAGAAAGATGTGGCCAGGAACCTTCAAGGGCTAGTGCCTACCCCAGCCCCTGACATCTTAGAGGAAGGTCACCTCTGAAAGGCAGCAGGGTCCCAGCTTGCATCCATGCAGCATTATCTGAGGGGGGCCCACAAAGTCCTGCCTGTGATACTGGGTATGCTTGGAGCCATCCTGCCCTGAGAAATAACCGTGGACCCCTTCCTAACTGTTAGAGTAATGAGGCAGAAGAAAATCCAGATGTTCAAAAGCTCACCATCTCCATTTGTCCCTGTAAGAAAAACATGTCATGCACTGCCACCTGTAACGTGAACCAGGCAAGACTGGGTTTCCACACAAGGCCGTCACTTCTCCATTCCGAATGCCAGAATGTTCTCTTTGGAAAGTTTATGGACAGCTCATATCCTGCCTCTTTGCCTTTAATAAAGAAATGTTAAATATTTTTTCTTTAATGGGCCAGGAATATGTATCCTCAGGACTTTTGCTTCTTTAAACATCCTGAGGGCTATAAAATCCCTGGGACTGGATGGGCTGCCACTGCAGGGGTGTGCCCGACTCGCTTGGTTTGTGGGGTTCTCCCTGGTTTATGGGGCTACAGCTGGACGGGGAGAAGAGTCCAGCCTTCCATCATTGCTCATTTAATTGTGCCTGTCCTTTATCTGCATTCTTCCTGTCGCTTGACTGAGCAAACTCAAAGCTTTCTTTCTCCCAGGGCCACTTTTCTTTGCCTGAAGAGACTTCAATGCTTTGCCACACCTCCACCAGCCCCACTGGACTGTGTGTGTCTCCTCTGTCCCTCGTCCTTCTTCTCCAGGCATCTACCATGGGCAGGGAGAGGAAGGAGCTTTGAACTTGGGATTGGATGATTAGGTTACAAATCCAAGGCTCTTCACTTACTGACTGTTTAACGTTGGGCAAATCAACTTAAAATGCCACTTTGGGAAAGGAACTAGGCTTTCATTTATTTCTTTAAAAAAACTCCAAAAACAAAAAACTTCACCAGGCTTACTACGTGTTGGGCAGCATGAGAGGTATAGGAAACAATAAGATAAATAGTGAGCAACTGCTTTGTGACTTAAGGGCTTGACCAACTTAGCAACACGCTGTTCTCTTTCCAGGCAGGTTGTGAGGGTCAAACGCATGAATTTTCTAACAGTGCATCATCCCTAAGAGCCACTGAGGAATCGGAGGGTGCTGACCAAAGACGATGTCTTCCTGCCTTACTTCAGAGGTTTTTACATGTAGTTAATATGTAGTAACTGCCTGAGCTGAGGGAGTCTACCCATTTGGTGTTTATAACTGTCATTTATGGTAACCTCATCCACAACCTCCTTTAAAAATAAAAGTGGGAGCATGCTAAAGTCCAAGTGATTTTCAATAGAATTTGTTCTGATGATTTGAAAATCAGGTTCCCCTGGGGTATTGCAAATCTGAGCTTGGGGCCTTAGTGGAAGATCTTTTGCGTTCAGAGAAGGGGAAGGCCACAGGAGAACTCCAGTCTGACAACGAAGATCATTGTATACTGGTGGAGCCAAAGGGTCAGGAGTTACAATCAGAATAATCTGAATACAAATCATAACATAGAGAAAGGAAATTTTCCATCCCTGCAAGCTCCTGGAGCCATTGATTGGAGTTACAGATACTGCTGTTCTCTCAGCAGAAATATATTAGGACCATATGCAAAGATAAATATTCTAGTCTGAACAAGATATGAAAACAAGAAGCAAAGAACCAGCCAGTGGGGGACCCGGTGGACTGCTGGGTTTCCACCCACACTAAAGAATACTCAGACCCGCAGGAGGTGGGGATTCTGTTCATCCTTTCATTTGCTCATTTATTCAACAAATATTTATTGAGCACCTGCTGCGTGGTGAGAATTCAGAAGGAAGCAAAACCTGGCATAGTCCCTGCCTTCGTGTGTGCTAGCAAAGGACACAGACACTAACTGAACGATCACACAAGCTCATCTGTCATTGTGGTAGTGATGATTGCTATGAAGGGAGGTGTGTGGAACCAGGGGGATTGTGACAAAGAGAGTTGATCCTTCAAGGGAACACAAAGCAGGCTTTCAAGCCACAAGTCCTTCTCTGTCTCTTCTATTTTCTTTTCCATCATCATTTAAGAACCTCTGTGATTACATTATGCCCACTTGGATTGTCCAGGATCACCCCCACCCCCATCTCAAGATGTCACCTTCATCACATCTACAAAGTCCATGTTGGTGTGTAAGGTAACAGAGTCACAGGTCCTAGAGATTAAGCTATGAGCGTCTCTGGGGAGTCATAACTCTGCTCACACCACTGAGATCTATATTCAAACCTGAGGAGGAATTAAAGAGGGAGTGACGGAGGAAGACAGTGTCAGCTATAAGCCACTGAAGATCATATTATAAATGCACTTGAGATCTCCTCAAGAAAGTGGACAGCAGGTTGGCTGCCTGGGCAGGAGTAGGGCCAGGCAAATGACAGGCAGAGCCCAGAACTTAAAGCCCCAGTGACATGTTTATGATGTATAGGGCTGGTCCTCCCTCACTGCTTGATAATCCAAGGGTTGTGTGTATTGACTTGAAAATACACAGATCCTGGCCCTGTGTCCTGCTGTCTGTGGAGCAGGGCCGCCCGTGACAATCAGGGGTGTTATTTCTCTAAAAGCATCACCCCTGCCCTTGGAAGGAGCCTGGTTTCCTGCTCTTCTGGAGATTCCAAGTATGCACTGTTTATTAACACCACCATCCACCCCCTCTCACACACCTCTTCCCAGAAAAATCAAAATTGGTCTAATCATATTTTGTGTTTCCTCAGTAGAATTTTTCCAGTCCTAATTTTTCCAGTTCACTTTTATGGTAATATTTTTTTCTTCCCTTCTCATCTTCCTGGGGCATGAAATTTCACCACCACCACTCGGGTATGGGATACTAAGTACAAAATCTCAAGGGCCTTCAGTGGCATAACTCACAGGGTAGTGGAGAGCAGAAAATTAAGGCTGAGTGGACAGTTGCTCTTGGCAAGGTTTTTCAGACACTGACCCAAGGCCTTGCCTATGATGCCACCTTCCCTTTTGTCCGACCACGCACAGAGTTCAAGTTCTCTCCAGTCCGGTTCAAGAGAACACAACACCTTCCTAAGAGATCAGAGCTACATGAAGGTGGGGTAAAGGTAGAAGATTTGATGACTAGGCTGGGGCTTTCCCAGAAGTCTTTGCAAGCTAAACAAAGACATAGCAGTAAAGGAATAGTGAGGGATTCCCAGCATTGCAGTTAGGAGATTCCCCAATTCGCTGTGAAAACAGAGGCCTAATTTTCTCTTCTAAAAGCCACTTTCTTCTTGTCTCTCCCTTGGAAACTTCCACAAATTAGCATTAACTCATTTATTCTTTGTGAGGAAAGAAAACTTGGGACCCGACTGAGAACCATGATGACTAGAGGTTGGGAAGGGTGGACTGCGGAAGGCTGGATTTGATCAGTGCACGTTGAAGGCATATATTGGAATCTGGCAATGAAACCCATGAGTCTCTACAGTTGATAAATGTTTATCAAAGTGTCATTTAAAAAGTGGAAAATCTTGAGTAATAGCTAAAATCCACCGAGGCTTTGCTTTCTAGCTTATAAAGGCCAGGATCAGAACTTGGAAGAAGTTGAGGTTTCTTCTTTCTACACCTCTATGCAGAGCCCGGGAGACACTCCTCCTGTGCTTCTCACCTACAAGAGGCAGGTCATAATAGTCTTATGTCATGAGAGAATATATGACAGCTGAGATAATGTGTGAAAAGCACTTAAAAGACGCCCAGCACCCAATAAGCTTTTACTAACTATTCACTAAGAGCGAAGATAATGATCATGATGATAATGAATTCCTCAGTTTTCCTAACCTTCCATTCTGGTTACGTTCTCGGGCTTTAAAAACATAAGGACACTTAGAAACATGTCTAGTTTTTTTTCCAACTTCACTGAAAAAGAAAATTCTAGCAACTTACACCGCCCCATGCTCAACTAGCCTACCAATCATACTCTGATCAAATTTACCTTAAAGAATTGCATATTTGGTGGAGTAGTGGTGGGGGGTCCTGTCAGTTACTGTTTCTAAGCAGTCTGGCTGCTATGGAGATGTTGGAACGTTCTAGGAGAGCTTGAGAGTTAGAGAATTCTTTTTTAATTTATTAATTTATTTTTTATTTATACATGACAGCAGAATGCATTACCATTCTTATTACACATATAGAACACAATTTTTCATATCTTTGTATACAAAGTATATTCACACCAATTCATGTTCATACATGTACTTTAGATAATCATGATCATCACATTCCACCATCATTTCTAACCCTCTGCCCCCTCCTTTTCCCTCCGACCCCTCTGCCCTATCCAGAGTTCGTCTATTCCTCCTATGCTCCCTCTCCCTATCCATTATGAATCAGCCTCCTTGTATCAGAGAAACATTTCTATGGCATCAAGTTCTTTAGCTCCTGCCACACCCACCCCCCATCACTCCTCTCAAAAGTCAAACCCTTAAATCACCAGGTCACACATTCCCTCTAACCTCACAGGCACGGAAGTTCAGAGTGGACTGTGATGATGATCTGCTGGAATTTTCTCTCGCTTCCAAAAAACCAAGTTGATTAGGGATTGACAAGTGTCTCAGGTTTCCTAAAGGTCTCCTCACAGTGCCTGTGCTCGTTCATGACTTGCCCCCAGAAGCCTTTCCCATCTCCCCCAGGGGGTCTAAATGCCCATTTACAAGACACATGGGGAAGGAAAAAAAAGAATACCAAAAAGATGGTTCATTGCTCAATGCAGCCCGTGACAACAGATCCCTCAGCTTCTCCTCTTGGCAGCCCATAAACTGCTCTGTAAAATTTAAAAAGCGTGAATTTACAGAGCCCAAGAGGAGCCAGGAGGTGAAGCCCCATCTCCAACGGATGGGCCAGGCATACTGATGAAGCAGGAATATGAGGTTGTGCCAATTTCTGACCAATAAAACATCTTTCCTGCCTTTCCAAATTCGTGACCTTCTCTTTCCCACAGAACACGAAGTGGGAACACAATGAGGGGTGAAAGGTCAGCAAAAAGTAACAAAACAAAACGCAGTACCCAGAATGCCTTGGGATTATTGGGCACAATTGGGTCACAGTGACATCTCTTCTGGAACTTTTACTGCTCTGTGGATCCCTTGGTCAACCTGCCTACCTCTGTGTCCTCTGGTTTTCTATTCCAGGGAAATATGGTTTCATCACTAGCAAAAATTGTTGCTAAAATTGTTCCAGCTGCAGATAGAAGCCTAAAGGTCCTGTGGAAATTGGGGTGACTCCGTAAATCCTGAGGAGTGGTTGAAGAAGCACCGGGCAGATTTGGGAGACATGGCTGGGCTATTCTGGCTTCGTGACTTTGGCAGGCTACTGTAAACTTTCTGAGGTTCAGCTTCCCACCCCGAAAGGACATGACTTGCCCCAGAACCCCTGGAGAGGATCTTGAGATTTCTTGGTCTGATGTTCTCTAGTTCTTAAGCAAGTTTGAAGCAAGAGAGAGACTGTCCGGGAGTGCATTATGGGAATTAGGAACTGAAGCTGTCTAGGTTCTGAGCCCTTAGCTCAAGCTTCTAAGTGACCATGTCGCCTCATCCTGTCCATTGGCTACCTCTAGCAAAGATTGAATTGACTTGTATTCACATGGTTGGAAATCCAATTCTAAGAAGAAAAAGAGATAGATAATGAATTAACATTGATTAGATAAAAAAATATCATGAAGACATCAAAATATCAAATAAATGGAGCTATCAGAATTATGATAATATGCCTTGACTATCTGTTCAAAGACTTTAAAAAAGTGTCTTTTTCTATGGTGAAAGAATGCAGCCACATAATATTCCCAAAAAACTTCCCAAGGGGATAATAAATTTGGTTTACCATCAACCACTTTGTGACATGTTGTATCTGTGGCACCGTCTTAGACCAGTTTGAGCTGCCATAACAAAATACCTGTGATTGAGAAATTTAAAAAGATTAGAAATTTCTTTCTAATAGATCTGGAGACTGGGAAATCCAAATCAAGGAGCCAGGGGTTTGGTGTCTGGTGAGGGCTACTCTCTGCTCCAGGATGGTATCTTGCTGTTGTATCCTCCGGAGAAGAGTTACACTGTGTCCTTGAGTGGCAGAAATCTAGCAGGCAGAACACTGTATGGAAATTTTTTTCTACAAGGGCCTTAATCTCATTCAAAAATGAGGAGTCCTCATGGCCTAATTACCTCTGAAAATTCCCATCTCCTAATACTATCACTTTGGCCATTAAGTTTTAACATGTGCATTTTGAAGAGGACACACTCAGACCACAGAGGCGGTGGAGGAAAGAGGGAGTACAGATGAGTTTCTGTTTGGGTAATGACTTCCTGTATGCTTATCTGCCAATAACCTGAGCAGGACAAAAATTAGATATGGCCCCCCTTGATTCAAACCACTGGAGCTCAGAGAAAGTTTTGGTTAAGCAGTTAGTGGGGTTCAGGCTGGAGCAATAAGCAGAATGTTCAAGGGTCCATCCAGTCCAAGATGTAGATATAGAATAGGGATTTTTCCAAAATGAAATTGTCGGGGATAGGGAAGCTCATGACAGTCCCCAGGCATGTAGACATTCCAGGCTGCTGGGACAGAAAGATTAATATCTAAACTAGAAGGTAGGCTAGTTTCTCTGTTGGGTTGGATCCTCTCTGTTGTCCAGAATCTAGAAGTGGTTTATCTAAGGGGATGGGAACTTGTAACCAAATTCACTCATTCACTTGCCAGTGGCCCCTGAAGGCACCATGTGGCGAACTGGGAGCTTCATCAGGCTCCTCACACTCTGCCTGGTGACTTCCAAGATGGATCATGACCACTGGTTCCTCTTGAACGCACAGTCAGCAAAGTTTGACCCCTTCTTCCTTGCCAAACCTGTCTTTCTTTTGTTAAGGTAATAGGATGAGGGAGAGAGCATGCATGTAGATGTTTTCAATTTGGAAGGAGAGAGTATCACGGGTTTTGGATGATGGCTCTATAAATATTCTGTAAATACTCCCCACACTGCCTGAGCTGCTTCCTCCAGGCCTGCTTTGTCAACAAAGCTGTCTGAGGGGCTTGCCAGGGAGCAGGGAGCCTCAGGGCCAGGAAGATAGTCTAGAGGTGATGTGCAAATCTGAGCTTTGGAGAAAAAAACTCAGAAAGAATAAACCTTTGCACTGATGCCTGGCAAGTAAAACTTGCTCTGTAAATAATATTTATTTCCTTTTTAGTACAATCTGGAGTTTGGTAGTTTTCTATTTTTTTTCTTACTCAGTTTCTCTCTTGATTGTATATGGATTCTCCACCCAAAATGGCCTTTTGAGGTTCCAATATATACATCTGGAGTGTGTTTGAGTCTGTCAAGGGGAGATGTCCTGGCCTTGTGATTTAGGTAGATGGGGCTGGACGAGGTCAGCCTCATATTTGAGAGTTCAGTTCAAGGGCCTCCAACTGGCAGGGAGCAGTCACCTCCTCCAGGACTACCAGCCAAGTGCATGCTCTCCTCAAAGTCACTGAGCTGAAGATAAACATGGAGCCCATAATAGCTTTTTCATTTGATCTCCTTTATTACATGTTCCACACTTTAAATTCCTTTGCTCCACTCCTGTATTCTTCTGGATCTTTCAGAACAAACATTGAAGTAGGGAAAAGAAGCCAACTGCCCTCTTCCCTCCACCCTTCCCATCCTTTCTGAGTGACTCACTTGAACTGGGACAATTAATCTTAATCAGGACAGTATGACAGCAGAAGAAGACATTCACAGTGAGGCACTTTGGTGCCAAAAACTGGTGAGGCAACCAGCTCCTTCCTGTGGGCTGCAGTGGGGGCGATGTGGGATGATTTGGTTGTTTTAAAAATAGCATTTTGCAAAATGAGAGCTGCCTGCCTGTATCTGCAGGATGGACCGCAGGACAGGGGTTGTGTAACGCCTGTGCTAACCACTGAGTGAGCAGGCACTTTTAATAGTGTTGGCTGGGAGGTGATACAGGCCACCAGGCCTCAAGGATCAGCTCCACCTTAATCTCCGGGGGAGATTAAGGACAAATAATTCCTCATGTTTGTACTGGTTATTTTCTCCGCAGAACTCAGAGCTTCCGCGCATGTATCCTTAACCATTATCCTCATTTTCTGACAGGTGCAATTACTCATCTCCTCTCTTTTGCCCATCTCCTGTTTTGTTTTCTTCATATGGGTCACACTTTCCAATAAGCCATGGCTACACCTGGTACCCTCGAAAGGCTTTGGTGAACAGAGTGTACTTGTTGCAGAGAGGCTCAGCAAGTCCTGAAATGACCAGGAGAAATCACCTCATCCCCTCCTGAGTGTGGTCTCATCTTTTCATTTGCAATTAGCTGATTGAGTCTTCATTAGCAGGATGTCTAGTATTACTTTCTGGAGGTTCAAGAACTCCAGGGATATAGTCCAAAGAGCACAGTCCTTCTTCCAAAAACAGAATAGAGAGGGAACTGGAGCATCTAATCTGCCCAATTATGAGTCAATATTGGTTCTGTTCCTGCCTCAGGTGCCACAGCTGCCCCTATGTAGATGGATGGGTGCCACTTCTGTGGTTATGCCTGAGTATAAACACAGGCATCAAAGCTACACATGGATACCAAAGTCCTGGCACAATGAATCATGATGCAAGAGAAGCTGAGTTGGAGGTGCTGGGGTGTTGATAGGGGCTTCCAGTTCATTAAGGGTGAATGTCCTCCCATAGACTCCACTGGGACCATTCTATCCCAACTCCTAATGTTCTAATAAGGTCTCTCCCAGCCTGTTCTTCAGCCCCATTGTGAATTTGCCTTTCTCCTCTGAATATATTGTACAAAGTTTCTTCACAAAAAGGGAAGTCATTCCTGTGGTCTGCTTCCAGGGCCTGGCTGCCTGATCCCAGATAAAGAGTCCAACATATTTATTTTCTGTATCCTGCATCATCATGCACACTACTACTGTACTGGGACAAAAGAGATATGCATTGGTCAAATTGTGCTCCAGTGCATCTGACAGCACTCAGATGTATTACACTGTCACTGTCCCAAGAATGGGTCATAGTTTAAGAACAAACTCCCCTCCCATTCCTCCATTTTGAGTGTATCATTCGGGGTTAACAGGTTCATATTGACACTGCATTTTCCAAAGTCTGCTGTCATTCCTTCATCCCACAGACCTTTACTGAGCACGACACTATGTCAGGCATTCATCTGGGATATCGTAGGGCCAAGATACAAAATAGAGAATCTATGCACAGTAACTATGTATTCTCATCGGGAAAAGCAAGATACATGCATTAGCAACTGTGATATAAAATAAAAAACAAGATTTGAGTGTCCTAGAAAACAGCCAGATGCAAAAACCATCATGCTACATTTTTTTGGTGGGGGGGAGAATAGAAATGCAAGAAAGGAGGAATGAGCAAAAACGGATATGAGAAAAGAAAGAAGAACAATTACAAGGGGTGTTGACCAAGCAGGATACAACTTAGTAGTAAGGACAGTTAATTGCTCAGTCTCAAGGAGAATTTCCTGCCTTAGGAAATTTCATGGTGGATAGGAGAAGGAGAATGGAGAAGAAATTGTATACTGGCTCCTGTCTCCCACCAGGAAAAGTTTCCATCTAGGAAGCATTAACTCCCCTGGAGCCTGTGCTCTGGCACATATGTACTGAGAAGCATGCCGAGCCTATTGGGTCCAATGTCTCAGAAGATGGGCCAAGACAGGAGGTAAGAGGCTCAGATCACAGGCATGAAGCAAGGCCCTGCCAGTCTACTCTTCCATGCAGTTGGCCAGAACCCACACAGAGAGGCTGAGCTCAGCAGCAGCTGGGGCAGAACAAGTGCCAAAGGCTCCCTGAAGCACCTAAGTCCAAGAGGATCTGAAGTGACATAAGGAGAACTTGATCCAGAAAACATAAATAAGCTCCAGATAAAGGGTTTTAAGGATTCAGAGAGTGGAACTTGCTCTTAGAAGTGTAGTTGGGACCAGGAGTTGAGGGTCGACTTTTGGAAGAGGCAAATCTTTAAGTATGTCTTTGCAGAATGGGGCCGAATAGCTGTGTGTATGTGTGTGTGGCCGGGGGTGGGGTGTGCTAGAAAGGGCTTCCCATGAAAAGGAGCCAAGATTACTGCAGGGTCATGGAGGACAAGTGGATCATAGTGCAGGGCTCAGTTTGGCCAGGGGATGGGAATATGAAGAAATATTGAGGGACAAGACTGAAAATGTAGGGAGCCAATCAAAACCACTCTAAGATTTCATCTTACTCCAGTCAGAATGGCAGCTATTATGAAGACAAACAACAATAAGTGTGTGCGAGGATATGGGGAAAAAGGTACACTCATACATTGCTGGTGGGACTGCAAATTGTTGCAACCAATATGGAGAGCAGTATGGAGATTCTTGGAAATCTGGGAATAGAACCACCATTTGACCCAGCTATCCCTCTCCTTGGTATATACCCAAGACTTAAAAACAGCATACTACAGTGACACAGCCACATCAATGTTTATAGCAGCACAATTCACAATAGCTAAACTGTGGAGCCAACCTAGATGTCCTTCAGTGGATGAATGGATAAAATATATACACAATGGAATTTTACTCAGCAATAAAAGAGAATAAAATCATGGCATCTGCAGGTAAATAGATGGCGTTGGAGAAGATAATGCTAAGTGAAGTTAACCAATCCCTCCAAAAAACAAATGCTGAATGTTTTCTCTGATATAAGGAGACTCATAGTGGGGTAGGGAGGGGGAGCATGGGAGAAATAGATGAATTCTAGATAGGGCAGAGGGGTGGGAGGGAAAGGGAAGGGGCAGGGGGTTAGCAAGGATGGTGGAGTGTGATGGACATCATTATCCAAAGCACATGTATGAAGACAAGAATTGGTGTCAACATACTTTATATACAACCAGAGATATAAAAAAATTGTGCTGTATACGTGTGATAAGAATTGTAATGCATTCCACTGTCATTTGTTTTTTTTAAAAAATCAATAAAAAAAGGTAGGGAGCCACATGGAAGATCCAGGGTGAGGGGTTTTGGTTAGAGTCTTCAGACAGTGGAGGACTAACTGCTGCTGTTGTGGTGAATGTCTTAATTTGGGAATTTCAGTCCCCCTTATTCATGAATCCTGTTCTGTGTATTCAGACTCTTGGGTATATTCAGACTCTTGGGTATATATTTTGAATGAGAATATTATGAACTAGAATTTTGGAATTTCAGAGATCTATGGGACAAATTTTAAAGCTCTGTGTATTGTTCTTTCCAATTCTCAGATGAATAAATTTAGACCTGGAAAGCTAAGTGGTTACAATTCTTGCTTTTCTTGTTTTTATTATTTGTAGAGCCCAGGCATAGATCTGGCTGAGGCGTGGGCTGAAGGAGGTGCTCAAATGTTATGCCCAGGACTCTGCCTTCTCCGCCTCTCTACCCTTCACCTCCTTGTCCTGGCTCAGTCTCAGACAAATGCCACTTCAGCGGTGACAAGACTCAGCCGCAGCTCTAGCCTTCCATCATACCAGCTGAGCAGGCTTGAAAATGGGCAGCAGGTGGGCGATAGAATGTCCCATCAAATGCAAAACAAAACAAGGGATTCTGGCTAGAAACAGGGGAAATGGAAAAACAACAGTGTTCACTCCTGGAATCTGAAATGGATTGGCCCCCTTGGAATTGGAGCCTGGCCCTGACTAAACTGTCTCCTAGATTTGGTGATAAGAGGACACATGGGTGGAAAATAGACATGGCTACATTTTTTTCTTAAATGCCCTAGGAAAAGATGGTCTGGATGAAGGCCTGAATTCCCAGGAAGAAGTCCTGTTTGATCCTTTTCAATAAAGGAGATCATATCTTTATCCTGTGTGCAGTAATGGGTTTCCAGGCCTGCTCCGCCTTTCCTCTGCTGGAGAACCTAAGAAAGGTTTCCCTCTGCATATTCCATGAGGGGCGGCTGGTGCTGGATGGTGGCCTTTAGGGCCTGACCGAGAGCTTAGTCCCCTTATCAAAAGATTAGATTTTTTAAAAAAATTCTCCTTGAGAATGAAAGATGGAACTTCAGCATTTCTTTCATTTTCTTTTTCTTTATTTGAATTAACATGAAGTCAAACTAGATCTTAGAGTGAAATTGACTGCCACATCATTTAGACATGTTGGCACAACATTCCAAAAATAACTCAATAAGAATGGGTTTTTCTTGGAATTTATCACTGCTGGTGAGTGAGAGCCCAAGCACAACTTTGTGCTAAAAAGGAATGAGACTCAGGGAATGGAAATGACAGTGGAAGAGAGAAAGGAAAGCCAGGCAGGCAGTCGGCTTTCATTATCTGTGATGTCTGGAGCAGAAACAGAAAACACGAGGCAGAGAGGCAGAGACCACCATCCTGTGTGTCAGACTCCCTGTTCTGTCCAGGTCTCAGCAGCAACGGACGGTCAAAGGGAAAAGAGGAGGGTGTCTCAGGTTCAGAGGATGTCGCTCCTGCCGTATTTTCTCAGCTTTTGAACTGAAGCACTTTTTTAAAAATATATTGGTTTTAATGAAGAGGTCCACAGGTTCAGAATATAATGAAATAACATAAATATGTAGGAGCAGTGAACAGTAACAGGAGGTCAAGGACAGAGCAGTGTACCAACCTGATGACCAGGCATGAGGACAGGCCCTGCCATGGTCACTGCATCACCTGAGACAAGCCTCGTCACTGCTGTGAACTTCTCTAACAATTAAAATGGGGAAGAAGCATAGTTAAGATGGCAGTGAGGGTTAGGCGAGCGCATCTTCATCTTTACAGAGCTTCTCACATCCAGGCAGTGCAGACAGAGGACTCAGGCCTTTTCATGGACAATTCCTCTTTCAGGTGACACTGCTGTTAGGCTAGAAATGAAATTTCTTGCCAGGGCCAGAATTATGCACTTGGATTCCCCACCTGTGACTTGGTATATAATGTTTGAACTCTTTCCCACTTTGGGTCACAGTGACCGTGGACATCTGTGGTCAATGGCAAGTCTATGCTGCCTTCACCGTTGGTGCCCCAAGGCCTTTTCTCCTCTCACTTTGCCCATCTCCCTGGTCATCTTATGCATGCCTGTGGCTGTCCATTTCTCCTGCAAGTGATGGCCCTAAATCTATATCTTTAGCTTCAACTTCTCTTCTGAGCACTGCTATCTGCTCAACCACCTGCACTCCTATCTGAGACTGAATTGTCCCATCTCCTTTTCTCTGTCAGTGTCTTCGTCAATTCAGGTGCTATAACAAAATACCATAGACTGAGTGGCTTAAATAGCAGATATTTGCTTCTCACAGTTCTGGAGGCTTGAAGGCCTAGACAAGGTGTTTATGGATTCAGTATCCAGAGAGGAATCACTTTCTGTTGTATAAATGTCCACCTTCTTGCTGTATCCTTCCATGGAGACAGCATGTGCTGATCACTTGGTCAGTTCCTTATTAGAAGGGCACTAATCCTATGAAAGGTACAGTGCTTTTATGACATCACATAACTAATCCCTTCCCAAAGGCTCTAAATCCTAACACCATCACACTGGGAGTTAAGACTTTGACCTAGAACTTCATTCAGCCCACAGTGCACCATGGGCAGTGCATGATTCCATTACCACTGTGGGTGCTCAAGTCATGTACCCAGGGGTCATTCCTGACTACTCCTCTTCTCACCTACCATCTGCTGCAGGGCTATCATAATCATCTGGCTTCTCTTGAGTGTGTCTTTCACATTTATTCAATGTGTCTACTTTTCTGTATCCTCTCTCCCAGTACCTTATGCTCTTTTCCTCATTCATGCTTGACATCCAAATGGTCTCTCTAACACCATTTTTCCCCTTTCCCATTCCTTATCTATGCTGTAGCCAGAATAGTTCTTAAAAAAAATCCAGATATTTTTCTCCAGTGACTCATACACTTTATTGGTTTCCCATTGACCTCTGGATAAACTCCAAATTCTTTAAATGTAGCTTAGAAGCCTCACCTTTTCAGTCTGTCCCCTTTCTACCCTCTCTCCTGTCCAGGACCTTACTGGATACATGTCTTGTAGTCTGTGCTTAAGAGAGCTGAGTATTCATAAAATATTGTCATTCTCAGAAAAATCCTTTTTGTACCTTCACTAGATTCTTCCCCATCCTCAGATCCCAGTTAACTTTTGCTTCCCACAGGAAGCCTGCCTGAATTCCTACCTCAAACCCCAATAAAAAGTCATTGCCTAGTTCCAGAATTGGAACCAAAAATAGTGTTTTTATTTTCTTTCATCTGAGCATCTTAAATGGGACAGTCTCACCAGTACTGAAGAAAACACAATTAAGCTCATCAGCATCACCTTTTACCTTGGCGGGCCCATTGAAAAGGAAGTAGGGGATTCCTAATCCATAGGAAAAGAAAAGGAAGACCTGTGAGGGTTCATGTAGGTGCTCAGAGGGGAGGACACCTGTCATCTCAGCTTGTAGGTCCCCACAGGGTCTTGTGTCCACTGTGCTTCTTGTAGATAGTTCAGCAGTTATGCTGGAAGGTTCTGTCAGCTCGAGGGGCAATAACATGAAAGAGTGCATGTCCGCTGCTCAGATGAGCTGAGGGCACTCTTGGATGCAGAACTTTTAAGATTCACAAGTTAAGTTACTACTTTCAGATAATCACAAATATCTCAAATATTATATCACTGAAAGCCAGTCACACTTGAACAAAGTCAGTATTTTGACCATAAGTTAAAGCTACTGTACTTTTGAGATATATCATCTTGTTATTAACGGAAGGTTACAGCTTCATTTGATTTAGAGATGGCTCTGTTGACTAGAGAAAGTCTCATCACATGGTGACCATTTCTTGGGACAGAGGTCTTTAAAAATAGGAGAGAATTTCCTGGGGACTTCTTTGAAGTTACCCTCCTGGGCTGAGTTAGATGTACCTTCCAGTTCTGGGATCCCATTTACTCCCTTGTTCTCCTCTCATGTCTTCAAGTTTACCTCATGGGGGTTTATTTAACACCTCTCATGTCCATCAGACCATAATCTCTATGAGGGGAGGGACCCATGTGACTTTTACAATGCTATGTTTCCATTCATGAGACCAAATGTGTTTCAGTAAATACCAGTTGGAGAAATACTTGTCCGTTTGCTGCTGCTCAGTCACTGGTGTGAAAGATGAAAAAGGCCTTTGGCTTCATTTTCAGCTGGGTTTGTCTGCTGCATTCATAAGATAGCAGAGTATCTGCAGGATAGCCACCAGCTCCTTGGGCTAAAAAGATCGTAGGAAGAAGCCTGTCATTTGACCAAACTGCAGAATATGGGGAGGGGGATCACAAGAAGAAAGGCAAGGAGCCCCTAAAGCTAGGAGGAGCTCAGGGGTCAGAGGTGCTAGAAGCACGCTCAGAGCCACATGGCCCGTTTCTCCCCTGTAACCTCAGGTTTCACCAACTATTAGATTGATGGAATGTGTTCTAAATCCAAGCGCTTCATGTCTCGGGCTCCAGTGGTCCTGATGAATAACTTCCATTGTTAAGGGCCCTTAATGGCACTGCCCTGTCTGAACATAAATCTTGCCTTCTCTCCCCCTGTCCATTCTACCCATCTCACCCCCAACCCAACCCTTATACTCCATTTTGCTCCACAAACTACTAGGAAGACATTTAATAAATCATCTGAGCAGGAGTAGAATGGCAGGAGAAACACCTAGTCCATTACCACCTTATCCACTCCCTTTGCCAACAGCAAGGTGAAACAAAGACTCCAATAGCTTTGAAACATTCAGCATCTGAGGAACATGTGCTGGGCAAGGGTATTCCTTCATTCACCCTCCTCAGCAGGATGCAGGAGCTTTGCCTTTAATGGGTTTAGAAGCATCATGGAGGCAGTATTTGTAGATTCTACCCACCTTCCCTATCCAAGCTCAGAAATTCTGCATTCTATCCAGGGAAAAAAGCAACAGAAGGGCAGAGATCATTGACATTCTGTCCACTGGTATGTCCCAAACGTCTAGAACAATGCCTGGCACCCAACAGGTGATCCGTAGATATTCACTGAACAATGCTGAATGGAGAAAACAAATGGATATTAAAAACAGCAACAAACCAACCGAAATGTTTCTTTAATTTTAAAAACCATATTGGCATTTTCATTAGTCATTTGTCTCCATGATCATATTGTATAAGTCATGGTCTCCTCTTTAAAAGTAACATTTACATATTTTAGTATTTATAGAAGGAACAAAATTTGATAGAATCCAAAAGGTAAAAAAATAATTGCACTCATCCCATACCTCAGAGACTAATTCTTCCTTGGACTTCTATCATATAGGCATTCATATGATGCTGAAATGAAAATCATCCCCAAATCTCTGGCATATCTCTCTCTCTCTCTCCCTCTCTCTCTCTCTCTCTCTCTCTCTCTCTCTCTCTCTCTCTCTCTCTCTCTCCTCTCTCTCTCTCTCTCTCCCTCTCTGAAGATTCATTCACTGTTGCACTTTCACCGTGTCCTATGCATGTCCTATGTGGGGAGACCCTCAATCTCCAGTTTTAGTACAGCCCTTTCTCCTCAGCTCTGGCTCACCGTTTGGTTTCAAGAGTGCACTTGACAGCTTTTGCTGGATGACTTTCTTGGTGGTCAGAGCTGGAGAAACCTCTCTTCTTCCCCGGGGAATGCTTGTTTCCTTGAAACCCCTCTCAGTCTTCCTAGGCATGTAGTCCAGGAACTTCTGGCACCTGGGCCTTCTATGTCATTGACTTGGCACAATCCGGCATGCGATGCTGGGAATCACACCTTTCCATGTCAGCCCCCCTCTGTCTCTTTCTGAGACTACTGTCATCACCTCAATCTATACACTGTCATCAGGTCAGCCTGATGGAAATACAGCCAAGCTGACACACCCACCCCTTCACTTAGGTACATTTCATGTGTGTGTGGCAAGAACTCTTAAGATATACAAGTGTATGGCACAGTATTATTAATATCGTTACCATGCTGAACATGAACTCCATCTCCAGAACTTTCATCTCCTTCAGCTTTCACCTTGAAGCTCAGCTCCATACCGCTGTTCATGGCTTCCTATAGTGGGAGCACCTTAGCCTGACATTCGAGACCCCCATAATCTGACCCAGAAGTAACTTTTTACAAATCTCCTCCAACTGGCCTTGGGATCATGTTCCCAATATTTCTGATCCTATCCCTACTATGAAGGCACACCAGCTCTTCCTTGTGTCTGTGTTTTGCTCATGTTGTTCTGTCTGATGGAGTGTTTCTTCCTCTTGCAATTCTGAGCTGACATAAGGAAGGTGGGTAGAATCTACAAACACTGCCTCCATGATGCCCCTACACACAGTGGGAGTTATCTTCTATCCTCCAAGTGCCATAAAACTTCACATTTGTCATACATCTCATGTCACATCCAAAGGTGTATCACGATCGATCATAGATGAATATACAATGTCCAGCCAATTAGCTGTGAGCCCCTTAAGATTTGCTCCTGATAGAAGTTGTAGAGGAGCCAAGGGCCAGAGGCCACACTTTGCACTTGGGTGGGATATTAGTTCTACTCTAGTCGGCTCTTTTTCCCCTACTTTCTCCTTCCTGAAGGTGGTATTTGGCAAGACTTAGCATACATTAGCATAATAATATACCAGAATTATCATATGAGGGGCAAAATTGAGGAGCCTAAGGAATGGGCCTAATAGTTTATAGCACTTCTGGGAACAGGCTAGAGAGGAAGTAGAAATGGGAGCTCAAAGAAAATAGGAGGTAAAAGTTTTCGGGGAAATAAGCACACTTCAAGTGAGGTCTGGTGGCTAGGATGTCATTCATCTCTAACATATGGGCATTTCCACCAAGGATAGGGGCAATGATCTGCCTATGGGAGCTATCTCCTAACCCTTGTGGGTTATAGACTTTGGGTGACTCCCATAGACTGACCTGAATGCTGGTAAAGCTAAAACTCTTTTCTTTGAATTTTTAACCTACAAAGTTTATAAAAATCCTGTTTCTTGAAGCTATAAAGACTGATTTTTCTCACATAATGTGATACCCATAAGTAAGCACATGAGGTCTAATGCAGTCACCCTGAGGTTCCTCAGGAACCCAGACTTCTCCTCTTTTTCAGCTAGTCACAAGATATCGTTGCACCTCCACCATCCTCACATCTGTGTTCTAGGCTTAAAGAAGGCTGGAAGCTCTTACTTGAGGCTTTGACTATGTATTCACACTTACACTTTATATGGTGTTGGACAGATTTGTGTCACATGAGTGAGCCAAGCTGGAGAATCAAGTGCTTAGCATTGAGGAATGCATACAAGAAGTTAGTTACAAGTGATTTTTAAGTGAGCCAAACTGTTCTGCCTTTTATACTCTCTAACCCTCCCTTACCACATACATTGTCTTTGAAAATAGTAACATGTTATCTAGATTTCAGTAAGAACTGGGTTTTGGGAAATATGTGTATTTACTAATGTATTTGTGTACATACGTATTTGTGTATCTGCTTTGAGAGTCCATTGGTATAGGTTGTGATAATTCCATTTCTATTCTTTTTAAATTTTAAAATTTGGTATACTTAAGAACATTGCTTTTAAAAATTAATTTAAGTTTTATTTATTATTATAAAAATTATATCTACTTAAGGTATACAATGGGAGTTTGGATATGCATGTATAAACCCAGTGAACTGGAAATACAGTCAAGTTTACATGTGTATGTGGCAAGAACTCTTAAGATCTACTTTCTTAGCAAATTTCAACTGTAAGGCATAGTATTGTTAACTATCATTATCACGATGAATATGAATTAGATCTCTAGAACTTTCATCCTATGTAACTGAAATGGTACCCTTTGGCCAGTGTGTCTGGTAACCACATTTCTACTCTCTGTTTCTATGAATCTGACTTTTCTCATTCCACATATATGTGAGATCACATAGTGTTTTTCTTTCTTTGGCTTATTTCACTTAGAATAATGTCTTCTAGTTTCATTCCTGTTGCTGTAAATGGCAGGATTATCTTCTTGCTTAAGCGCTAAATAATATCCCTCCCCCGTGTGTGTGTGTGTGTGTGTGTGTGTGTGTGTGTGTGTGTGTATCACACTTTCTTTATCTATTACTTTATTGAAAGACACTGTGGTGATTTTCATATCTTGGTTATTGTGATTAAAGCTGCAGTTTGATTAATCCAACTCCAGGAGACTACATCAACCACCCCTACTCCAGTGAGAGCCTGTTGATGTTCTCTTGAGGAATCTGAGAACCCTGGTGTGTGAGATGAAGCAATGCTTCAGCAAATGGAGAAGATATCACCGGCTCTAACTTTTCTAGTTTTTAAGTACGTTGGCATTAACTGCTTTGAATTATGATATAAAGGAGGATTTGGATCTTGGACTTTATAATTCCACTCTGGGAGGTTAATATTGGGAGGCAGTTCCAATTCAAGTTTGAGTCATTGTTATTAGGATGCCATTGGATTGGGGGTCATATCGCTGTTATCTGGACTTGTACATGACTTCTGATGAATTACGTTGTGCATCTTGGCTGTGACAATTTGAGATAGGGTGTAGAATAGAGAAAGAATTTCAAGTCTAGGGTGTTTAATTAATGTACCATTTTCACCCATTTTGGATCCTCAAGCAAAGGTTACATGATCCACATGATTCAGAGAGTGCCCAGAATGGAGTGGGGGTGGGTATGAGGAGAGAGGAGAGACAGGCACACCAGGAGGCGAATTACAACCTAGTGGTTAAGAAAACAAAATCTTGAGAGTTATAGAGGACGCATTCTCCACTCTTGATTTTAAGAAAGAGAGAATATTTCCACTATACCATCCAGAAAAGGCACACTTTGTGCCTTGAGTAGACTTTTTAATTTGTTCTAATTAGTTATACATGACAGTAGAATACACTTTGACACATCATACATAAATGGAGTATGACTTCTCCTTCTTCTGGTGGTACATGTTGGAGACTGAGTCCACTTGTTCTTTTATCTCCTTTGGTCTTTCTTCCCTACTGAGCTCATGCAGGTCGGAATCCAGTTCTGCCCACTTGCTAAAAGCTGTCCATAGGACTGACTTCCTCTTTTCAATTATAGGGGCCTAGTGGGTATGAAGGAGTGACTCTGGGTAAGGAACTATTTTCTGCAGATCCTTACACTCCATTGAGAGCAGTTCCAGGTCCTGATCTGAGAACTGAGAAGTCTTGAGAAGCTTGGTGCAGCCATGCCTGCAGTCCACTTTCCTAAACAGCCTTATTTGTCATCAGAATGATCTCTTGATTGTCTAACTCCTGCATCAAAGTTTCAAAGATGAGGTGGTGGTGTTGGGAGAGATGACACTATCACCTCTATATTTCCAAAAAATATTAGCAAGAGAAATATTGGTTGAGTGGACATCTCCTCTGAAGGATCTGACAAGCCACTCTTCTAAGACAAAATCAGGACGGTAGGGGAGGACTGAGGCAACCTTCAGAGGGAGGAAGAAAGAGGGAAGCCCAAGGCAGACGGGATTTTATGATGTGAAATGTGGTGGGTGACTCATGGAGAAAAGCAGTCTGGAGCCAACAGTTCTCTGTGCATCTCTCATAATGAATTTTCTTTCTGGTAATGTATGGGACCCTCCCAGCTTAAAAACGTCATAGGAATTACCAAGGGATGCATATCATGAGACATTGAAGAAGCACCTACTGAATAGACTAAATGAAGGGTGAGGATTTCTATCTCATACATTTAATAAGAGATCAAGCCACTAAAGGGAAATATTAAGGGAAAAAAGATAAGAACAAAATCCTGTCTCTCCAATCTAAAGGTTGCAGGTAGGACTTCCATTAAGCACTTAATAAAATGCAGGTAGGGCTTACATAAGTGCTTAATATTCAGAGGTGGTATTGGGGATTGAACTCAGGGGCACTTAAGGGCTGAGCCACATCCCTAGCCCTATTTTGCATTTTATTTAGAGACAGGGTCTCACTGAGTTGCTTAGTGCCTCACCATTGCTGAGGCTGGCTTTGAACTTGGGATCTTTCTGCCTCAGCTTCCTGAGCCGCTGGGATTACAGGCATGTATCACTGTGCCCTGCTATATGTAAATATTAAATGTCTTTTCTAAATAGTGTGCGTGCACCCACACAAGCACACACACACACACATGATATCAGGCTGACCTGATGTCTTCTTATTAAACATTCAGATTAAAGTCTTATAAAAGTTATTTCATCAACATTTTAGTCTAAGTCTAAGGACAATATCCTTGAATGACCCCAGGTGAGATTGCAAATAAAGGAAAATTTGAAGTATTTCTTTTGTGTTAAATGGAAAATTGTTAGGGTCATAGGTGCCAGGTTGAAAGATGAAAAAAAAATCTAATCAGGAAATGCAAACGCTAAGATTTTAGCAAATTAACTCCTCCTGATGACTCATCCCAGATGTATTAAGTTTTCACATTTAACAGACTCTTCATTGAAAATACTAAATACCATCTGTCTCCTGTGGATGAGTTAATGTTAGTCTTAAAGCCTTAAAGTTCACATTTCCTAATTCTTTTGTTTGGAAATAAATTACCTTTATGTTGCAGTGGCATGGACTTGGGAATGGAATTTCTTTGCCCAGTTGGGAAAAATAAATTTAAAAAAATTCCGAAATGAAGCTCTCAGGTGTGAAATATTCTGTGGGTCAAAAAAGGCTGGTTCTGCACTGAATCCATCCCTGGGGCTCTTTTTAGGATTATGTTACTTGCCTCCTTAGCCAAATCTCAATTCTTCATTATAGCTGAGCCCACATGCAAAGCTGAAGTGGGAAATACCTGTCGAGCTCAATCATGATTCTCGGAAAGTGTCTCCAAAGGCCAAACTGAAGCCCTCCCACTGATTCCTGCCCCCTTTCCTCAACAAGGCTTCTTTTTTAAGTAGAAAAATGCTATTTGGCTTGTGCAAAAAATATTTGGCCTTGCACATTTTGGGTGCTTCAACTATGAATGGGGAAAATAGAGACTTACCAACAATCTTGACACGAATTAAAGAAGGATCGTGAAGGATAAATGGGAAGGAGATGAGATTGGCTGTTCTTTTGGGACCTCAGGGACCAAACTCTACATACCATGAGCAATGGATCTAATCCCAAGATTTGATTACAGTCCTAGCCCAGTCACTAACTGGCCAGAGACCATGGGCACATGACTTCAACCCCAGTTTTCCCTCCTTCAAGTGGTGGGATAGGGCTAAAATGGGCTAAAGCCCATGCAGAAGTTGCATTGATGCAAAATGTGTGAATAACAAAATCAGTGATTTGGGGACAAGTGTTCATATCACGTGGTGAGCTGGGCTGGCAGCCCCAAGACATGCTCTGGAATCCTGTAGTGTTTGGTTTTGTCCCAGGTTCTCTGCACTCAAATTCTCAGCATTCCAGGCCTCCCATGAACCTTTCTAATGCCTATGGCCATTTGTCCCCTGCTCCCTGGGCTTCTCCCCTTTTGTAAACACCCATTGTATTGCTGTCCCTTTCTTTGTTCACATTGCTCTCTCTACTCGGCCTTCTGCCACATTTACCCAAATCCTAATCATGAAAGAACTTTTCAGCCTGTCCTTCCTGACCTCTCCTGATTATCTTGTCCCAATACTGTGACTTATTTCCCTCTAACCCGTGGTTTCTTAAATTCAGCATAACGGACATTTTGGACCCAATACTTTTCTGTTGGGGGGTGGGAGGGTTATCCATCCTATCCACTGTAGGATGGTCAGTGGCATTTCTGCTCTCTACCTGAGAGATGCCAATAGTAAGTAGTGACACCTGAAAATGTCTCCAGAGATTGCCAGATGTCCCCTGGTGGACTGAAATCACCTGTGGTTGAGAATCACTCTTCTCCGAACTACTCATGGTATAAATGGATCAAAACCAGATCTGGCTCTCTCATTTCTAACTCTGTGACCTTGAGGAATTTACTTAATCTCTCTGAGCTTTAGTTTCCTACATACAGTGGAAGAATAAGGTTTCTGACTAGCAGAATTGTTGTCGCGATCCTATGGAGAGACTCAGACACGTTTGGGATTTTTCGGTGATCTTTAGGAAGAGCCTGCCAGAAGTTGGTTGCAGTGGACAGAAGGAGCTTTAGAGAGAGAACTGCTTCTCATTCTCAAGCAATGAGCTGGACATTAAGTAACAATAACAACAATGACATAGCACTTCTGCAGAAACTACTGGGCGTCCATCAATGTCCTGAGCACGTTGTGCACTTCACATAAAGGAACAACACACAGTGGCAGCAGAGTGAGGAGGGATTCTGAGGGCATCTCGGTGACTCACATTCAGTGGATACCTGGCCCAGTCCCCTGTCATCCATTCCAGAGTTGTTGGAAGCAAGAGGACGGTGACTAAGGCCTCATAGAACAGTTTAACTGGACACTCCTAGTTGTTCCTAAGTGTCACTGCTGTGGGGTCCCTCTCTTATCCCCTCACACAGAGATGGAGTTATCCTTCTCTATCTCACCAGACTTCGCAGGAGATTCTGGCAGCTGAGGGCTCTAGTAGAAAAGGGTGGTGAGCACTGGCAGAGGAGGAGGAGGGCTGAGGGTGCTGAGATCCTCCGAAACTCAGGGAGCAGCAGCCCAGGCCAGGCCACTGTGTGCAAATGGAGGACAGCGATGAGGGGTCTGGTGGAAATGGCATGGACAGCCAGCATTTCAGAAGCAGGAAGGTTCCTGCACCTCTGCAACAGAGAGGCAGTCTCAAGCAATCTGTAGATGAAGGCTTGTGGCAGACACCTTGGGGACCGTTCAGGGCACTGGAGTGCTCCAAGAGGCCCTGCCTCCCCTGAAGGGCACAGGTGCTGTGAGGTAGGCAGCACCACGGGTGCTACATCCACAGATGGTAAGTGCTTAGTCATCACTTTTTCAACTCCAGAAAATTGATAAAACACCAAGTATAGTTAGACGTCTTCCCTTTGCCCCTGTGATAGATTGGGGCTTTTTTTTTTTTTTTTTTTGAGCATTTCAAATCACCTCCCATAGTCACCTGTTCACAGGGCCAAGCTTCTTGGGAGAATTTCATTCATGATTTCCACTGAACTGATGTAACCCTAGCAATCAGTCTACCAAACAGAAGACAAAAACCGTATTTACAGAAATTTGCATGCAGTCATACTAAGCAGAGTGGCAAGGAATGTACTCCAAGTACTACTTCATTTTGAGCTTTTGTGTGTTTCCATGCAAAGATGATGTCAATGCTGACATTGTAACTCACATACATACCTGTACTAAATAGTCCCCTTGTGGTCTCGGTGTCCTTGGAAAAAGTTAATGTAGACCCAGTCTTGGTTTTCTGGCCATTAGCATATTTTCCACCATGATAGACTGGTTTAATTTTATTCAACTAAAATGACATATCATGTGGTTGTCATTAGTGTTATTTACCAGATATTTCTGGCTTTATACTTTCTGGCTATATGGTGAAACTTCATTTTTTGCTGCCTTTCCATCTGGGGTGGTCATTAGTACTGGCCAGTGGTTGTGAGTATAAGGGATGAGTGACACTCCCATGGTGAAGTATTTAAGTACTGGCATTAAACCATTCAGAGCTCTCCTTCCCTATCATAGTGATGGGCCGTGCTTTAGATGGTGACTGCTGCTCTGGGCACTCTGCTGTAATGTAGCAATACAGGACAGAACCTACAGACTCGGTACAAAGGATGTGTAGAATAAGTGAGAAATCAATCCTTGTTGTTTGAAGGCACTGATACACAGAAGGACAGAATTGTTACTGCAGCATAACCTCACCTATACTGAGTAATACATGTCAGGACTTACCACCCAGCCTCTGTTTTCAGTCCAGTGAAAGCACCAGAATAACTCCCAAACCTTTAAAACATAATTCAAAACCTTTTATTTTTACTTTCCCATCTACTTCTAATTTCTACTAAACTACACTGTAGTTCCTTCAATATTCGAGGGCTGGAAGGTCTTCTATTCTCAGCACGTATGTATCCTAACATATTCACGTGTAAGAGAGCATGTGTTTAAAGATGACAAAGGCCCTAGCGTATATCCAGACCGCTGTATCAGGAACCTTGCATCATGCCTTGATTTGCATAATGATATCTTACTAGGACGCAGTGAATTTTATTTACTTCAAGGCACTGTCACAGAAATGATCTCATGCAATGGACTGGTAATTTTAATCTGTCTGGTTTGGTTTTCATTACAAAGTGAAGGGTCACATGGCCAGCTAGGGGTGAAGAGGTGGATTCCTTCGAGATACTCTTTCGCTTGACATGATTCCAAACCCATGCTCCAATGAGGTTTGTGGGCAAAGACACCAAATCTTGCACCTGCATTTACAGAAATTTGCATTTAATCATGCTAAGCAGAGTGGCAAGAATCCTGCAGTGAGGGACCACAGTGTAGAATTCAGATCACTGGAGATATACATTTTTTTGGGGGGTGGGGAGGTACTGGGGATTGAACCCAGGGCCACTCAAACCACTGAGCCACATCTGGAGTCCTATTCTGAATTTTATTTAAAGACAGCGTCTCACTGAATTGCTTAGCACCTCACTTTTGCTGAGGCTGGCTTTGAACTTACAATCCTCCTGCCTCAGCCTCCTGAACTGCTGGAATTACAGGCGTGTGCCACCGTGCTTGGCTGGAGATCACATTTATTTGTTTTAAATCTGACCCCAACCTCCTCCTTCTACTTAAGTTGGTAGTCCAACCTGATCTTTCACAGCATTCGTGACCAAAATGTCCATATCCACTAAATCAAAGACTTTATCTAAGATATTCATAGTCCTAGAATTTAGAATTCATGTGGACCAATATTTTGCGAGTACTTTCCAGAACGTTCCAACAGCAGTTCGTTATTCCATTACACGCCATCCTTCCTCAACGGACCCGTCGCTGCTCACTCCTCCTTTCACGTCTCCGCTCCTCTTCAATCCTGTCACCCAGATTGCAGAATAAGTGTTTTCTGGGCCCCACAGAACTTGGAGTGTGGGAGGCTGTTCCAATTGCCCACGCGGCACAGGGACCCTTTCATGGAGTTTCTAACGAGCAATTATTTGGCCTCTGAACAGTCTTTTCTGCTCTTTGACTTCCAAGAGAACCCATTCAAATAGAGAGTTTTCGTCACTTCATACTTTTCCAGTTTTGAATATTAGCAAGATAGGAAAAACCAGAGGGACCTCTTTGTGATGCTCTCACCCGTCCAGGAACTCCAGTATGGAAATTTCCAGAAGAAAATAGCTCAAGCACTGCCCACTGGCCAGCGATGCTGCTTAGATTTTTAGAAACCACATGGGCTCCCTGTCAGACACCATTCTATGAGCTTTAGTACGGCTTGGAGTGTCAAGCCCATGGGAAGAGGACCCCCAACTGACCGTGGTATGCAAGAGAAGCCAAGTCCTGAAACCCTGAGAGAGGGACAACCAGAGCCTTTCCCTAAAGTTCTCTGCGTGCCCCACGGGAGTGCTTTGTGGTGGCCTGTGGGTTGGTCAGCTTTTCATTGCTGTGACAAAATTCCTGGGAAAAACAAAGAAGGAAAGATTTATTTTGGTTTATGTTTCAGTCCATGGTCACTTGGCTCTGATGGTTCTGGGCCTGGGTGAGGCAGAACTTCATGGTGGGAAGGGCACGGAGGAGCACAGCTGACCCCCCCAGGAGGCTGAGAGGCAAAAAGAGACAGAGAGGAGGGTCCAGGGACACAGCATAGCCTCTGGGACCCACCTCTTCCAGCCAGCCCCCACCAACTCCCTATTGCACCACCAGCTGGAAACCGGGCCTTAGACACATGAGCCTTTGGGGACATTCCAGATGCAGTCTATGTCAGCCTGTGACCTTCTTACATCTGCACTAGACTCAGCTGCTCACGGCAAACACCCCAGGCCTCTCTCACCTCATTTTCACTCCTGGGATCCCTTTTACCTACAACTTCCCAAACCTCTCTTGTAGTATCCACCCAGTTCTGCCTTACGGTAAAATTATTCATATTCTTGCCTTTGCCTCTCACCCAACCTCACTCCAACACTAAATTTTTATCCAGGAAGCCCAGAACTACACGAGACTCATTTAAAAACCATCCTCCTTTAGATCCCTGCATGGTGGGTTCAACATGAGTTCACAGTACCAGAAAGAAAGATTCAGTGCCATCAATGACCCAATTCATTCAAAGGTGGGATCACTAGAGATAAGGAAAGAAGTCTGGCCCGATCCTCGTGACTGAACACCAGAGCTCAAGAATCAGCCCCAAACTCAATATTATGTATAGTGCATTAATAGAAACATTTAAAAAGAATCAGCCCCAACAGGCTGTCCTTCTGCAGAGGAAATGTTTAGGCAAAGGATAGCCAACGTGTGATGGAGACAGAATCTGTTACAGGAATGTCCCCGAAGCTCCCATGTCACTGACTGGCCAATAAATTGGTTAGAACCCAAATAAAACAAAAGGAACATACCTGGCCTCCATCAGATCCTTCCCCCATATAGGGGCTCTCTGGTGTGCCCTTAGCAACAAAATCTTAGTAAGGACACAAAGACCTGTGTAGAAACAGTTTGCCTCACTCTCAAGTGACATTATTCCGCATAGTTTAAGAATGATATTCCCCTCCCGCTGGCTCTGGAGACAGCCAGGGAAAACAGCAGGTAAGGAAGCCAAGGAGGGAGTTGGCATTTTACTGTTCTGCAGAAGGACTTCAGTGTGGGTTTGCAGGTGGTGCAACCGTGGGGACAATCAGGGCAGCTCTCAGACCTGGCTGTCCCCACTGGGGCACCTGCCATGGCTGAGCCATGCAAGGAGGAAGTGATAAGAAATCATCGGATCCCTGTGGAGCATTGGTTTGCCACTGAAGCAGTTTCCTTTTCCTGGTTGTCTGGTTATATAATTCTTTGGCAATGAGGGACATGCAGGGATATGGGATGTGGGACATTTCACCTGGAGGAGGGAGAATAGGGTTGAGGATGTGCATATTCACCCTCCCAACACATAGATCCCTTTGTCTGGCTCCATTGCCTCTCACCTCCTTTTCGTAAGGTTCTAAACCCACAAGCAGCACGTTATGGTGTGTTGCCTTATTGCATCTCTGTCTATGATGCTATCATTCACCAGAGAGCAGAATGTTTTAGCAGCTCAAAGTAAACCTTTTACTTCCCTGTGCTAGTCAGTTTTCCATTACTGTGACAAAACAACAGAGATAAACTATTTGGGAAGAAAGAAAGATTTATTTTGGCTCATAGTGGTTTCAGTGGTTTCCGTCCATGGTCACTTGGCCCCATTGTCTGTGGGGAGACAGAACATCATGGAGGGACGTGTGCATGGTGAAGAAGTTGCTCATCTCATGGTCGCCAGGAAGCAGTGACTATGAGATGAGCAACTAGGCTCATTTCCTTCCTTCCACTAGGCTCCACTTCCTAAATGTTGTACCACTTCCTAATAGCCTATTAGGCTATGAATCCATCAGTGGATTAATCCATTGATGAAGTCAAAGCCCTCACAACCCAATGACTTCCCAAAGACCCACCTTGGAACACTGTTGCAATGGGGACCTGGCCTTCAACACGTGAGCTTCGGGGGACACTTAAGAAGCAAACCACCACACTGCCATAGCAACAGTGGTCAATGTCGGGAAGGCTTTATTTACAGTGTTCTCTGGTTCTTTTGTGCCTCTTCATGCGTGGTATTTGTGAATGGGCTGTTGAAACAACTTTATTACCTGATGGTGGCAAAATTCTATAATTCCACACACCATTACTACATAGAAATGAACACTGGGGGCTTGTAGCCAAATTGGAAGAGACCATGGTCAGCAGTCCCTATCCACATCATTCCATCTGTGCTTATAAATGGACAGAGCCTGCTGTAAGTAGGTGCCTGTGAGTGGCCAGTAGCCTGCCTGATGATGTTTCTCCTAAGCACCCAATTCATTCATCCTCAGAACCAACCCTGTAACCCTCCCCTGTGAGAGATAAGGAAGGCTGAGACGTGTTGAGCAGCTGCTTTCTCGTGGCGGGCCTGTCCTTGAATCCAGACAGCCCAGACACGGCCCAGGCTTTACATTGCCTCACATGTCTGTCTGTCTCTTGATCTGTTCCAAATAGATATGAAAAATTGTTTTTATGTCCGGGTGATGTGGGAGGGGTTCTTACATTTTGCTGTCTGAACTGTAGTGTCAGGAAGCACGGATGGTGGACATTGGTGTGGCAGGTACAGCTCTTGTTTGGCAGCTGGGAAAGAAATATGCCGATCAAAGATGCAACAAGGGTAAGGGACGCTCCTGGGAAAAGAGCTGGCATGCTCACAGTGGAGAAGCAGGCACACCCGGAGTTAATGAAGCTCCAGCCAGACCTAGTTCTTGATTGTAAGTGCTACCATTTGCACGGGCTGGCGGACCCTCCGCCCGTGGAGAATATCTGTAATTCCATTTCACCCTGACATGGCAGCTGTGGCCCATCATTTGATCTGTCATTTCCAAGGAACTCCTGAGGTTTCTTCTCTTCCTTCTTCCCGCCTGTGTGCTTGCAATTGGTTTTAATCAGAGGCAAAGACGCTGAATCAGCTTCTAGCCTGAATTTTTTCAGCTGGTGCAAAGATTCCGTGACAGGGCTGCTTTGACATTTTTATCACTCTCTCTTAGACCTGAATAATTTATCATGTCCTCCCAGCCCTCTCCTCTCTTCCCCCTATCATTTTACATAACCAGAGTGAAGCTCTTGCCTTAAAAACCAAACGCACTTGGGATGTGCCTGCCTTTTCTCATGGACTTCTACACCCTCTTTTTTTCTGTCAGTGTGAATTTTGGATAACCACCCCCCTTCTCTCCCCCTACTAATTCAGCTTAGATTTGTGGGTGGATTCTATGTATGAACTCCTCGTTGAAAGGTATAGATTCTGCAGCAAATGAAATGATTCTTGATTAAAGATTCTTGGTTAGGAATCTGATCTGTTCCTTAGAAATGAATTATTTTTTTTCTACTAAAGAGATTTTTAAAAAATTACAGGGAGACTATTTGATAGACCCCTCCTGGGAGCTTCTTCCTCTGGCAGTTTCAATGTTCAAACATAGAAATAATAGTTCTAGCAATACCAACCCATTATGTTCTTGGAGTTCTTCCCTCCATGCCAATAACTGCCGTGTTGTGCTTGAATGTCCCTGTGCCTGCTCAGGAACCGCTTTATCAGACGTGAATGGAGTTATTTCCTCCCTTTATAAGCTAAGAAAATTAATACAGTGATGAACAAAGAAGCAGCACGTCCATGCCCCAGCACAGCTAAAGGCCATGGCACTTCGGGGTTTGATATTAGACACACAGGAAGGTTTCTTCCAACTGGACAAAGAAAACTACTGGATTTATTATTTCGTGAAAAGATTCATCTTGGGGTCCATCAGAAAGCAAGGTCCTTTTGTAGACATAAAATAGATTTTTAATTACCAGCCCTCAAGAACTACTCAGTCTCTTTCAGCGAACTGCTTTGGAGCTAGGTTATGTCGGGATTTATGACTACCCATGGTATTAAAATATTCAACTAAATATGAGCTAATGTGTTTCCTTCCCCACCCCAAGCCACAGCTTCCTCTGAGGGTCTGGAGCCCATAGCACATCAGGCTGTAGAGACTCTGCCTTCCCAAATCCAGTAGGTTTCCAGATGGAAAATTATAATCCTTTCTGGGAGAGATTAATACATGACCAACCGTGATAAAATGATTGTTAAATTTTTGGAGATTTTGCTGGGGATGGAACCCAGGGGTTCCCGTGCATCACTGAGCTACATCCCCAGGTCTTTTAAAAATTTATTTTGAGACAGGGTCTCACTGAATTGCTGAGAGTCTCACTGAGGCTGGCCTCAAACTTGCTCTCCTCCTGTCTCTGTCTTTTGAATCACTGAGATGACAGGCGTGTGCCACCACACCCAGCTGATGATTGTTAATTGTATGTGTCAGCTTGGCTAGGATGTGATACGGGTGGCCTCATTCAATCCACTGATGGTCCTAAGAACAAGACTGAGTTCAGGGATACAGCTCAGTGATAGGGCGCTTGCTTAGCACACAGGAGGTTCCTGGGTGAAATCCACCAAAAACAAACAAACAAACAAAAATCAGGACAAAGACTGTCTTGGGGAGAAGATATTTGACCTTGAGACAGCATTTCAGAAGCTTGGCCTGAGTCTTTGCTGCTGACCTGCTTGTGGGCTCAGGGCAGCAACATTGACTCTCCAGAATCTCCCCCATTGGCCTATGCTATGGCCACACTACAGCCACACCACAGCTATTCCTTAAAACCTCCCCCTCCCACCCCACCCCAGCCCACCTCTCCTGTCACCTCTGTTTCTCTGGAGAATCTTGACTAATCCAAATGGCAGCAGGTCCTCCTGCTCAATCTTCCCTGACAGGTGACACCCCTTGGGCCAGCCAAGTGGGCTGGGCTCTCTCCCCCCATGATACTTTTTTGTTTCTTTTAATGAAAAAATTTAGTACATTTTTGCTTGTTAGATTAAAACTGCAATTTGTAGCAGTTGATTCTTAGTGGTAAATGCTGAAGTCCCAGCCATTTCCTTGGCCAAACCTCAGTGACATCCTTGGACTCTGTTCACAGGCCACCTCTTCCAGGAAGCTTGCCCTGAGGACCCTCCCAGCCTTCCCCAGGCTCCCCTCAGCTCCACTCTATGCTCCCACGGCACCATCTGCACAGATATAGCTATGACTGGGTGTGGCCTGTTGGACTGGAAGGCGTTTTGTGTATAGCTTATTTCCTGCCATAATCTGGGCTCTTTAAGGCTGGGATTAGGTTTATTTATGTTTGTATCCTTGGTGGACAACATGGTGTCTGCCCACGGTAGAGGTGCATGTATTTGATCAAGTTAGTAAAAGGATAGTTTTATATCAGTGCTTCCATGTCATTTCTAGAAGGTTCCCCTATGCCCCTAGAGTGGGCTGGAAAGGATATGCCCTTCTGTGCCTGCACCCTGCTCTTAGTCCAGCTACCTCCTTTTCTAACCTCTGCAGGTCTTTCAACCTCCTCAGCATTCCTTTCCTTTCTGTGCAGTGGAAATAATGTGCACCTGCCCCACGGGGTCACCATGAGGCACCACTGGGTCACCATGAGGATTAAGTGATCTGGGAGGGGGATGTTCTAGGAACGGGAGTGGCAGCCCCATATCACTAAGCATTTGTTCAACACACACGTTCTCAAGTTCCCTGAAGCTGGATCTGCAGAACAAGCCAGTCCTCTCTGGCTGCACCCTCAGTTCCCACGTTTTCCTTCTCTTGCTAAGACGAGGGCATTGCCTGGGCCCTGCCTCAGTCCTAGTTCAGGATAGCCTCTCCCTCCAACCTAAGAAGCCTCCTGGGGTCTCTCAGGCAGGCAGGTTTGATTTCAGAGGCAGAGTGATGATTTTCTTTGCTTTCAGAGATTCCTTAGATATGTGATCTCAACTGGGGGTGGTTTTGCCCCCCACACTCCAGGGACACTTGGTAATGTCTGGGGACACTTTTTATGCCACAACTGGGGAATGGAAAATGCAATTAGGATCTAGTGCATAGAGATCAGAGAAGATGCTCAATATCCTGCAATGCACAGGACATCCCTAGATAACAAAGCATTGTCTGATCCAAGAAATCATTAATGCTGGGGTTAAGAAGCCCTGTTCTATGCAATAGTCACGACCTTATGCAAAAGATGCGTCCTTCTTCAACACACAAAGGCAGGCAAAACAGGCCGCAAGTGTATGTCAAAAAGGTTCTCCAGTGACACAACACTGGTAAATATCTCCATTCTTCGATCCTCTGGGTTTCCAAACTAGATCACTACTTAATTATTCCTCCTCTATACTAACATTTTCACAAAGGATATGTTTACTTAATATTGATATGGGATTTGATTGAGGAGGTAGGTAGTGACAGAAATTGATTGGCATTAGATGACTATATTGGATAATAAAGGAAACGAGATGCATTAACAGACATTAAGATGTCTACTTGTTTTATCAGTGGGTAGAGACATTCAGCAACATAGCTTGTGGTTCAATGTGTCTTTTCTCCACTTAGGCCTGGTTCTGCCCTGGCTCTGACACAAGCTGTGTGGTATTTCCCAAGTTACCTAACTGCTCTGTTCTTTGGCTTCCTCACTGTACAATAGGAATAACACACACCTCACAGAGTTATTGTGAAGGTAAGGGACATAAAACAAGGAAGCATCCAACTTCAAAAACCCTGGCTCTACAATTTTCTAGTTATGTGACCCTGAGCAAAAACGTTAACCCTTTGGAGTCTCAAGTGCTGCGTCCATAAGATGGAAATACTAATATTATCTGTTCCACAGCACTGTTGTAAACATAAAATAAAGTATGGGAAGTGCTTCTTTTTCAGTAAGCTGTGTCTCAAAAAAACTGTACAAGTTTTTTTTTATTTTCAAACAGCTGTTTTTATGGATTCAGAAAGAAGGACTAAGTATGGAATTCTTTACTGACTGAAAGCAAAGCTTGTGTGGTGTCTAATTTTAGGTGTTGATTTAGCTAAATGAAGAAACACCTGGATGAAGTATTATTTGGGGTGTGTTTGGGAGTACTTCCAGGAAAAGGTTAGCCCGTGAGTCAGGGTGGACTGGGTGGGAGACCCTGCCCTCATTAGGGTGAGCATCACCTGGATGACCAGGACCTGGAGACCACCAAGTGGGGACCCTCACCTCCCATGTGACATCAGGGTCCAGGCTCTCCGGCCACTGGACTGCAAGACTCTTCCAGCAGCCTCTCCCCCAAGGTTCCCAGGCTTTCAGCCTCAAACCAAGAGCTACACTGTTGGTGACCCTGGTTCTGGGGACTTCAGATGTGCCATGAGCGCCCTGCCAGTGTCCCAGGGCTGCACCAGCAGGCATCCTGACCTGGGATCTCTCTGCTGCCTCAGTCACGTGAGTCAATTTCCCTCTCTCCTATGTCTCTGGGCATGTCTTGTTGGTTCTCTCTGAACAACGCTGACGAATACAGCTTGGGAAGGGGCATTCAAGATCGCCTATGAATTGCCGTCCTTCCTTCTGGCTCAAGAGACATGGAAGTCATTTGCAGCTAGGTGAGAGGAACCTCAGCACTGCCCTGTCTTAAGAGGCCAAGGAAAAATGTAGGCTGTGCGGAAATACTCCCTTCTCTCATCCCTATTTCCAGCAAAACACCCACAGGCCCTTGTTCTAATGACATTCTGAAATTCCAGAGTAGGAAATTTGCTTAGTAACAGAGTCAACATGGTGATGTTTGGGGAGAAGAAAAAAAAATCCTTTTTCAATCCACAATAATCACTCCTCAGTTGAAGCCTGAAGTCACGATCTGTCATGGAACAAGGGCTGAGGAACGTGTCCCTTGGGCTTCTGGGAAAGATCAGAGACGCAGCGTGGGACGGTCATGTGAACCCTGCCTAATGGGTTGGGGCGAAGAGCAGTGGGCCATCAATCTGTCCTTGAGTTCAGCCTTGCCCATGGACAATTATAGGCAAATTTGAGCATAATTTTGTAGATAATTGAGATCAGGAGTTCGTGCCACTTGCATGGTGACCACTAACATGACACATTCTGCACCAAGGCAGAAGACGGATGGAAGGAGCTCTGGAATCTTATTTTCATAAGGGGTTATTATTAGTGCTCATCATAACTCACAGGGAGACATGCCTTACTTTATGTTTGGAATATGTAAAAACAATGGGGTGGAGAAAATTAATCAGAAGACATCTAAAGTTCTTAAAGGAAAAGGAGATACTAAAACAGGCTCCAAAGCAAAATCAAACCTCATCATCCGCAGCCCATGCCAATCCAGTTCACTTTACTGGGATTCCCCCAAACAAACAAGTGGAAGTAATCAGGCACACAAAGACTGCGAATGACCAGGCAGATAGAAAGAGATCAGAATAGGGGGCTGGGGCTCAGGTAGTGCCCTTTCCTGGCATGAGTGACGCACTGAGTTTGATTCTTAGCACCACATGTAAATAAATAAAATAAATGTTTAACAACAACTAAAAAATTATTTAAGAAAAGATTAGAATAGAACATAAGAATGGAAAATGAAGTTGTTATAATGAAATGTTCCATGTATTTTAGATTTAAATTGGGTGAACAGGAAGATGTGTGAAATAAATCACCCTAATGCAACAGGAAGAGACAGGAAAGCATGTTAAGAGATGTGCAGATGTAATGAGGATCTAACACCCAGAAATTATAAGAAAGGGGAGATGGAGACACTGAGGGAGTGCCAGTCTTTGAAGAGAAAATGACTAAGGATTTTCTAGAGCTGATTATCGAATAACAGTGAACACTAAGGAAATACAATGTATACCACCATTTGACCCAGTTTCCCAAGCCTTGGCTTATACCCAAAGGACTTAAAATCAGCATACTACAGTGACGCAGCCACATCAATGTTTATAGCAGCTCAATTCACAATAGCTAAACTATGGAACCAACCTAGGTGCCCTCTAACATGAATGTATAAAGAAAATGTGGTATATATACACAATGGAATACTACTCAGTCACAAAGAATGACATTTGCTTGTAAATGGATGGATCTGGAGACTGTCATACTAAGTGAAATAAGCCAATCCCAATAAGCCAAAGGTTGAATGTTTCTCTGATATGTGGATGCTAACATAAAATAAGGTGGGGGGAAGGGAAGAATAGAAATATAGTAATTAGATGGAGGGGAGTGAAAGGAGGGGAGAGGATATGGAGTAGAAAGGACAGTGGAATGAATCAGGACATTTTATCCTATGTGCATATATGACTACACGATAATATAATGAAGGATCACATTATAATCCTATATCATGTACAACCAGAAGAATGAGAAGTTATACTCCATTTATGTAGGATATGTCAAAATGCATTCTACTGTCATATATAACCAATTAGAACAAATTAAAAAACCAGAGAATTAGCTAAAAAAAAAAAGAAAAACGAATGTAAAATATGTAAATAGAGACACAATGTATTGAAAATTCAGAACTCTAAACAGTGAGCCAGAGAAAAGATTAATTCAAAGAGTTGGAAAATCAGACTGTTAAAAAACTCCATGCAGGAACAATGGAACTGATACTCAAAATAATAACATCTTCAAAGATCTAAGAAAGAAAAACATTGTCAACCTAAAAAACATATCCTTAGCAATATGACCTTTCTAGACAAGGACACAACAAAAGTATGTAGGCACAGAAAGAGTTTGCCACAACAGACCCTTGATGAAACATTTATAAAAAAAGTATTTCAGATAGAGCACTGCTCTCCAGGATATATAAAGAACTCAAAAAACTTAACACCAAAAATAAATAAATAAATAGTACAATCAATAAACGGGCTAAGAAAATGAGCAGACACTTCACAGAAGAAGATATACAATTGATCAATAAATTTATGAAAAAATGTTCAACATCTTCAGTAATTAGAGAAATGCAAATCAAAACTACTCTAAGATTTCATCTCATTCCAGTCAGAATGGCAGTTATCGAGAATTCAAGCAACAATTAGTTCTGGTGAGGATGTGGGGGAAAAGGTACACTGATTCATTGCTGGTGGGATGGCAAAATGGTGCAACCACTTTGGAAAGCAGTATGGAGATTCCTTAGAAAACTTGGAATGGAACCACCATTTGACCCAGCTATACCACTCCTTGGTCTATACACAAAGAACTTAAAATCAGCATGCTATAATGATGCAGCCACATCATTATTACCATAACTCTGTAGTATAGTTTAAGTTCTGGCATTGGGGAAAAATTAAAAGCATTCCCGCTAATTCAGAATAGCTAAACTGTGGAAACATCCTAGATGCCCTTCAATAGATGTATGGATGAAGAAACTCTGGTATATACACAATGGAATATTACTCAGCATTAAAGAAGAATGCAGTTATGGCAATTATGGAAAAATGGATGGAGTTGGGGAATATCATGCTAAACAAAGTAAGCAAGTCCCCCCCAAAAAGGCCAAATGTTTTCTCTGATAAGTGGAAGCTTATTCATAATGGGTGTGGGGAGGCAGGTAAGGGAAGAATGAAGGAACTTTGGATTGAGCAGAGGGGAGGGAGGGGAAGTGAGGGTATGTGTGTAGGATGGGAAGATGGTGGAATGAGATGGACATTATTACCCTTATATATATTGAGTGGAAATAATTGATCTGCAGCTACAGGAAAAAGTAGAGCACAATCTCAAAAATATGATATTGCATGGAAGAAGCTAATTGTAGAAAACTTTGTAATGTATCATGCCATTTTTATACAGTTCAGAAATCAGCAAAAATACACAATTATTTTAGCTTTTTAGTTAAATATATGTGGGACAAAATTATCATAAAAAGCAAGAAATTATTGTAACTAAAAGGGGTTACCTCTGGGAGACAGGAAATGGGAAAGGAGGCAGTACACAGGAAGAGAGAACAGGACTCATAATGGTCTGGCGCAAACTGGAACGTAGTACAGGAATGCATCTTATTACTGTGCTTCAAAACTTAAAAACTATCTTTGGGATGCATCAGAGATATGTGTTTTAGTCAGCATGTTTGCCTCTGTGAACGATAGACCTCTGACTACAAGAACCTCAAGGAGAAAAATTTTACTTATTCCAGAGGTCTCAGTCCATAGCTGGCTGGCTTCACCCTTGGGGGTCAAGGTGAGGCAGAACATCACTATGGAAGGGTGTGGCAGAGAAAAGCAAGTCAGGACATGGCACCAGGGAGCAGAAAGAGAGAGCTCCACTTTCCAGGGACAAAATATATACCCCAAAAATCTCCCCACCAGGAGCCCACCTCCTCCAGCTGCACCCTGCCTGCCTACAGTTACACCCAGTTAATTCCTATAGAGGATTAATGCAATGATCAGATTAAACCACTTATAATCCAATCATTTACCTATGAACTTTTGGGGGACATCTTATCTGTGTGTGTGTATGTGTGTGTGTGTGTATGTGTATATTTATATACATAGATCCATATATATTATACAGACAGATCTACCTCTCTCTATATATATAGATTGATCTCTATATAATATAGATCTTATATATTATATAGATACATATATGGAGAGTAATATCAATTATTTAAGTGGCAGTTCTCTTTGATTAGGCAGACTAAATTTTAATATAATATAGTCAGAAGAATTTTCTAAATATTTAGAGTGAGAGTGGGTTCCAGTAATCTGAAACAAAACACTAAAATGAGAGCTCCATAAAGTTTCAAATAAATAGTGGGAAACACACTCTATCACCCCAAGCCCACCCTTTGGAGTATAAGCAGGACCTGTGACTTTCTTGCTTTTAACCAACACAGTATAGCAAAGGTGTTGGGATGACACTCTCTTGATAAGGTTTGTTATCTGGTAAAGTGCTCCATGACATCACTCTTGTGACAACGTTTCATTGCATAAGATGGTCCTAGCAAACCGGAGGGAGAAGTTCTCCCACTGGCCTTGCAGATGAAAGCAACCACCTTGTCAACTGCCTGTGGAACGTGTGGACAGGCAGGGCACTGAGGAGCAGAAACCCCTTAGAAGCTGGCCTCACTCCTAGGCACAAGGAAATGAATTCTGCCAATGCTCGTATGAGCTTGGATGTGGATTCCTCCCTAGAAGGGTCTTCAGATGAGAAAGCAGCCTGGTCAGCCCCTTGTTTGAGATAATTCATACATGTTTTTTTCAAAACTGCTAGAATTGGGGTGATTTGTTACAAAGCAATAGAAAACTGATGCTTGCTGTATTCGTTATCTTCGTATCATTCCTGTGACACAGAGCAGTGTTTAAATCAGAATGCTGTGTAAATATTTTTTCTTTTCTTTATTTGTCTGCTTATTTATTTATTTAGTGAATAAATGGAAGAATTAAAACAAACCCTCACCCATCCAAGCCTGTCCCATCAGGATGCTAATGGAATGATGGAATGTTCTGGCAACAGAGGGAGCTTCCTGTTCTGGGAGGTGTATAGATAAGACGCCAGATTCACCCAATGCCATGGCCCATGGGCTGGTGGGCAGAGGAAGAGAAAGGACCTGAACCTGGGCTGTTTTCTCAAGTCCCTGAGGCCTACAGGAACACGTTCTAAACAGCAGCAACAGATTCACCAAGAAGCAAATGAACTTAAGCTTTAGAGCCCCTAATTTCCACCTGCTTCTTCCAAAGCAGTTTTGCATATATTACTTTGAGAGAATCTCAAAGACTCCATACACTCGAGGTGCCATAAAACCTGTATCCACCTACCTCTGATAAATTATAGAGAACAGGGACACTAAGTATTCTCCTCTGCAACTGAGGGACACCAAATAAGGTGATCGCAAAAAGACATACTAAATAAATACTTAAACTGAATTGCTATTTTTCTAGAGGTATCACAAAAAACAGCTCTAAAGATTTCATTCATTTATTCATTCATTCATTCATAAATCTAGAGTTATTGGTTGTAGACAATTGTATATAAATTGTTACCGCATATAACTTTTATCCCTTGGTGTGTGCACTTTTGTCTGTGTGGTTAACCCCTCTGTAGCAGATAGACTATTGGAAATACTCATGTTTCCTGTTTGCTTCTTTCTGTCTGGTGGTGGCCCTTGAGCCTGGTCATCCCTCTAAGGATATAGTCAGGAGGCAGGGACTAAGATTCTATAATCTACTGAGGTCCTTTCCAGGTTCAGGTCCTTCTTAAGATTACTGTCTCCAATATTTCTCAGTGAATAAATTATTTTATGGAGGGACAATATCTCTTTTATATCATATTGGTATGGTTTGAATAAGTTCAAGAAGAAGGCAGAGCAGAAACCTTAGTGGTGATAACTAAATAGAAGTATTAATAAAATTGTACCTGGTGAGTACTACCATTGGTGGATTTCTTTTCTTTCTTTCTTTGATTTTTTTAGTTATTGGGTGCCTACTAGTTTCCTGGGCTCTGGGTCCTAGTACATGGAGATTCTTTTAATACTCTTTATAACTACTTCCTCTCTTTAGTAAAGATATAAATTAAATTAACTCTTTGATCATGTTGTAAAAACATTTGAATAATGTTGATTGCATGAAAACTATCCAGATGTCATTTCTTCCACCACCTTCTTCAACCTGCCAGGAGAAAAGACAGCTCTTTGTAGAAACTCTAATGTTCTGACTACCCTTGTTCTATATCTTGCTTCTCCTTCTGTTTGGGGAGTGAGTCCATGTAAATGCTCCATTTTCCTCAGCTCCTGGAACTAACCCCTTGCCCTCATCACCCTTTTGCATTTAAGACTGTGTAAGATCTTACCAGTTTCACTTTAGCCTATTAGGCTCAAGCTCAAGTTCAACCTCCATCCAAGCTAAAACTACCCAGGGCCAAGAGTCTTACATTTTGTAGGCACTTGTACTTCTGTTCCTAGGGCCTCAGGCCATACTTATCTTATAGGGACTCTTCTGCTACTACTTGCATTTCTGTAATGCACATTGATGTCTCCCCTTGACATATGAGAGAGTGACGTCGGCGTAACATGGAGCAGTGGGAGGAAAGAAGACAAGCTCTCAGTGCAGCCATGGTGCAGGCACAGGGATGTTTTCACTACATTTTAAGAAAATTAAGAATTTTTATTGCAGCTAGGAATTCTTCCCCAGGAAGGTCACCCCAGGTGTGTGTTGGCAACTTGCGGCTGTTCTTTGGCAGCCTTAAGAGCTGACCCAACAGCCCAAGGCTCCAGGGTCATCAGCACTGCCCAGTACCCACTGGACTTGCTCTAAACGAAGGGCGGCTGACACACCCACTTGGTTACCATTATGCATGTTTGATGTCTGGCCACACTGAGGTTCCAGCTGTTTTTGCTCATGCTCTGACACCTAGGCAGGATTTAGGTGGAATGTCCTACCCTACTTTTCCATTGGCCCTGTCATTTGCAGGGGGCAGGGTTTTCAAGGGTCTGTGTCATGTGGCTGCCAAGTGTACTTACCTGGGGGCAGCGCTGAGCCTTCAGCAGCATGTCCTGATGCTCCTAGGATCTTGGGAGCTTTGCCCATCAGCCTTTAGTCTGCCTGTATCAGAAACCATGGCGATGACTCCTGTCCAGCAGCTGTAACTTAGTGTCCCCAGCTCTCCTGTTCTTCCTCTGAGTCTGGCAATCAGAGAACTGCACTGTCCTGAATTCTTCAGCTTCTCACCTGCTGTGGGCATTCTCTCAACCCTGAGGCCAATGGTGTCATTGGCGTCTTTGTGAAATGCCACAGTGCCTGAGCATCTGGGATGGCTACTGCATTTGCTTTAAGGGGAGAGGCTCAACACAAGGATAGAGCTCAACACTGCCAACTTACCCCCTCCCAATCTGCTCATGTGTCCCGAAGCTGAAAGCCATAGGCCATAATTGTTGCACACTGAATGGATAAACAAACCGTAAATAACGCTGTGAACACATCATAAACATGGGGCCAACCTGTCTCTCCTAGCCTGTCTGTCTCCAAAGGCTGAAGGAGTAACATGAACAAGGGTGCCTCTTTCCCAGGACTTGAGGCAGCAGAAAGGGATCAAAACTTCAAGCAGAAGTTTCTCTTAAGGGTGGAGTGGGGCAGCTGGACTTCATCTTGCTAAAGCTGAAGCAAGAGGAAGGGGGTGGTCTAATGGACAGAGGGAAAAATTGCAAAGCCAAGGAAAAGAGAAAGAGCCAAGGCTAGATTCTAAGAGGGATGAAGAGGCTCACTTTCTGAAAACACTAAAAATACATCTTCTTGCCACTGCACACATATGAGCACAAATGTGTGTGTGTGCATATACACACACCTCTGCACCACTAGAGACTCATCCTTTCTTTTCTATAAAAAGAAAATTATGGGTAACCAGGTCTGGTAAAGGCCACAAGCAGGCTGACACTGGCCTGACGATATGTTCTGTCTTTTGTTCACTAAGTTTATAAATTATTTTTACATGAAATGCCTTTAGTTAGCGGGTGTACACTGTTGTTTGCTGACGTCCCCACCACGCCCTAACATCACAGTGTTTCTTATCTCCCAGGTCTCTCTAGCAGGTTTTTCTCTCAAATCCAGTACTCATGAATTTTTGTAGAGGAGACTTTCCTGTGGGTTGTAGGACAATTAGCAGCCTCCATGCTTTCCACCCACTAGATTCCATTGGTACCCCATGCACCACCCATAGCTAAAATTTTTTGAGCTTCAGAGACACAAAGCAATTTCCTTAAAGTCTCATGGCTAGTTAGTGCCTGTACCAGGAGTAGTTCTATGATCTTACATACCTAGCTTAGTGTTCTTTCTCCCATGGTGTGGTAGTACACCCACAAATTAGCAGTTTTCCCTTTATATGAAGAATTTCCTGAGTCTCTCTGAAGACACCTCTTAAGGTAGATTACTTGACACTCTTAATGTACAGTTCATGGTAAATGGCTAGATGTATTATTTAGAGGTGATGACCCCCATATCTCTGAGCCCACTTCCTTTGCCTATTCAATGGGAGCAATAATGGTACCCAATATCAAGCTGATCTGCACTAGTTGTCCAGAAGTTGGTTGGGGCTCATATTATCTGGTTGTTTGGTGTCTGTGACTTACTGGATCTTAAATACTTTGACTCACCCGACCCATCTTCCTAAGTTGTGATGATGATAAAGTGAGAGAGTCCGGATATGATTGGCACATTGTAAATTCCCAGTAGACACGAGCTGCTATTTTCACTACCCACAGCCATAACTGGGTAAAGGACGCTCACCTGCCACTCTTACGTTATATCCTCTCTCCTTCCCATGCCTGCCCCACTCACAGGGTGCCTTCTTGTTTCTCTCCTTTGGCTGACTGTGCTCATTCTTGCCTTGGAATCTTTGCATGTCTTGTGCCTCCTGCCTAGGGTACTCAGACCAGGCCTTTATTCTGCTTCTTGGTTTGTAGAGTTCTGTTCGGGTGCCCCATCTTCAGGGAGTCCTTCCCTGACCTTCCTCTATGAATATTAGGTGTCCCCTTCAAACTCATGGGTGAGACAGGCAAGAAAATTTAGAGGTAAAATGACGGTTGTGAGACCCTCGATCTAATCAGTGCATTGATTCCCTGCTAGGGATTAACTAGGTGATGACTGTAGGCAGGTAGGTGTGGCTGCAGGAGCTGGGTCATTGAGGTGGTGCCTTTGGAGTTTATATTTGTGAGCGGAGCTTAGTCTCTTCCTCTGCTTCCTGGCGTGATGTCCTGAGCTGCTTTCCTCTGCCTCGTCCTTCCTAATGTCATGATGCTCTTTCTCACCTCTGGCCCAGAACAATGGAGTCAGCTGTCTCTGAACTGAGACCTCTGAACCCAAGAGCACCAAACAAATTTTTCCTCTCTAAAATTGTTCTTGTCAAGTCTTTTAGTCACTGCAGGAAAAGGCTGACTGAAATAAGTACCCTCCACCCAATTCTGAATACCACTGTGCTAGCTGGACTACTATTGACTTTTGTTATTTTGTGTCTTCCTCCTGTCTGTAAAAAGGAACTTGGTATGTGTGTGCCATAGCTCCACATTCTGTCATGTCATGGAAGAGTCAGAGAGCCCAGCAAACAGCCTCGGTGCTCAAGACATACTTGTGGAAAGAATAAATTAAATAAGAACTCTGACTCTGATTCCAAGGCTAGTATTATTTCCTTTTCATTAGATGTAAGATGAACATGATCCATTCACAAACAGTTTGTTCACTGATTCATCTGTCCCTTGGTTTGTTTGTTCATTCATTCATTCAGCAAACATGTGCTGTGTACCTTATCGGTAATCTACCTTCTCTGTGCAGAAAATTTCAATGAGCAAATTTCACTTTTTCTTATTCTTCATTATCAGCTGCAAGTGAGTAGAAAAAACAGAGGCTTCCAAGACAGATGCAGACATGTTTTTTCATATCAGCATTCCCCAGGTCTTGCTAGCCCACTGTCACCCAGTGCCTCTTCTGTGTGCCAGGTGCCACCCAGGCACTGACTCTGCAATGGAGAGGTCTGGTTCCAGGCCCAGGCTGATTTTTCATATCACAGTCTTCTCTGCTCTGTTCTCCTGCCACGCCTGTGCTCATCACCCTGGCCTGGATGCCTGCATGGCTTTCTCAGGCGCACACAGACTGGCCTCTTATTGATCAAGACAGTTCAGCTGCTGGCAGGCCTCAGGGAGACAGCTTGCTGCATTCTTTTCTATTTAACCACCACCAGCTCATCTGAATTCCTAGGATTACCCTCTGGTTTCAAGGCCATCCGTGAACCAGCGCATGGCTTGCTCAGATCTTCCCTATTGTGCTTTGATTTTCCTTAAAGCATATACACTCTATTCTTCATAAGGATTTTAAACCTAAACATTATGTGTCAAAAGGCAGGAGTAAGGCAAGTCATGGACACAGGGAACCTGTGATGTCTGGATCCTATCTCTCTTTCTTAGGTGGTGATTTTAAGGTCTTTCATTTTGGAAATCAATCTGGTGGGCTTTCTGGACTGGGTAAAGAGGGCAGTTTTTATTTTAGTTTGGCAAGTGGCTGTTTTCATAGGACTCATAGCCATTCCTACAGCGTGTATTTCAGTCAGCTCTCCACACAATGCTCCTGGAAGAGCTTTGACTGTGCTCAGAGGCATCATCTCCCTTGGGCCTCCAGAAATTCATCCTCCACAGTTTTGAGCTGCTGTTGAGTGCCCTTACAGATCACTTGTCAGCTTTAACCCCTGAAAATATACAGTGTCTCTCCATGGGTCCTCCTGCCTGCTCAGCTGACTCAGAATCTGGAGGACAATTTTGACCCAAGACCCAGTGAATGTGTTGGAAAAGGAGGCTCCGGGGAACATCCAGGCTTTGCATCCAGGAATTATCACCATCTGAGTTCTAAACACCAGGATGGCTGGTTGTCCGAGAACAGACTCAACATTAGAGTCCACCTCAGTACAAAGTCCCCATGTGCTAGGAGGACCACTCTTCTCTTTACAGATTTTAGAGCAAATTCTTGTGGTTTCACCCAGACAGCTCTAACTATTCACAGAGCTTAGCAAATCATAAGGTACTGGGAGTGGATAACTCTCCATAGTCAGCCAGCATCAATCATTATATGACATTAACATCCCTAAACTTTGAATCCAGTGAGATTCAGAAGGTTCTTTTTTTTTTTTTTTTTTTAGGAATTGGTTGTGGTTCCCTGAAAATGCTGGAAGTCTTTAGTTTTTCTGAGGCTGTGAAGGGGACATATGATCAGTAATAACCTAGATTTTCTGCTTTTGCTGCTACCTGCTCATGTGCATCCTGCAGCTCTCAGGCGCTTATTGGGTTCTCACTGGGTTCACTCACGTGTTTCTCTGTCAACACCAGCTCATTATTTAGCTTTTGTCATATTTTCTGTCTCCTGCTCTGGTTCCCTAGAGTAGTTTCTTCCATTTCCAAAGCCCTGCAGGGCAATCAGTCCTACCCCCACCAAGGTTAATCTCCAGTTTAACACCACTGTTTATGCCAAGGGGACTGTCATCTTAAGTTTTTGGTTAAGGGCTCTGCTAAGGTCTAGGCTAAGGAAGGACAATGATATACTCCCCACTTTCTGTCACACATTTCCATAAAAATAGCACTCACAGAGTCCTTTATGGATGTGGTGTCCCCAGAAGTGGCCTCTGACCCTGAAGGCCAATGGTCCGTGAGACCAGGTAGTTTTCTTCATTACCATGCAGTGTTTCAATAGACCTCAAATGAAAGCAAAGGCCCCCGTGCATGTCTGCTTTGGCCACATACACATAGGCCTTAATTTCATTTAAGAACACCTAGGACCATCTGGACTATTCCAGGAGAAGGGATACTTTATCTTTATGGGATGACAGAATAGAACTGCCTAATAAGGGTCATCACCATTGGCCCAGGTGAGATGACTTGTCCAACCCCCACCCCCAATGTCTATGCTCCTGTGCTCTTTAGTCCCTGGCCTCAGCTCCTTATTTCCCTAGATTTGACATTAATTCACAGCCCAAACCCTGAATTAAATCTAGGCTTTGTGTGACCTGGACCTTATGTGAGAGACTGGGAAGGCAGGTATCTGCAGAACCTTCTCCCTGGGATTTGGTTCTATTCCATCATTCATCCACCTTAGCACTGAGGTACATGTGAAGGGGACTGAACTGCCTTGTTACCCAGTGAAAGGTGGATAAAAAAGAGGGGACTGTGTGGGACTCTCAGAAAACCTCTCTTCAAGAGAGAGTACATCATAAGCCCAAATGTACAAGATGTTCTCTATTTAAATTCTACTCACTCTTTCGGGGCCCAGTCGGATGTCATCTTTTCCATGTGTCCTTTATCCTTACTCTAACACTCACTCAACATTGTGGATTTGCACTCCATCTTCAGCATGATCTCAGTGCTCTTTGGGATGTAGCTGCGGCCATCAAAGCATTGTGTACCATCCATGTATATCTAACAGGAAACACTTGTCTTGAGATGGTGGAGCCCTGTAACTACTGACCTCATATCTAGTTCTGGGATTCATCTTGATTGATGCCCATAACGCTGCTCTGGACTTCCATTTCACAATTTTGTTAGAGAATGTGATTCTTTGAAGTGGGTATGATAAATTCATCTTATAAGAGCCTTTTGTAACATTTTTATTAAACTTTACCTTGCCTGGGTTCATAAAGAAGAATTACAAAAAGATGGATCTCTAAACAGATCACCAACTTCTTCCTTTACATCACAAAAACTATTTTGGAAGAATGATCCTTATTCTTCCACTACTCCTGGTAGTCAGGAGTCTGAAGCGATCCTGATTTGCGCTTTTCCTGGATATCCTCTTATGGCTACAATTAAGATTTTCCAAAAATGTGAAAGCTTCAAAGTTCTTAGGGATGAAGAGCCTGGCAGTGACCATGTGAAGGCTTGTGGAACATGGCATTCTGATACTAATGATTTGGCCATATAAAGTGTCCTTCTTGAAGCACACAGCCTGGATCAGACTGAGGCTGAAATTATTGGGCACACTTAGGAAATTATTCTTATTCATTTCTGGTTGTATTTCTTAATTGTTCACCTTGTTCCAAAAGTGATTTGTGGCAAGAGATCTAATTTGGATTTGGTTCATGATATAAAGACTTATGAATTTTCTTAGCCCACAAATTCAACATTATCCCAAAGTAGTAACCTTATTGTGCTTTCCCTAGGCAGATTCATCCCAGGTAAAGCACCTGGGTCGGGTGGACAGGAATGGAACACCGAGGAAGAATGTAGGACAGTGAGGAAAGCTTGAAGGGCCCAAGAATATGATGTTAGTCTTGAGAAACAAAGAATAGATCTGAGAAATGCTCACTAACTGTCAGAAATGCTGAACTATTAAAAGAGATTTCAATGGAGTAGGATGCACTTTTTTCCCAAAGCTGAATCAGGTCAGATGCACAAAAGCTACAAGACATCAAATTCTCATGTAGTAAAAGGAGTGATTTCTAAACAAAGATTTCTAATGGAGCACACAACTTTCTTGTGAGACAGCCTGCTCCCCTTTATCAGCAAGGCTCAGAAAGAGACTCTGGCCACCTGCAGGGATATTGTGCCAGTTTCTTCTCTCTGGTCCTCTGGGGCCTGGGCCAGGGAGTGGGTGCAGTCTGGGGCTGAGCCAGCCTGAGCGGTGCCTGGTACTGGGATTGCAGCCCTTGGGTACTGTGCCAAGAGAAGGGAAGCAGATATTAAAACAAGGACTGACGCAAAAGGACCAAAGTTCTGGGGGTCAGGTATGTCACAAATGGGTTACCAAACAGGAAGGGCAGAACAGACGGGAAGCAGGATGAATCCAGTCAGGGTAGGCGGAGACCAGCGGGATCTGATTTCATGAACTTGGTCCCTCTGTAGTGGCATTGCATTAGCAAGAAACTAACTTGTCTCACTGAGTCAAGTGTGTAGTTTTTTTTTTTAATTTATTTTTTTAGTTGCAGGTGGAGACAATACCTTTATTTTATTTTTATATGGTGCTGACGATCCAACCCAGTGCCACAAGCATACTAGGCAAGTGCTGTACCTCTGAGCCACAACTCCAGCCTCAAGTGTGTCCTTTTTATAATTGGGAATCTCAACCTGGCAGATTCCATTCCAGTAGATTAGTCTTCTAATGTTACTTATGTCAGTAATTGTCCTCAGTGAAGACACTGAGAATAAACCTCTGGCTAAATCCATACATTTCAGCCTCTTGTATCTTCTCAAAGATTGAGCACAAGGTTAGGAAGACAGATTCCTTTGTTCTTTATGTATCTGCCATGCTCAATCAGGAAAATTAGCCAACTTTCTTGGTTTTCAGATTCCTTATCTGAAAAAAGAGGAACTTGTAAGTAGCTCTTCCTCCAAGTCTAAATCACCAGGGAGGGATTAATTTGTTAATTTTCCTTTGTCCATTGCATTCATTTTCCTTTACCCTAGGCAACATATTCCATGACACATATTAGCATGGTTTTTTTTTTTCCTCCTTGGCTTCCAAGTGTATTCCTGTTTTCCAATTGATATTATATGTTTGTGGACCAGTTAAAACACAGCGGAAATGACTAGGGATGTAGTTAAGTGGCAGAGCATTTGCCTAGCATGCACAAGGCCCTGGGTTCCATGCACAAGGCCCTGTGTTCCATCCCCAGAGCTGCAAAGAGCAACAACAAACCTCTTGCTGTACTGGCTATAGATGTCATAGGACCCAGAAGAGGGAGGTCAAATCACCAAGGAGATGGCAGAAAAGAAGAACTCCAAAAATTTCTACTTATAGAAATCTGGATTCGAGGCTCAGTTTTAAAGAACACTGAGAATTAGAACAATGCTTACCTCAAAATGATCAATTCTTACTGTGATTCTGTCACAAGCAGAATTTGAGATAAGCCAGATGTATGAGTGACTTATCCAGGAATGTGGCCTCAGCATGCAGGAGCAGGGACAGGAAGAGTGGACTGAGAAGGAGGGAGAGTGGCTCCAAAGATGCATCCCTGAGCTGGTCATCACTAGGAACAACTGGTGGCGTGGCCTGTGGGAATAGCATAAATTTTAGAAAGTACATTTTAGAACTATTCACTTGGGGTGGGGAGGACAAAAAGATATCTGTCCATTAGTTCCCATTTCCCACTGGTCAAAGGTTACTCTGTAAATGTTAATTCTCTAGCTTTTTGAGCTAGTGCATTAACTGAATGGCCACAGGTTTCCCAGTTTCCCATGCTGTGACATCAGAAAGCTTCAGATATTGAAGCAAGAGGATGAGGCTTTCTCAGGTGATTGGTGGAGGAGATTTGATGCAGTCTTCAGGAACTGATCTCCACAGTCATGGGGGAATAAGAGGCAAAACAGCAGGATTTACAGTATGCAAATATGGTGGCCCAAATTCACTACCTCTCACTGCCACCCCAAAGCTTTGTGGCTGATAATTTTGCACATACACTTGAACAGACGATCCTCTGGGCACTCTCACCGCTTCTGCTGGAGACTGCTTCTCCCCTTGAGCACAGTCACCTCTGCGGGGTGCCACTTGTGCTTCCGCAAAGAATTGCCAGCTCTACCCTAGACACCATGCCATGTGGCACTTAAAATTCTTCCTGTCCTACAACTTCAGGGCTTGGTTATTTGGCTAGAATTCTCACTCCCAACTCATCCATTTTAATGAAACCTTTTTTCAGGAGGCTTTTCAGTCATGGAAATGTACTCTTAGAGGTAGTCTCCAGGCAGTCCATTGGTGAACAGAGCTTAATTTGATGTTGGGACTAAAGCTACATAAATATTAGCTTGAACAAGTACAAATATGTTTATGTGCTCTACTAAGCAGAAGTTCTAAAACATTCACAGAAAGGAGTAGAACATAAAGAGAGAATAATGCAGAGTCAGAGAGAAACAGGAGAGAGAGAGAGAAAGAGGGGAAAGAAGGAGAGAGAGGGAGGGAGGGAGGGAGGGAGAGAGGAAGAGAGAGAGAGAATGAATCTTGGAGCTCAGTAAGAAAGCAGAAGAAATGAACACTGTCTCTTAAGTCTTCCCTGTGTGTACAACTATGACCACATGTTACTAGATACACGAAGTAATCATCCTAGAAAAAAAAAATGGTTTCCTTGTACTGGTTTAGATCTAACAGTCATCCCCACTCTGCCTCCACCTCTAAGCCACTTAACTTAAATTTCTAACATTTTCCAGAGAAGGTATTTAAGTGACTTTCATTATTTATCTAATGCTATTAAACTGTGGTCACTATCTAGAATTCCTTGCAAATGAATACTCTAAAGCCCCTGTGCTGTATCCTAAGCCCAATTCCTAGTCAAACCCAACAGAGAGAGAGAACAGCTGTTATGTGCTGGGCACCCCACGGACTTTATAAATATGTTTTTGACTGATTAACTAGGTGATTCCTATTCTCTGCATCTCGGTTTCTCATAGTTTTGAAAGCTGGGGATCAGTTGCTACCAAAGTCATCTCTTCCCCAGTGTAGTTAATCCCTGTTCTGATAGAAAGTGGGGGGAAATCCAATTTACCACTATTTGAACCTACAAAGCCTTCTCCCCTCAGTCCCCTCCAGTCCCAGATTTGGAGTGTCCTGAGAGTGCTGAGGTTTGAATAGTGTCCAAATTTTCTCTGAAAAGAGACACTATTCAAACCTCAGCACTCTTCTTGCACTCCTCCTTGGGTGATGCTAGTGAGATAAAGACAAAGACAGAGGTAGACAGCCATGACATCTTCAAGGTCAGGAAGAGAGTGTCATAGAAGGGTGACAGGTTGCAGAAGTTGGAAGATGAGATAAAATTCCTAAGTAAACTCATTTCCTGTTTCTTTATAAAAACACTGACTCCATCTTAGCCATTTTTGTGTACTGATCATGATGATTGAGCTTGTAGGCACTGACAGAAAGGAGGCCTCTGAGGCCATTTTATATGGTTTGATGTCTCTGGAAAGAACTCTCCTTAATATATTTACATAGAACAGAGAAGAGAGGGGGTATAAATGGAACAGCCTGGAATGGAAATCTATATAACACTGATCGATGATGTCACTTACTGTCTGACAGGCTCATACTTACTTGATCTTCTTTTAATCCTATTGTATGAGTTAAGACCCCTTCAAGTGCAAGTGAAAGAATCTTAAACTAGCTAAAACTAGTTCTGGGCTTTGGGTTCTGTTCTGTCTGGGCTTTACATGATACCCATTGGACAAACAGTATCCCAGGCCACCACCAAGTGCTCAGTTGTGGATCCACCGATGCAGTGGTTTCCAGGGACCCTCCCCAGGCTTCCCCTTGGTCCCCTTCTGCTGCTGTGTGTCCTTGCTTCTCAGCTTCTCTGATGTGCCCAGCCTCACCACTGACGCAGGTAGGCAGCTAAGTGACCAGTTCTGCAATCCTCTAATACCTCCTGTATGTCTCCACTCTTCTGCACCGTGAAGGTCTGATTCTGAATAAATTCTCTTATTCCCACCGTTCTTGCAGTGGCTGTTGTCCTGACTGAAACCTGAACAACACACTGGACATGTAAAAGTGACATGTGTGCAGGATGCCTATCACCCACCTTTTATATATAAGAACACAAAACAAACGTTCAGGAGAGTTAACAATTCTTCTCAGATCACAGAAATTTCAAGTGAGAGGGTCGGGATTTTAACTCAAGCCTGTCTGACCCTAAAGCCCAAGCTCTAAGCTGCCAGCTAAACCGACCTGTCACATTTTTCTTACTTCTTAGTCACAGATTCCAGTCTTGTCTCTTAAGGATTAGGTACATAGTAACAAGAAAATAAAGCAAATCACTTCAAGGGAGAGACACAGGTTTAGATGAGCCGCTATTAAAATAGAACAAATGGACAACCAAATGCCACTGCCTGAGAACTGGAAAAAGAAAGATGGGTGCCTTTCTAGTTCTCATTGGCCTGAGTGATCATCTACTTATGGCCTTTGGGCTGCGTACCTTCCTGGCCGTGCGGTCCATCTGTGGACCATGCCCTGGTGTTTCCACGGCTAGCTGGCTGGATGTGGGAATGCCTTAGAAACCTGTTATGGCCACTCACCCCACTCTCTGTCCAGGTTGTTCATGGCACTTCTCGTGTGTTTCACTGATATTTGCTTCTCACACAGCTAAGTCAAGATGTACCCCCGTGCTCATTTGAACTGGAAAAGTGGGAAAATGTGGTATGCCCCAAACCTCAACCGTGCCTGGGAGACCTGGGACCATTGCAAGGTTTTCACTAAAGCATTCTGGGTCTTTATGAGAAAAATAGAATTGCTCTTTCAAATAACACTTAAATCATTTCATATTGGGATATTTGAGTGGAAGGGTAGGACATAAAAGTATACAGATTAAAATTAAAAATTTAAATTGAAAAACATATGGTTTTCATAAAATATTCATCAGGTGAATGAGTGTTTAAGTGGAGTTTATTAGGAGACGTGGAAAAGCTCTTCTGACATGTTGGCCACATGAGGATGGAAAATCTCCTTCTAGAAGGCTTCCCTAGGTGGGCATGGACTTTGTCCACTGTGTACCTGTTCCATAAAAGTGCTCAATAACAATGCTTGTTGGATGTAGAACTAAACCGAGTGAGGCTTGGATCTCATGAACCAAGAAAAACTAAGGAAAAATAGAGAGCATGGGATGGACAGAGAGTAAGAAGGAGCCGAGTGTTCAGAGCAAGAGAATTCAACTTTGTCAGAATAACACGGAAAAAGTATTGGTTCATGGAAGGAAGGATTAGAGTCTCACGATCCCCATTCCCAGGTGTTGGCTAATTCAATATGGCCCTGGAATTCTACTTCTTTGCTCTGAGTCTCAGTTTTCCTCTTCAATAAAATGAGGTTGACTTAAGTGGTCCTTGAGGGCCTTTGAGCTGTGTGATTACAGTTGGGAAAAACCAGAAAGGGCTGGTCTCTGTCCTCTGTCTGGGAATGGGTAGTGGTTTGGGAGGTGTAGAGAGGAGCATGAGTTCCCATCTACTCTCTTTATCCTGCCTACTCTCTTCCTTGCTCTCTGCCCTTAAGAGCACGGATTCTTTCTCAGGCTGAGCTTTCCAAGTCTCTTTGAACCTGCTCTGCTTATTGCCTACATTTCCTGGCAGCTCAGTTGGCTGGTGTCCTTAGGAGCAGAACAGAAGGGGCATCTCTGGACGGAGCAGATGAGGACAGAGGGGCATGGACCTTGACATGGTGTAATGCGGTGCCAGGCCAGAGTCAGGGCATTTGTGCCCCAGCCAGAGCAAGAAGGTGGCAGAGGCAAGCTGAATGCACACCCTGGGTCCTTCTGGAATCCAACCAGCACTGGAAATTTTCACAAATACTAAATTCACTTGCCACTTTACAGGAAAAGCTGAGCTCTGAGCCAGCTTCCCTTTAGCGGTTGCAGTTTGTTTTTCCAGTTGCCTTCTGCCTTAACCGTCAGGACCATCTGCCCTTGAGCACGTGGGTCTAAGCTGATGGTCTTGTGAAATACCCAGAGACTCATACTCACACATATACACACGCTAAATCACCTGTTCATAAACCCTCACATGCCTCATGGGCCAAACACATTTTTATAATTCCTGCCCTTGTCCCCAAAATAAGTTTCTGGCCATTGAACTTTAAAAAGAACCAAGAAAATTTCAATGCAGAGTTCCTTACAGTATAAATGCTTAAATTCAATTCCCATCTTTATCCTATCTCATCATTATCATTATTATTTTGTTTTGTAAACTTACAGTGATGATGATTTGCTTTTCGGAGTTTAAATGATTTGGCAGTTTAGATTTCTTTTTCTTTTTTTTTTCAAGAATTTCCAAAGAATCCCTTCATGAAATGAAATCACCTGGCAGAGATTAGAAAGATGTGTAAAGTACCATTTTCTAAATTACTGTTGCTGTTGTGTGTGGTTATCAGAAGTGGCAAATAGAAGGACTACAGACAAAGCAGGAGAGTAGTAAAAAGAACAATGTGTTTAGTCCTAATTCAAATCCTTATTACTAAGAGATGTGGCTTTAATCAGATAGTGGAACCCTTTGGACCTTTGGTTATCTCCTTGGTGAAACCGGAATAACAAAATCTATCCAAAGGGCTAAGAGGAGTAAAGAAACGACACAGGCAAAAGTACCTGGTACATGTGGATATCCGATGACATTGGAATCTATCATGATATGAGGTATCCCCCAAAAGCTCATCTGTTTAAAAAATGCAAGAAAGTTTAGAGATGGAATGATTGGGTTATGAAGGCACTAATGCAATCAGTGTATTTATTAATCCACTTGAATGGGTTAGCTGGATGGTAAGAGTGGGCAGCTAGGGTGTGGCTGGAGAAGGTAGATCTTTGGGGTTTGTATTTTGTCCTCTCTGCTTCCTGGTGGCCATGTCCTCAGCTGCTTTTGTCCACCACATGCTTCTGCCATGATGTTCTGCCTCATCTTGGGCCCAGAGCCATGGAATTGATCATCCATGGACTGAGACCTCTGAAACCATGAGCCAAAAATAAACTTTTCCTCCTCTGTGTTGTTCTTGTCAGGTTTTTTGGTCATAGTGGTGAAAAGTTTGACTAAAACATATGATGAATACACACTTATGCAGAATTAGTTAATCTGAAGATTTTGAAAGTAGCTAACTATAATTTTTCCTTAGATCCTGTAAATAATTATTATTCAGGATGACATCTGCAAGATTTTGGTGTGTTTCCAGAATAACCAAGTGAAGTTGAAGATATATATGTATGTATATTCCTATACCATTTTATATATATATAAAATGGTATAGGAATTCCTGATTTTCAAGAAATCAGCATACAATAAAATAGTTTATGTGTGAAGCAATGCTCAGATTTCAGATAAAATTGCAGACAATTAGCCAGAAGAATCCAGCCTTACTGACACAATAATTTCCATGTAAGGAGCTACACCTGCCAAACTCAGAAAAACAGGTCCTTTGTGATTTTTCCTGGAGCACTAGCATCAAGGAGCTGCCAGGGTGAGAGGAAATGAATGGCCTTTTCAGTTCTCTTAATTCCTTGGACCCATATTCATCAAGATACTGAACATTCTCAGGAGGGGTGGGCTTCTTCCCCTCATTCTCAACCCTAGTCTCTACCCTAGAGGCTATTTAATGAGACATGACAAAGTTCAATTTCCTCTGGAACACCATCTGGGCTTCTCTTGGAGTCCAATGCCCAACAGTGTTTGCAGTCTTAGTTCTCCAGTCTCTTGTTCAAAGTCATAATAAAAAGAACGTCTTGAAAGGATCTGTGCTGGCTGTGGAGGGGTCCAGCCAGCCAGCAGGGCACGTCTTGAGCTCATCCTTGCTCTCTCTGCAACATGGCTTCCTTGTGGGACTAAGCTCAGACGGGGACAAATGCGAGTTGGCAGGACATGTGTGTCCGCTTCATCATGGCACGGACAGTTACAGATCAAAAACAAGGGTTTCTAGTCCATTTAAAATCAGCAAGAAGTGTTAAGCCCCCTTTCTGATTTCCTTTCCGTGTCTTCCCGTTGGCTCCCCTCAGAAAACATGAAGTTCTCATCTCTTGACAGGGCTGAGTATGGCTGAGAAATCCTTTTGAGACTCACAGATAAAGTACTGTAGGGGATAGAGATACCTCCTCCAAGGAAAGACTCAACCCTTCCTGGCTCTCGAGGCAGACAGGAAGGCTTTTTTCAACTACAGGTTTTCAGTGTTTTTCAGATTGATATAGATGATCCATATTTTCTGAACAGATTTCCAGAAAACGGCATGCCTGATTCATGATTGATTTCTCTTTTTATAAAACATTAAACTTCTAAATTAGGTTAAGTCTTAAAGAAATACGAACAACTAGACATGACACAGGCCTCTCCAAACATTTATTAAGCCTCATTCAGATCCAGACCATTTCCTTAGGCTTGTATAATGGTATTTCACCCTGGAACTTTGTAATCCTGGATCAACCATGTCAAATATGACAGAGCCTAGACTTTCTGAGACAGGACCCAATAGAACATTTTCTGGTAGTTCTCATAGTCAAAAGTAAAGACTTGCAAATCCATATTGTATTACCTATATTGTATCATCTAGAATATTAATCTTTCCCTGAAGAATATTGCCAACATTTATAGTAATTTACTGATATTCTTGAATTTATATGTGCCCAAATATAATTTGTTCTTTTTTTAAAAATTATTTATTTATTTATTTTTGACAGCAGAATGCATTACAATTCTTATTACACATAGAGAGCACAATTTTTCATATCTCTAGTTGTATATACAGTATATTCACACCAATTCGCGTCTTCATACCTGTACTTTGGATAATAATGATCATCACATTCCACAATCATTTATAACCCCATGCCCCCTCCCTTCCCCTCTAACCCCTCTGCCATATCTAGAGTTCGTCTATTCTTCGTCTATTCTTCTGTTTCCTTTCTTGCCTCACATTGGTAAGAAAATTTTTTTATAATTTCATTATTTTTTTCCTTTATGATCATATTTTTTATATTGTTTAATGATTATCCTGGATATTGAAACATGTTCACAACAGACTAAAACTTTCACCACTTCCATGACATAGTTACAACCTCTTTCCTTCCCTTTTCAGCAATTACTTTTTTCAAGAATTTTTAGTTTTACATATATTTTAAACTCTGAAAAATTTACCATTATTTTTTTAAGAATCAATGTTAATTTATATTTTCTCACATATATATATTTTCCAGTGCTCTTTATTCTTTTCTGAATTTCCATGTTTTCATCTGGAATAATTTTTCTTTTGCCTGGGAAAACATCTCGTTATTCACGTGCTACACACCTAGAAACAACAAATTCTACTCTTTTGTTCTGAACAACAATTTTTTTTCAGTTTTCTGGGTATAGAATTCTGTTTGGTATTTCATTCTCTCAGTGCTTTTTGTCTTCTCTTTACCCATTCCATTACCTCTTGGTGTCCACCATTTCTATTACTATGGCAGATATCATTCTTATGTTGCTTTACTGAAGGTACATGTCTCTTCCCCTTCTACCCTTCTGGATTTTCTCTCTGCCTTTGGTTTTCAGCAGTTTGGTCATTATGTCTTTGGATATGATTTGCTTTGTATTTGTCTTGCTTGTGTTTCACTGAGATTTTTTTAATCATTATGACCTTCATCAGTTTTTGAAAATTTTTAGCCATTATTTCTTCCAATATTACTTTTGGGTCATTTTGCTCATTCTTCGATGCCAATCATACATATGTTATACCTTTTAACATGTTCCACACCCCTTCTCCATCCTCTGTACCTACCTTTGAACAAACATAATACTTGAGTCAAAAATACCATAACTATTTCTACTTTTATTTATTTATATTAACTTTGGACATTGTACTTTTATTTCTAGAGTGTCTATTTGATGCTTTTAAAAAGCAGGTAAAATCAAAATGCCTTGAATTTATTCATATTTTATATTTCTTCTGACCCTATTTTTCCTTATTTTCTTGAAAATATCAGTTGTACACATTTTAAAGTCCTTAACTAATAACTCCAATGTATGCATTATTTATGGGCCTACTGCTATGGTAGGATATACGTTGTATGTAAAATAACCACAGACACTCCAGATGAGATTGACTTCTACCAAGAGGGGCCCTCTTTCCTCTGTTAAGCGAAAAGGGTGAGTCATGGATCTCTTCCATAAAATCAGAAATTGAGCTTAGTGTGGGTTGCACTACAGTTGTAAACTCCGGTTTACTTCTTAATTTTCTTCCCTTTGTTCTGTGTGGTTCTTAGGCTTTTGATTGAAAACTATGTGAGAATGAGTTCTGAACTTGACATATTTTCAGCACAGCTTTTTAACCTTCTTCCCCATGTAAAGTCAAAGTTTGGTGAGTGTCTTGAGGTAGGCAATCTCCCCTGGTGGGTCTTTGTTCCCTTAGCACCATGAATGTCTTCCCTTTTCAAGCTTTCTGCCTAACTCTCACCTTCTGGGAAGGATGCAGTAGATTCATCAGGTCACGGAGGACTGGAACCACGAAAGCTGCAGAGACTGAAAACCATTTCCAGGTGATGTGATCAATATCAGCTACTTCTTTTCCACTGGAGACATTTAACAAATCTACGGTATTCCTTATTTCTGCAGATCTCCAGTCCTTCACAAATGTGATAATGCTGTGGGCATAATGACCTGCCTAGCAGTCAAACCATAATTTTTGAATTATGTTCTAATTGGTTGACTTAGTCATTGTCAATTTTTTGTGATTATTAAACATAAAGACAATAATGTGTAAACAAACTCAAACCCACATCTGCTCATTTTTTGCCAGTCTTCTACTCTCTCAAAATTATATATCTCCTTATCTTTGTACACAATCAATATTTATCCAGTTTCTTTCTAACAAGTAAACATTTATTTAATAACTAGCATCAATTACTAGATAAGTTTTGACTGAGTTTTTAATACTTCAGAAGTGAGTGTTTTACTTCTAAGATCTTCCAAGAAAATCCCTCAAATATAATGTGTCTACTTGCAACTTTTTTGAACTTTTAGTCTTTATTTGACCTGTAAAAACCACCATAAAAGTAAGGGTCAACCTAGATAACATAAACTTTTGTAGAGTGTTTCTCATATTGAATCTGCATCCCTGCACCTTATTCCTATTGTAAAAAATATGTATTGAAGAAACTCTCTGATAGAGTGGTCTAAAATAGATTGTGTTCTGGTCCCTCTTATTTTAGCTTATAGTTTTACTAAATAAGTAACTTTAAATAAATGCTGTTGCAATTAAGAATAGAAGGTAATTTCTGATGCTATACTGTATGCTGACAATATGATTTCATTGTCACATCAGAGGTGATTAATAGATAGTCCCTAGTCAATACAAAAAGTCACATTCATAACCAAAATTATCATAATTGGCCAAATAACCACTTTTCAATTGGTTTCTATCAATTTGCTGCAAATTGGAAAGCAAAATATTTAATTTGAAGATTTAGGAGAGTATATTTTGCAATTACTTTAGTCTGGTAGATTTCCTAGAGTCAGGATACCCCAAATCAGTCATTTTGTAGAGCATTATTAAAGCTTTCATTATGTATTTTAACAGACAACTTGAGAAACTGGTTGGAATATTTTCAACGCTAAAAATCTTGGCAAAAGTTCCACAATGGCGCACTCTGAGAAATCAGTTGAGCTCTTTTGTGTGCTGGAATTGGTCCCAAAGTGCCTATTGTGGAGACCTCTGGTTTGCAGGTGGCAGCAAAAGACCTGGGGGAAGCTACTCAACTTTATTTTTCTATCAAGATTTGGGGCTTAGGGAGCTGTTCTCAGAAACTTCTACAAATACCCAACTATTCGGTATTCATCAGTGAATGCGACTTTGAACCCTCTGCTGTCAACATCTAACAAAAGCTTGGCTGACAAGGGAGATTCTGAATTCTATGTTTGGTTTAAGTTTGCTTATCTAAAAGAATGGACTAAAAGGCTTTTTCTATTGCTTGTTTAGTTGATAATAATTATGTCACTTTTGCTTTGTGAGGCCTACAAACTCAGGAGCAATTTGGAACTCTTGTTATATTTGTGCTGGTCTTTCTGATCTCTGAATTTGTTTTCTTGCTTGTCATGGTCTAGATTTTCTACTTCTCATTCTGTTTCTTCTTATTACATTGCTTTTATTTGTTTTATAACTACGCTAAATCCTTTTGAGTGTGAGGCAACATATAAATGCATACATAAACTAAATGTAAATGTCCCTCAATCTATTTATGGTGTGTCCCCATCTCCGTGATCCTAGTCCATTTAGGACTGATGTTCAGCTATCTGTTTATTTAATCCTGGCTCTACATCATAGGGGTTATCTGCAATTTTCCCCTTTTGAACGTCAGGAAGAGATTCTCCAGGTTTTGTGATTTTTCTGGTTCTCCCACTTCTTCTTTCTGTTTTTCTGCAAAACTTTCCTGTCGTGGGCACTGTGGTTTGGGGGTTGTGTGTAACTACAGCATAATTTACCCCAATCGTATTTAATACAGTCACCAAATTCATACAAATCAAATCTGTAGCCAGGAGAGGCCTTGGTGAACCAAAGCGTGATTTGAGGCAGATGGTGCTTCCAGAGTTCGGTTTGCATTAGGGACTCAGCCGGCTGGGGGACAGGGATGATAGGAGAGGGTCAGCACAAAGAGGGCACAGAAGAAAGACATGAATTCAGTCCTCTTTTCAGAGCAGTGACCTCATCCAGAGACAATATAGAGTCAGTAGGGATCTTGAGGCAGCCTCAACAGGGCCAGGTGGATCGGCTGTCTGTCTGTGCAGGGCAAATTCAGACCGAAGTCAGAGGACGCAACAGAGATCTAAGTGAAATGTGCTAGGCATTTTAATGACAAAAACATACATTCTATACTACTTATTTCTTGTAAATTATGTACTAATATTGTGTAGACTCTTGAGAAAATATCAATCATTTGTTAAAATGGAAATAATAATGATCAATAATTGTTTTGTCTATTAGAACCTCCAAAATAAACCTGGCTGATGTTGCCACAGGACAGGACAGGTATTTATTTGGTTGTTGCTGTCCTGGATTGGTTAAAAAAAATACACATATGTATATAATTAATATATATTAAAATATTATTACTAATGTATATTATTAATCTATATTAAACTATTATTGATGCATATTATTAATATAATATATATATTTATATTTATATTTTCTCACTTGGTTTGGGTTAGTTTGACTTGATCCGATGCAGGTGTCCCAGTCCACACAGCCCATTTCTCTGCTGTCACCCTCTCTCCACATGGAATCTATCCTGCTGAGGCCTGTCTGAGCTGCCAGGGCTGGCCCCAGATCCCTATCTCTGTGCCTCACAGAATCTGTCTTCTTTTCAGGAGAGCTAAGTGTTAACATTGTCCTGAATGCATCTGCCTTTCAGGAAGATTAATGGAGTTCAGCGTGCAACAGATAAGCCTGCCTGGGAGGAGCAGGAGAGAGCTAAGCTGTGTCAACAAGGCCTAAAGGCAGGAGAGAACCAAATTGATGACTCGGGTGATCTCTGCTCCCCTCTCCTCCCCCTCCCATTTTCAATTCTAATACGATTTGATGTCTGTATATAAATCCAAAGATAAATGAAGAAGCTCATCCATATGAGATGCTAAAATGTACCTAGAAATGCAGCAAAATGGATACAATTATATTGCCCAAGGAAAGCACCCATGGAGTTATCAAAGACTATGACATTCCCACACGGTGGGGGAGGGGATGCAGGTGCAAACAGACAATGTGAGACCCTCAAAGGGCCCCCTTGAGTAGTGATGATTGCTAAAATTCCTTGTCAAGCATGATTAATCTGTTGATGATATAATTCATTATCCTAAGAGAGGTTGCAGGAAATTTTACAAAGTGAGAGAGGAGCATCTACCAAGGATCACCTTCCTCCACTGTCTACCCATACATTTAAAATAAACATTTAAAGGAGTTTACTAAAGTATTATGCTCCCAGGAGAGTCTACATCAAACTGCAGCTCCATTGTCTTTTCAACCTGGAGTTCCGCTTCTTGTTTCTGAAGTGAGTAGAGACTGCTTTCCGACAGATCTGTTTTGCCTTTCATATATTAAAGGTCTCTGTAAAGTTCTCGTGGATTCAAAATCCTCCTTCCCTGGGATGCCTCCAATTGCTGACATTGGAAAGTTTCTTCTCAACATTTCCCCTGGGGTTTTCTACTTTCTCTCAAGGGTCTCTGTTTAAATAACTCAGAGATCAAGGAGTCCAGAGAGGTTCCTGGCTCTCAATGATTCAGTAAAGATGGGAATAGCTCTGTTTGGTAAGGATTCACTTCCTGCTTTGCAAGTACCAATCTTCTCATAGTAGCCTCACAGGGCCAAGAACAGAGAAAGGAAACATGCTCTCTCCTGCTTCTTCTTAGGTGTGACCTTACATGAGTCATTAAACCTCTTGAGGCTTCATGTTCTCTTCTATGAATGCTTTATTAAACCAAGTTATCAAATGTAATTCACTCAGCTACTCATTCTTACAGGATTGTTGAAGACTATTGATAATGTCAAGATTTTAAACACACGTTAGCTATTCTTATTACTACTGCCACTGCTAATAAGGAGAACAATGAGGGTTAGTTGGCCAGCATTATGGGAATTATCCAAATATCACTGGACCATAGTAAGTCCATGGTATATAGTGTATGTTTCCGTTAGCAAATAGTTTCAACCGGTTCAGTTTATGGTGTCTGGGCAGAAAAGAATAAGAAGAGAGAATTTGATGATGTTATAGAAGAGAAACTTTGTATAGGACACACTTGCAGCTGAATAAAGCATGCATCCCTACACAGTCCCACATAGTCAGAGTGGTTGCTATGGACTGAATGTCTATGACCTTCCCAAAATTCACCTTTATCACAAGTGTGATGGTATTTGGAGATGGGGGTCTTTGGAGGGTAATTAGGTCATGAAGGTAGAATCACTGTGATGGCATTTGTTCTCCTATATGAAGAGATATGAGAGATCTTACTTCTTTTCTCTGCAAGGATGTGTTAAGAATGTGGACATTGGCTGAGCTGGAAGTAGGCTCCCCTCATGAGACATTGCACGTACTAACACCTTGATCTTGGACTTACCCAGAACTGGGAGAAATATGTTAGTTTCGAAGCTATTTACTCAATGGCCATTTTTCATAATAGCCAAGACTGATGATATTTGTATGTAATAAAATGCCTGGCAACATGATATTTTGGCTGGTCTTAAGGCCTGCAGCACAGGTTCTATGGCAGAGGCCACCTCAACTCCTTCCCCATTCTCTGTGATAAAAACTCCAGGTGTTTCTGGCAGATGGCTAGGACCTTCTGCTTTCTCTTTGTATCACTCACCCACAGATGTATAAAGATATGGGGGCAAAGATATTGTCAACCCCATGTCTAATGGTGCCCTAGACTGAAGATAAATCACAAAACAGCAGAATGAGGCTTCTGAGACGGAACTCACTCCAAGGGAAGGAACAATCTGGCCTTGTAAACTAAGCTTACAGCAGGGTTGAATTATAAGAAAAAAAATACAAAAGCAAACACAACGTGGCACCTGAGTGGGACCTTGCCCAGATCCAAATAGGCATGTGTGTCCTGTGAGTGAAGGGATACAGTTATTTCAATATAAATACTGTCATGCTTTGGCATTCAAGCAGTGATGTGAAACAGAGAAGCATTTTTCAGCCCATTGCACAAGAGCTGTGAGAGGGACCTCTGATTCTGACATCTCAGTTCACCATCGTTTGACATAGCAGATCTGGAAAACCCTGGCAGATTGCCTGACTACCTGACGCAAGGTCTGTTTCAATCTTGTCTCCAAGGGAGCATCTGGCTCCTTCCCTGCTTAGAGGAGATGGGGCAGGATGAATCCACAGCCTTAGCACGTTCTCAGGAATAGAAAGTCAACAGAACACTGGAGAAAGCCTGAAATTCCAACTGGTGAGGAAGATGTGGTTTCAGAGCAATTTAGTGTGGGACATAAGTATATGTGTGATCTAATTAGTATTTGTTATTTGAAGAAGTTGGCAACGCAGGGTGACTTCACCAATTTGCTTAGGACTGAGGTTTTCCTGGGTTGCAGACTTTCCATCTTAAAACTGAGAATACAACAAAGCTGCTCTTTCTATAGTACATGTGTGTGTGTGTGTGCATGATGTTCGCGCAAGCACATGCACACATACACACAGGTATATAGGTAGAGATACAACAATGAAAGTAACCAACATATAATACTCACGTGAGTCAGGGAAGGTTCATCTTGTTCTTTGATTTGTAGTGTGTTGGACTTACATGTGCCAGGAAAGTATCCACGTAAATTTTTAGGTAGCCTACTCTGGAGGGCTAACCTGCACTAGGAGATGGAGTTTTTGTGAGCCAACCTTAAGAACCTTAAGAAAGATGGTTTGTAAACAGCAGAGAATAGAACTCATTGTGCAAAGCTTCTAGCACCTGGAGTTGCCCCCGCCCACCCCGACCCCACACTTCATACCTTCTCTCCCTCTAGTCAGGATATGGCAAAGTGGATTCTGTCCAGAAAGGAGAAAGCAGAGCCCCTAGGAGAAACAGGTCTCTATTGAGGGAAATAAAAGGTCTGAAAATTGTTCTGCATTGCCCCATTCAGAAGCTTCCAAGAGGAGCACTGCTTCTTGCCCTATGGAAACGATCAAGTATGAAGGATGAATACAGGACCTTGAAAAGAAACTCCCGTTTCCAAATTGAACAGTTTGTCTTGTAGGAGGGATTTTGTTTTCTTTTCATACTGGACCTAAATTTGGCTCCTATGGAAGGTTTATGGCCTGGCATTACCTGAGCTCAGCCGGTCTCCCCACTAGGAGTGGCAGCTGAGAGAAGTTGAATGAATGGGCTACTTTTTTACTCTTTCTTTCCTCCCCTCAACTCCATATGTTTCTCAATTTCTAGCTCATAAATTTAATTAGGAAAATATTTTTAAATGTGGAAGATGGAGAATGTGAGAACTTGATAAATATAAAGCTTCTATGGCCCCTGCACTTGTGGACACACGCTCTGTGTTTAGAGAGAAGGGTGTTGGGAAACCTTCATAAGGAAGATGAATTGGGGTTTCTCTGGAAGAGAGGAAAGCAGTTGGTATTATTTAAACATGAGGTAGGGAGGCCAAGGGAGCATGGATAGCCCTGGGAGATGACACTCTTGCCATAAGCATGTAAGTGTGTTTGTGGAAATGGAGATATTTGTGCAATCTACTTGTTGGATTATCTTCAGGAAAAGGGGGAGTCAACATACATTGAATGTTTTCTTGGAATTCCATGGTGACATGTTCTGTCTCCAATAGCAGTCGCAGAGCATGAAGAATGAGACTTCAGATGACCGAGGCAAGGTTTCAGGCAAATGTCTCAAAGTGACCCCCAAGAGAGGAAATGAGGCTCATGCTCTAAATGGTTGCTACAGAAAGCACCACTGCCTACGTGACCTCAAGCTAAAGAATGAAAGGCTAAAAATGTATTGCACTGTAGAATAAAGCTTGCTTTTCAAAGAAGCATGGGTGTGTTTGACATTCTGAAACTACCCTGTGTGTGTATTAAGCAAATAAATACATATATTATAGATAATGTTCTCATTTTCAGAAAAGGCAGTTGTGAAAATATTTTGGTAAAGAGAAAAGATAGAATGAATCCAATGGTGTTATGAAACTGGAGACTTCAGTGTGAACTCATGGCAATTATTACATAGAAAGAGATCGATGAACATGGCTATAAATATAGAAATGTCTGCAGGTGTAGAGATGTGTGTGTGTGTGTGTGTGTGTGTTTGTGTGTGTACATACTTCTATTTCCTAGCTCTGTTCTCTTAGAAGACTTAAAACCAATGGACGCCAGTGGCAATGAGCACATCTGGCATCCAGATCTTAGGTTCAAAATGCCATTTTCTATTAAAAGGAATTGGGGCTCTTTGAAGAAATGGCTGGATCCATAGTGGAGGAGGGAAAGTGAAAGATGAGCCTGGAATTCTGTTTTGTTTTTGAAAGGAAGAAAGTGCCCAAAGAATGATGGGGACATGTCAAAAGAAGAGAGAAGCCAGCCGAGAGGAGCTTCCACCTGCAACTCTGAGGCAGTTTGGACAGCAGAATAAATCATGATTGTAAATGATTCTGGCCTATTGAATAAAACAACAGCCTGTTGACTTGACAAACTGAGGAGAAGGGACAGCTCTTCCTTCCATTACAAAGTCAACTCATAAATACAGAGGGGAGGATGAAATTAGGAAATCACCATTGGACAGAACGGGGAGCATGCCTCCAGAGTGTAAGTGCTTCTAAACTCCTTTATAGGACCTCACTGAACTTGCTGATTGACCTTTGAGAGGCAAAGCATCTGAGTTTTGCAGCACTAATTACATAAACCTAGACAGAGTCACGTCTCAATACTTAATAGGACTGTGTCAAAAACCTACCATTTAGGATGATGCGTTGGGTGTGGAATAGGGTCCCTCCCCTGCCACAAACACTGGTGATTTCACCCCATGTTCAGACTGATCTTAGAAGCTGAAGACAAGCGAAAAAAGTCTCTCTCTAACTTAGCCAAATCCACTGGCTTGGAGGGACACTGCTCCACTCAGAGGCAGCAAGCACGTCATCGTATCTCCTTGGGGACTTGGAACAGGGCAATGTACACGGAGAAACTTCATAAGCATTTGTTGAATGAATGGAAGAACAAATAAATGGAAAAGTCAGTGAAAAGTCTTAAACTAGTCATTAAGGACACTTAGGAAGGAAAAAGGTACCTGTTTCAAGAAGATTACAATGAATTTTACTCCAATGGTAAAAAGAGAGTAATTTACTTGTTTTGGAATCCAAAGACATCCATAATTCTCTGCACACCTCTTTTTCAACTCTGTCTTCTCTCGGGTTTATGAATGACAGAGAGCATGCTCTAAGAAATACAACCTTTGTAAACGCTTCCTGAATTAGAACATCGAGTTGCTTTGTGATCTGCCTCCACTTGGGATTTTGAATGAGTCCAGGTGGATTTGCTGGGGGCCTTGGGTAGCTGGAGAACCAAGGAGACAAGGCATGCACACAGGACATAAGCACACATACGCCAACATCATAAACAGACACCTAACTCGAAACAGCTGTGAGGAGCTATTTAGTGAACGCTTGAGTAGCTGGAGCCATTAGGATTGGGTGGGAGTGAGTTCAAACTCCCCCCATGAGGCCTTCCTAAGGCTTTGCAGGAGGGCAAGAATAAGGTCTGTGAAGTGGGGAAATGGAACGGCTCATCCTGTCCTCAGTGTCTGGGTCCCTGCTGGCTCTCCACTTCCGCTCACCCTTGCAAGATTACACACTTTTATTTATGCTACATTCAGGCAGAAAGCAGCCTGCAGCACTCTGGGGGTATTAACCAAGAAGAAATACAGATCAGATTTGACCAAAAGAAGCCTCAGACATCTGCATGGGAATAAGAAGGTCTAATATGCTCCTTTATCTGGTCTCTTTCCTGCTCAGGAAAGTCAACGCATAAATGATAAAAATTTATGAAGCATGGAGGTTGAGAGGCAAGAGGCACAGTATTCAAGCCTGAGTTCCTGGCCAGATTATGATATTTATTCTTCCCTGAAATTACTTATTTCCCAAGGAATCAGGTCTGTTGCTACACAGTAACCTCTGTCCCCATGTCCTGAGTAGGAAGTTGTGGCAAAGGCCTGCCTTTATTTTGAAGATGTGAAATTTACACTACTTTAAGAGAAAATGATCTCTTATAAGGAACAGTGTGTTGCAGAGTCATTTATTCCTAGACCTGGAAGAATCTTGGAATTCATGTAATCTAAGCCCCTTGTTATGCCGAGGAGAAAATGGAAACATGGAAGGAGGAAGGAATCAGCCCCATGTCTCAGAGAGACTAAGCAGAACTGGCAGTTGAACTAGAGTTAAAAATCCAAATTCGGTCCATAAAATGATCAGGAGCCAGACATCACATTGTCATCTAGACAACTGAATCATTTTTTCTCTTGTCACACATGGGTTGTCATCCATCTAATCCAGCTGGATCACTCACCTCAGTCATCTGATATATCTGGGCCAAATTTGATCTCTGTGCAGCAACCACAGGAAGCAATGCCTATTCTGACCAATTCCCTCAGTAGTGCCCAAACTCTGTGGACTTAAAAAGCAGAATTCCAGTAAAGTTTTGAACCATGGAGGCATTGTTGGCATAGACATGGAATTCCCATAGTGCATGAGTGACGACTGTCCATTATGGTGGTTCAAGTTTGGATTTTGAATACTGATTCTGACATTTTCTGGCTGGAGGAGTTTGGAGCAGTTACTTATTGCCTGTTTCATGGGGTTCAGTGAGCTAATATGTGTAAAGCACTCAGTACAGTTTCTGCATTAAAATCACCACCATTCATTTAAAATGTATTAATGCTGTTTTATCATTTCTGTTTCTAGAATAAATCTAATACAATCATGGGATTATTGGAATAATCCAAAATATTCCAAGAATATAAGACAGCATAAATGGGAGTTTTCCCTCTCTTCCTTTTCCTTGTGATCTCATCTATTAGTCATGGGCAGAAGTCTAGTCTGCTGAAGAAGAAGAGGCAGGAGTCCTGTGTCCTCCATTAACCTGCCCACCAGCATGGCGACCACCAGACCATGGAAATCAACCACCCTCTATCTGACTGCTCGGTCAATCGCTAATTCATAAGCAAGCTCAGGTATGATCAGCTAAGCTGGTCTAGACCATAATTGCTCAGCTGATCCAAAGAATCATGCATTATTGATTTCAACTATCAATTTTTTGAGGTGATTTGTTATGCAGCCAAAACTAACTGGTGCAGTGTTCCTCTGTGTTCATGTCCCAAATGAACAAGAGATGAGATGTGCGGAGAAAATGCCAATAACCCCCCAATGGCATAAGTCTTTTTTCAGCAGAGAGGATGCTTTTGCATGGAATTATCTCCACCCTCTTCCTTGGTCCCTCCTTTTCCGGTGAAGACTGTAATTTTTGACCTCAGAAAGGAGACTGCTGGTTGGGCGTGGTAGGGGACCAAGAAATGACCTGGCCTCATTAACACCATGCTCTGATTAGCTGAGCCAATCAGGCTGTCTTGGTCCTCCTGGAAACTCTTACCACCCTCTGTCTCCCAGATGAGAGCACCCCACCCATTAGTCTTCCCTTCGGAACAAAGATGCATGTGAGCACGTAGCGGAAAGGGCAGGCAGTGAAACTTGGCAGAAACTTGCTGTTGGGGTTCCATAAGGGCAGACATGCCACACTGGAGTGACAGGTACCAGGAAGTCCCAGACCAGGGCACAGCAGTCTTCCGCCTGACAGCCCTAGGATGAGAACTGCACTTGTTCCATCAGGAACTCACTCTCTTGCCTTTCCATTTCTTTCTGGGAAAGAGGCTTTTGTGCATGTTGCCCCTGTAACCTCTTTTCTGCATCTCAGTCCTGGGCCACATACTGCTCGTTTCACCAGTGTTTAATATTTCAAAGAAAATATATCTTGATGTGAAGACATTGGTCAAACCTTCCATCATCTCCTTTTTACCAGCAGGTAAGGGTAGGAGATGAAATAAAAATTATGCCCTCAGCTGGGTCAGTGTTTCATGGTTTTCATTCATTGTTGTACATTCTATCAACTTCTGTCCAGTTCCTGTAGGATCCTGGCTCCGGGCCTCTTGAAGGAAATGGAACATACCAGGGGATGAGTTTCTCTTCCAGGACCACCTTTTGTGCCCTAGCATGCTCGGGCCTTTCAATTCTGCACCCTCTGACTACCAGCTACCCTCTTGGCTTTCTAGGCTTTAGAAATCAGTGCCCCTAATCTGTTATTAATGCTCTGGTGTTTTATTTTATTTTTTTAAATATAGGATAGCCTTTGTTTTAAATCAGGGTATAGAAAACCTTTTCCATAAAGAGCCAAAAAAAACATAAATTTTACTCTTTATGAAGAGGCTCCATCACATACTTTATTTTCCTTTTTCAGCATTTAAAATATAAATGATATTTTTCATTAAAGCTGTACATACACAGGTGTGGGCTGAATCTGGCCTGTGGGCCATGGTTTACCAACCCTTCCTTTAAATTAGAGTCTATTCTTAAAACACAAATAATCCTGGAGGCGGTACGTGCATAATTAACAACTGGATGTGAATTAGCTCATTCTCCTGCTTTCTGGTTTCATTGAAGGAATGGGAGAGCTGAGGATCCTTTGGGTCAATTCAGTAGTATGGTGAATAGGAACAAGGAGGGTCCCCAGAGCCATGGGTGGCAAGGACAAGGAAAGAAAAGGCCCTGATGGTTGTGCCAGGGACAATATTCCCAGTATTTAACAACTGGTAAGGCAGGGGTATGGTATGGGCAAATCAAAAGCATGCCAAGTGGCTTTTGTGCAAGATTAAAGACCCAAAGTCCAGTTGCACAGGCATAATGTGCTCCTTGCTGGATCAGGAGGAAGTCCAGGCTCAAGCTGATGTGGAGCTGTGAAGCCAGAGGGAGTGTTCCTTGGAAGTCCTATTATGTCCTGTGTGTCTTTTGAACCTCAGAGGGCTCCCAAAGCCCACCTATGGGTTTGGGGAACATAATTCACTCTTTAGCATAAGAAAAAACTGAAATTATTTGAGCAACACCATAAAGAACTATTGGATTATGCCAAAGAATGAATTATGTTTCCCAAAATCCATAGGTTAAATCTTTAATCCCCAATGTGACTCTAGGGGTATTGGGTTTTAGAAAGTAATTAAGATTAAATGAGGGCAAAGGGTAGGGCCCCTGTTAGAAGAGACAGAAGAGGTCTCCTTCTCTCTCTACCATACCAGGGCCTCATGAGAAGGGGCTGTCCATTGAACAGGAAAAATGTCCTAACCTGAAATCAAACTTGATCTTGGATTTCCCAGGCTCCAAAACCAAGAGGAAATATTTTTCTGAATGTAACATTTTTTTAATGGATGGCCAAGTAAACTAATATAGATTATAACACAAAATAAAAAAATAAATATGTGTGGGTGTATTCTGATGCAAATAAATAATTGAATAAATAAATAAGAGACAAATCTTATGTGCAAAAGAGTCAAAATAATTTTTTTTGTAAATATCTTCAAGGAGGCAGAGCATAAATCGCATCCAGTGTGGGCTACACATAGTGACTTCCTTCCAAAGAACTCAGATGTAAAGAGGGAAGCAAAAATTACAGTAGGGAAACCTGCCAAGGCCTTCAAAGTCCAGTGATCAAGGTAATTCTCAAGACCCGTATAAGTCACAATACCTGCGTGGTCTTCCAGCCCAAACCATAAATGCAGTCTAACTTGAGAAACTCATCAGAGAAATCCCACCTGCGGAACATTCTACAAAATGATCACAATTCTTCATAATCATCAAGAAAAAAGCAAGGAAAATTTGAGAAATCACTACAGCCAATAGGAGCCTAAGAAGACACACTCAATTTTAGATGTTATCCAGGTTGGGACCCTGCAACAGGATAGGATATTGGGTAAATACTAGTGAATTCAGAGCAAATACTTTTGAAATAAATGTAAACAATCATTAACAATAATATATCAATATTGGTTCATTAATTGTGACAAAATGTACTTTACTAAGGTTATTTGTTGGGAATCTATGAGGGATGACAGGAATTCTCTTGTGCGGTTTCCAACTTTTTGAAAAATCTAAAACTATTCTTGAATAAAAAGCTTATTTAAAAACAAGTGTAGATAATGAACCAGTAAAACATATGGAAAAAATAAAAAGGCTTTAAATAACTGAGAACAAAACCAAAGGTGGTTATCAATACAGAGTTTATTATTTCCACATAAAAACAGTGCAGAGCAATATGTTTTGTATATTCCCTTTGGCATTGTTTGAACAGTAAAACAGGAGACACAAAGAAAGAAGAAAAATCCTGAAAAGAAAACCCCCAAACTTCTCTGGAAGACAATACACAAAACTGAAGAGAAACTGAGAGATAAAAAGTTTTTGTGGTATTCTCTCTTGTAACCTTCTAAAGATCATTCTATGGAAATATGTTGTTATTTTAAAACTAACTATTAAAAATAATAAAGACCCCCAATAAGACCATTCCCCATAGTGGTACAGGAAGAGAAGAAATGACCTGGAGCTCCCTGCAAACTCAGGATTATGAACCTGACCCTGGAGACTGCAATCTACATGATGGCGGCACTTCCTGCAGATGGCAATCGACATAGAGGGAGCTGCTTCCAGGAGAGGCCAAGGAGCTTCAGAGATTCCAAGAGATAGAGGAGCACAAAGAGCAGCATCAGGACAAGGAAGCTGAGGGTCCAAGTGGGATGGAGCAAAGTGAGATCTAAAACATCCCGTCAAAGGTCAGAATAGCTCGCCAGATGGTCACACCTGTTTTCAAGCTTCCTCATGCTTCTGCCCCCAGGAAGGGATGTGACCAGAGTGTTAATTGGAAGGGAGGACTTGGACACAGGAGAAGAAAATTTCTCATACTTTTGCTAGGAGTTAACCTGGGGCTATGAGAGACACTGACTAAATTTCACAAGCTTCTTTTATTTTTCTTTTTATATTATTTATTGAATATATATAGGTATATATACATATATTTTTTATTCCTATTATATTCCTTTTATTTTTATTATATTTTATTCTTTTTATTCCTGTTTACTTTGTTGAACTCATTTTATAACATTTTCTAAGCCCCAGACTAGAAGCTTCAGTTTGGGAATTCTGTGGACAAAGTCGTATTTCTTCTGTCATCCACATCACGTATATGGGTTCTGATTAATTACCTACTGAACTACATCTGTTTACCTTCCTGTATTGTTCTCCAGAGACAGCGATGCACAAGACTTGTGTCCTATATATAATCAGCACACTCCTCGGGGAGGAAGTATGTCTGTACATCTTGTACATCCCACAATCCTCGCAGAGCAGACAAACAATTATTTCATTGTTCTGGATCAACCTCATCTGTCTGTCCCCAAACTTCTATGTGAGTGTTGCACTTCTTGACTGAGGAGAGCATACAATTTATTGTCCCAATGTTGAACATTTTCAAGAGTGCAAATGTGATGGAATTAATACTGTGGCACATCAGGTACATCAGGTATAAGTGGGAACTGCCCCAGGGAAAACCAGAGTATAAGATGGGGTCCATCTGTGATATTGGCAATTGCAGTAAGGAGAAAAAAGAAGGAGGTAAACAGTCTACATATAGAAACTATACCTGAAGCTAAGAAAGCATTCAGTAAATATGTACTCTCCTTCTAATACAATATGGTGGCTCTTGGTGACCTGACCTCCAGATTTCAGTCTCTGGCCCCTGGAACACCTCCTTTGTTCTCTCCCTTAGAACCTGCTCATGCGCATGTGTTGATAAATCAGCTCACATTCCAAGCTCATGCTCCTCTTGGCCACTGGCTCCCTGATGTAGGAGACATTGCCCTTCCTTAGGGAAAGAATTCTAGGGCCCTATGTACCCAGAATGTGCTCTAGAAGGTGGAACACCAGCCAGGAGTGGGTATGATCCTATGGTCTTACAGATTTCTCATGCTCTTAGAGGGAGATGACCAAAGAGAGCCAGAGAAATGCCCCTTACTGCCAGCCTTCTTGACTGGTGTTATGAACTCAGTTGATTTCCCTCAATAGTCATCGGTTGAAGATTTAACCCCCAACGTGACTATGTTTGACTAGGTCCACAGACTGATATCCTTATAAAAGAAAGGACAATACATTTCTCTGTCTCTCCCCATGCATGTATCAAAAAAATAAGATAAAAAAATGCATGTATGGATACAGTCAAAAGGCCAGGAGGTGCCCGCTCTGTGAGCCAAGGAGCAAGGTCTTGCCAGAACTGAACTGTGCTTGGGCTTCCAGTCTGCAGTACTGGAAGAGTCACCTTTCTGCTGTGAATCCAGCAGCTCATGGTGCTTTGTCATGGCAGCTCATGGCTTAATGCACCTAGGAAAGAGTGCAAGCCTGTGCAGTCACCCCTTATTAGACTCACGGTCTGCCTTCCGTGTGGTATGAACAGGAGAGGTGCTTGAAGCAGGAGGCCTAGCTGAAGAGGAAGGGAGTGGGAAGTAGGAGCAAGGTGATGAATCCAAAGCTTGGAGTGCTGTCAGGAGGGCCAGGCCCTGTGGGCATTGCTCCTTCATTCCGGCACTTATTTCAAATGTGTTAAATAAGTGCTAAATGCTAGACCCTAAGACTCTCCAGGAACATGTAAGAGGAAGACATTCTGGGCCCCATGGAGCAGGCATACCCCAGGGCAGCAGTGATGGCACAGGTGTGCGAAAATCTCCTGGATAAAAGTAGAAAAGATCTTTTCAGTTCAGTCCATTGAGATTTTTAACTCCCTCTACTCCCTTCCTCCATTTTACAAGTAGAATTATTCTATCTTCACAGTCTTTTGCACTAACATTTTTAGAACTGAAAGGCAGCTAGGATTTCACCCAAAGGATTGAGGAAAGAAGATAGACAGAGACAGAATAAAACCAAGCTCAAGGACTGACCACCATCCAAGTGACTACCCACCTCTCCAGTGAGAGCTGGCTGTGAAAATAGGAGATTTGACCTTTCCTTTAGTCTTTTGGAGGGCTCCCTCTCCCCCAAAGCATTTTAATTTGGAGATTTGCTTGCTTAAAATCTCAGAGATGAGAAATTCAAAGCAATATGCAGCACCTATGGAAAGTCAGTGTCACCGTCAAGGTACAAATATGTACCAAAAAATAAGATAAAAAATGCCAGGCGTGATGCTAGGCAGTGGAAATGCAGTTTGAAAAAGAAAAGTCCCCTGCATTTGGTGGAACTATTTTCTAGAAGAATCTCAAGGTGGTAGCCTTGGAATGGTCCCTTAAATCCTAAAGAGATGGATGAACAACAGCCTTTTGGAAAAGCTTGCTGGCCCACAATTCCTCAACCTCATTTTCCATATGTTCTTCATCTTTGAGTTTGACCCAAGAGGGAGGGGAGTCTCTTTGTTGCCTTGGTGATCACATTTCCCCTGACACCTCCAGCAACTGTCAGAACAGAGGTGTGATAAGCCTCTGCAGCCTCTAAGCTCAGCTGGGCCCCAGATGTGGCTCTGGGGAGCCGGTAGGATTGGGAGGTCGCAGAGAGGTGAGCTAACACAGTTCTCTGATTCCCAGGTCCCTGTGTGAAGAGGTGGGGGTCAGTGCAGAGACTTCAGGATGGGAGTTGTTAGCTTCCTGAAGGTCCTGAAGTGCCTGTTGTGTCCAGTCTCCTACCTGTCAGTCACTGGACTAGAAATTTCCCAAGATTACCTTTGATTTTCACCAGCCCAGAAAGGGATTCTCAGCACTTTCCTGCTTTATTTTAAAAGGGAACAGAGGAAAATCTGGACTTCCTTCCTTCTCTTAAATCTTCCCACCCTCTTCCCAAGTGTGACTTCTCAAATTCAACTCTGTGTCCCTAAAATGGCATTATTCTGTGTCAGGATTTCAGGCAACGTGTGATTCTTGGAGTCTCAACATAACATTAACCTGATTAGCATCGATCATCTACATAATGTTTTAGAAGGTATTTGTTTATTTTCTTCAGGGAGAAATTTTATTTTCTCCAGCCCACATCTTATTACTATCGTCTTGTTTCAAAGTTATAAATGTACCAGTTGGCCCCACACCAGAACATGCCTTTGGGTTTTCATGGTGTCAAAATCAGAGAGAAAACTCCCAAATTCTGAGCACACTTTCAAGTAAGGAAATGAAAACCATAATATGTTCAACTCATACCTTGACCATGATACTGACTTTCCATAGGTGCTGCATATTGCTTTGAATTTCTCATCTCTGAGATTTTAAGCAAGCAAATCTCCAAATTAAAATGCTTTGGGGGAGAGGGAACCCTCCAAAAGACTAAAGGGAAGGTCAAATCTCCTATTTTCACAGCCAGCTCTCACTGGAGAGGTGGGTAGTCACTTGGATGGTGTGGTCAGTCCTTGAGCTTGGTTTTATTCTGTCTCTGTCTATCTTCTTTCCTCAATCCTTTGGGTGAAATCCTAGCTGCCTTTCAGTTCTAAAAATGTTAGTGCAAAAGACTGTGAAGATAGAATAATTCTACTTGTGAAATGGAGGAAGGGAGTAGAGGGAGTTAAAAATCTCCATGGACTGGACTGAAAAGATCTTTTCTACTTTTATCCAGGAGATTTTCACACACCTGTGCCATCACTGCTGCCTTGGGGTGTGCCTGCTCCATGGGGCCCAGAATGTCTTCCTCTTACATGTTCCTGGAGAGTCTTAGGGTCTAGCATGTAGCATGAATCTGATTCCCTCCCAGTGCCTAGATCTAAAATCATCCCATTTCCCTGTGTTCCTCATTCTGGTCTCCCTGGCTTCACTCACTCTCTGGGTGTGGTTCTTGGCTGGTGGAGCTGGACAGCAGGGCAGGAGAAGAGATGGCACCACATACCCTTGGCAGTTCCAGGGAAGACAGGCAGGGCATGAGCGTGCAGTGGATAGAGCTATTGCTTCCAAGAAACTGCCTTATCCTCATATAGCTGGGGGAGCCTGGCCTCGTGTCCCTTTGCAGGCCCCAGAGAACTTCTGAAAGTTCTCCTTCTTCACAGAGCCCTCACAGAAGAACCAAAGGGAAAAGGAGAGTGTGAGACTCTGATCATTTCATGTGCTTACTCTCAGAATACGTGGCCTATATCATTGTTGGGTATCTTCCCAACCAGCAAGACTGAGCATGTGCTCCAAGACAGAAGGCTAAGCAGGAAATCAATAGAAAAGAGAAAAGCTAATCTCTAATGAAGTTTTGCATAATTTTACAATAAAAATATCTACAGGGGATAAGACCAACTGATTTTTACTTTAGTAAAACTCATAAATCTTATCTAAATGTGAATGTCACACCAATTTCCCGCCATGTCTGAGGCCTCTTAGTATCTTACTCTACCCCCTGCACATCATGGAATAGCATAGGGTTAGAGGTCCTTGCAGAGGAGGGACCAGCACTTCTGTGTCCCAGCTGTTCATGTTATATAATTCTAAATCTTAAGTTTCTTTTCATGTCAAGTAAAACTGGGCTTCAGTGTTTAAAATCCCTTTCAGCTCTTTGAGTCCATGATTTGAGAACTTCATAGCAATATATTATTATTCATGAGCCAGATAATATTTAAAAATTCTAATCAACTGGTGGTTTCCATCATGACTGGGAGCCTTGGAAGCCACAGCCATGGGAGGGCAGGCCTGAAGCTCTGGCATTGCTTTGAATGGCTGCTCCTGGAACATGGGGTGTGATTGCGGCTTGAAGAGTGAGATTCACCTTCCCTGAGACACATGACTCTGTAGGTCCTGAATATTTACTGTAAGCTGTAAACCTGTAACAGACTTCCCTGTTTTAAGGAAGCAGGCTGGTGGGAAACAGAAGTTGGACCCACATTTGTACAGTTTGAGTGTGCAACTTCTTAGCTCTGTCTGCCATTGGGAAAATCAGAGACCTGCCTTGACCTCCTTTAAAGACCCAATCTGCCTTCCCCCAAGGAAATCCTGGTTGGAGCCTGTTGTAAGAGGGCCCACCCAGCAGATAGCCCCTAAGGAGCCTTGTGGTGCCTGTGACTCTATGAAACCAGCGTCTGTCTCGGGTTCAGAGGTAGATTTCCAGGGAATCGGCCACTGCCTTATCACCCTATTTGCAACCAACATTCCTCAGCTTTCAGCGCTGCCTGGTGTGGAAGGCAGGCAGTTCACAGCAGATGCAGCCACAGGAAAGAGCAGCGAAACCACAGCTCGGCCATTCTGTGCGCATCTGGGGAGGAGGTGCATGCAGCCTCCACCTGGATCATCCTGGGAGGCTTCTTAGGGGAAGTGCGAGGCTGGAAGTACTGTCAAGAAGCGTGAGGAAGACAACTTGGTCGATTTTGAAATAAAAAAGGAGGCTCTCCACAGGCAAAACCAAACTGATTAGGAGTCAGAAATGCTAGAGGGGGTGAACTCTGCGCACTGCCTCAGCGGGTGGTCCCACCCTTGTGCAAGTTTCCCACTGACCCCCAGAAGAAAGCTCCTGTCAGCCTGGACCAAGAGGCAGCCACAGGCCTCAGTCTGAGGAGACCTGGCAAAAGCCAGGGGGAAAATGTGGCTGGAATCTTAGGACGGGGTGTCAGGCCTGTGAGGGGGGCTGGTTGTCCCAGATGTGACGCCACCACGCTGCTCCCATCTGCCCTTCCTTCCTTCATCTCACCCTTTTCTCCAAGGCACTTCTCCTGCCAGATGCGTTGAATCCCCTTTCCCTTCCTAATTGAAGACAGCTTTTCTTCTTCTAGAGAAGAGGAAGAACATGCCCTACAGCTTTCTTTCCTCTCCCTGCCCCCCCTTCCTTTGGAAAAACTCTCCATTTCCAAGCAAAAGGTGGAGTTAGATGGTTCACCCAGCCCCTTCCCAGCAGAAAGCAGTTCTCGGAAGGAAGCCAGCCCTTTCTTCCCGGTAAGAGGAATGTGGTCCCCACTGATTGTCCCCCATGGCTCACCCTTGCAAGAACCCATCTCAGTAAGACAAACCCCCTTCCAGCAGAGCTTTGCCTTGCAACAGTGCTCAGGAGAACAATACCTCTTTACCCCAGACCAGACACCTCTCCCTGGAAAGCCCTGAGGCCAGTTAGAGACAACATGCATTTTTCTTTCTGAGTAGTACTAGGACCACTGGGTTAGAGATTAGTATAATTGAAAATCAGTTAGTCTCCAGGGCAACAAATTAGCATCAGAAATCCTGGCACTTCCCCTAGTGGATCTGCATTTGCTCCAGCTCTTGGGCTTCTGTCCATTGAGTTTGATGTTCTATGATTCTGGGGATCATGAGGCAAAGTGAAAGAACCTTACAGAGCAAAGGAGTAGCACCCTGACATTTCATCAGTAGCTTCGACTTTCCGGACCTCCCAAGTCTAGGGACACAAATAGTATCCTGAGAGCAAACACAGAATTTTTCCAGGAAAATGCATTTCTAGTCTGTAGAAATTTAAGCCGTCTCCAACATTTCTTCCAAGTTTTCCTGGGTTTCTGAATTCCTTGGTGTTCCATCGGTACTCTCCAAGGGTGTCTCACATATGCTCTGCAAAATGGTGTAGCATCTAGTGCTCCTCTTCTCTCCCATCCTGCCTCATTTAGGGCCGTAACTGGTCACTGCTGAAGCTCTGTCACTGACATCTACCTAAGGAATTCAGTTTCCGTATCTGATGCCGAGGTGGATGATGTCCATGGTGGGCCTCCCCTGCAATTACTACAGAAAAGGCTGGCAGACATCATTCTGCAGACAGCCTACATACAAATCCTGGCCCCTTTAAAAATTTTACCTTGTTTGATTGCAGGCTCTATAAAGTCACAGTGACCAGTAGCAAGGGTAGATAGAATCTTCCTTTTCCTCTAGAACTAGTGTCTCTGTAACTTGTTAGCAATTACACCTTCCCCCATGCTAACTTTACTCTGTACCTGGCAGAATAACTTCATCCATTCTCTACACACGCCATACCTCTTCTAAACCCGAGCATCCAGATAATCTCAATTAAAGCTGAAATGACGCAGAATCACCACTACAGTGGTATAGCTAAGTGTTTGGGTCTGAATCTTAGATTTGTCACATGCCGACTCTCAGCCTTCATTTCCTGATTTGTAAAAATGGATAAATAGTCCCTATGTCATAGGGTTGTATTAAAGGCAATGAATGTAACAACCCACTATTTAGAATGTGGTCAATAGAAAGATGTTGGCTATGGTAATTATTATTTATTTTTGAAAAGATTCAGAAATTGATGAAATTGAAAGGGGCGAAGCGAGATATCGAAGATCACACAGGCAGTAATCGGCAAAGCTGAGAAAGACAACCTGTCCCCAGGCATCCGACTCACACTTCAGTCCCCTGGAATAACATTGCCTTCCATAGCTCCCCTGGTGAGCTTCTGCCTGAGCTGTCCCCGATGAATCCCCAGATGAGAAGGCTGAATGGACAGAGCCAAGGAAGGGCAAGGAAGGAGATGAAGAAAGGCCAGACTGCAAATTCTATCCAAGTAAAAGGAATGATCCATTGGTCCTTTGATGTTGGTCATTGTTCTCAGCTCCTTGTTTTATGCAGGAAGTAAGAAGACAAAGCAGTGGGGATTGTTCCCTTATTTCATAAAGCTACACCTAATACCTACAAAGGGAAAGGGATTTTGACAATATGAAACATCTAAGTCTGAACAGACCTGGAATTAGAACCCAGGCCTCACGCCTGGTTTAATATGGTCTTGGTCTAGAATGTTTCCTTAAGCCTCCAGAGTCAGACCTTGAGAAGGGATGAATTTCTTTCCACATCTGTCTCTTTTGGGGTGGGCTAATGGAGGAGCCCAGGCTCCTCAGGCTATAGACCAGACACAGACAATCAGACACAGGCAACCAGATGGCAGCCAGGAAGCCCTCGTGCTTCTATTCTGCTATTGAATCTTAGTGCCAATATCTTGATAGAAACAATGTTCTCCCACAGGCTACCCTTTTCATGAAATAAGGGAGGACTGGCTAATTCTCTATTATTGCATTACAAGTTACTGCAAAACTTAATGACTTAAAACAATGAACTTTTTATCTTTGTTTCTGTGAATCAGGAATGTGAGAGTGGCTCAGGTGGGTGGTTCTGGCTCAGGGCCTTTCATGAAATTACGGTCCAGATGTCAGCTGGGGCTCTCGGTAATCAATCACCTGAAGGCTTGACTATGGCTAGAAGATTTGCTCCCAAGATGGCGCACTCCGATGGCTATAGGCAGAAAGCTCATTCTTCACAATGCCAAAGAGACAGACAGGTGCTGAGAGCCATAGCCAAGTAGGAATGACGCATGGCAATTTCCTTGTCAGCCTACCCAATGTTGCTTAGAGGGAGGATTCTCCATTGTGGAAATGGGCTTGCCTTGGACCCAGGTCATT